>NW_011488712.1:0-413 GCF_000754665.1 Bison bison bison
TCAGAGAAGCTTTCCCTACTCACCCAAGCTAAAATAGCACCTTCTGTCACCACCATTATTCTCTGACCATTGCCATGCCTCATTTTCCTTATAGCATTATCACTATCAGGTGTACTGTTTGCTTATTCATTTATCTATTTGTCTGTCTCCCTTCACTAAGATATCAGTTCCATGAAGACCAGGGCTTTGTTGCTCTATCTCCAGCATAGTACCAGAACATAGTAGATGTTTCAAAAAGGTTGGTTGGATAAGTGAATGAATCAAAACAATAGAAAAGGAAGCTTGGGAATTGGGTCCATATAGATTAGGATTTCCATATCAATCTTTTCTAGCTCTGTAACCTTGAGTAAATTATTGAACCTCTCTGATCTTCAGTTTCCTCAATTGTTAAATGGGCTTAGGAATGTCCCTCT
>NW_011488712.1:4494-4752 GCF_000754665.1 Bison bison bison
ACTTCAAGGGTATATATTGTCACCCTGCTTATTTAACTTCTATGCAGAGTACATCATGTGAAATGCCAGACTGGATATAGCACAAGCTGGAATCAAGATTGCAGGGAGAAATGTCAATAACTTCAGATACTCAGATGAGTACCACCCTTATGGCCGAAAGTGAAGCAGAATTAAAGATCCTCTTGATGAAAGTGAAAGCAGAGAGTGGAAAAGCTGGCTTATAGCTCAACATTCAAAAAACAAAGATCGTGGCATCTG
>NW_011488713.1:0-927 GCF_000754665.1 Bison bison bison
GAGGAGCTCAGGTGACCAGTTCCTTGGTACGCGTAGTCGCCCCCAGTTGAAGGCTGTGACTTATCCCCTCCTCTGTCCCAGCCGCTCGGTTTTTTGGGTGTACAACGGGCGCGCCTTCTCTCTTCTGGGAAGCTGATCTCTGGCTGCGACCCTCCCGGTGCATGTCGACCATCCACAATCCCAAGAAGTCTTGGTTAGCAATGAAATCTGCTTGCAGTTTGGTATAGGATGCCTCTCTGAGGCTGCGATTGCCCCCTTCCAGCTCTGGCTGCCCTCGCCTGCCTGTCTCCAGTGGGGTATGGACTGGTCCGCAGCCAGCTAGCTCTGCTCAGTCCTTTGTTCTGTGAGCTTGCCTAGAGGTGGTTAGGGCTTTTTGCAGGATCACAGGATAACTATCCCACAGTCTGGGTTGCTATCTCAAGCTAGTTCCCTCAGATTGCCCTCAGGGCATTCAGGCCTGGTCCTTATCCTAAGCAATGCCATCCACATCTCCCTGTCCCTCCGCTGCTTGCTGGTGGGGGATGCGAGCCTCTGGGCTGTCGCACCACTGGGAGTTGCTGTTGGGCACGTAATCTGTGGGTTTTAATTATTTATTTTTTCTCCCTGTTATTTTGCCCTCTGAGATTCCAAGGCTCCCCACAGACCCACCAGAGAGAGTATTTCCTGATGTTTGGAAACTTCTCTCTTTTTTAAGACTCCCTTCCCTTGACGGATCTACGTCCCTACCTCTTTTGTCTCTCTTTTTATCTTTTATATTTTGTCCTACCTCCTTTTGAAGACAATGGTCTGCTTTTCTGGGTGCCTGATGTCCTCTGCCAGCATTCAGAAGTTGTTCTGTGGAATTTGCTCGGCGCTCGAATGTTATTTCAATGAATTTGTGGGGGAGAAAGTGGTCTCCCAGTCCTATTCCTCCGCCATCTTAGGACC
>NW_011488713.1:3504-6763 GCF_000754665.1 Bison bison bison
AATAACAACAGCAACAAAAACCCAACCCAAATCAAAAAAGGGGCAGAAGACCAAAACAGAGATTTCTCCAAAGAAGACACGTCTGTGTGTGCGCACATTTGTGTCCAACTCTTTGTGACCACATGGATTCTTGTCCTGGAAATTCCACACACAGAGAAGCCTGACAGGCTACAGTCCCATACATTCACAATGAGTTGGACACGATAGAGCACATATGTGCCCACACACGCACACATGTCTTCTTTGGAGAAATGTCTATTTAGGTCTTCTCATTTTTTTGATTGGGTTGTTTTTGTTGTTGTTATTGAGTTGTATGAGCTGTTTGCATATTTTGAAAATTTAGCTCATGCCGATTGCATCATTCATGAATACTTTGTTCTATTTTGTAAACCTGTGGACTTTCGTTTTCTTTATGGCTTCCTTTGCTGTGTAAAAGCGTATAACTTTACTTTTTATTCTTTTTTATTTGTGTTAATAGCCTTTTATTTTTTGTTTGGACAAGTTCCTTTAACATTTCTTGTAAAGCATGTGTTGTGGTGTTGAACACTTAACTTTTACTTGTCTCTAAAAGTCTTTATCTCTTCTTCAACTCTGAATGATAGCTTTTCCAGGTAGAGTATTCTTTGCTGTAGATTTTCCCCCTTTGGTCACATTAAATACACTCTGTCACTTCCTCTGGTCATCAGAGCTATATGCTCCAGGAGTGCTTTCTATATGGGCTGCATGAGCCCTTCCATTGTGGTGGGCTGAGTACCATGGGTGGACCCCTGGTCTGGTGGTTACCAGGCATTGCCTAGTGCATAGGCTGCTGGCCCACCGGTGTTTGGGGCTGGGTCCTGGGACCTCTGGTGGGCAAGCGTGGTTCTTGGGTGACTGGGGACTCAGAAGCTCCTATGGCAAATGACTTGTTGGTGAGTGAGTCTGTGTCCCTGCCTGGCTAGCGGCTTGGTTTGGGGTGTGCCAGGATTAGTGCCAATAGACTGGGGGGAGGGCTGGGTCACAGTACTAATAATCTAGAGGGAGGATTTCAAACTGGCCCTTGCCAGCAGCAGAGTGCTCACGGTCCAACGAGCACCTTAAAATGGCTGCTGCCAGCATCTGTGTCCCCAGGGTGAGCTGTAGTTGTTTCCTGCCTCTTTAGGAGATTCTCCAGATCAACAGGTAGGTCTGACCAAGGCTCCTTTCAAATCACTGCTTCTGCCCTGGGTCCCAGAGCATGTGAGACTTTGGGTTCACCCTTTCAGAGTGGAGTCTCAATTTCTCACAGCTCCAGGTCTCCTGAAAGGAAGCCCTGCTGGTCTTCAAAGCCAAATGTTCTGAGAGCTTATCTTCCCAGCACAGGACCCCAGGCTAGGAAATCTAGTGTGCTCAGACCCCTTGCTTCTTGTGGTGAATCTCTTCAATTATAATTATCCTCCTGTGTATTGGTTGCCTGGTGGCTCAGATGGTTAAGAATCCACCTGCAATGCAGGAGACCTGGGTTCGACTCCTGGGTTGGGAAGATCCCCTGGAGGAGGGCTTGGCAATCCAATCCAGTTTTCTTGCCTGGAGAATCCCCATGGACAGAGAAAGCCGGGTGGGCTCCAGTCCATGGCGTCCCAAAGAGTGGGACACAGCTGAGCGACTAAGCCCAGCACGTATGGGTTGCCGACCTGTGCGTGTGTGTCTCTACTATACCCCTTCTCCACCCTTCCTGTCCATCTTGTCGTGTCTCCTTCTTCATGTCTGTAGTTGTGGAAGATCTTGTCTGCTCATCTTTCAGGTCGTTCTCATCAATAGCTTCTCTGTATATAGTTGTAATTTTGGTGTGCCCAAGGGAGGAAGTAAGCTCAGAGTTTTCTTATGCTGTTATCTTGGCTACTCTCTGAGTAAATATCTTAAATAGTGAGAAATGTATAACATATATTTCATTTCATGCATAATGTCAAATGCTGAGTATTTGTAATTCTTTCCCCTCAGACAGGAGCTTGCAAGACGCATGGGAGTGACTGAAGATAGAATGCAGGTGAGTAAACTGAAAAAAGCAGTTTGGCGTAACAGCCATTCTAAAACCCACTTCGGGAACTGGATACCTTGTCCTGGACATTCTCAGATTGGTTTGTTTTTGTAGCCTTCACTATGTTTGGAAAGTAAGATTGGAACTTCTGGACTTTGGGGCCAGAATAGATACCTCTTCAGTAAAGTAAACTCTTTCTAACACTGATATCCTTTAGGGGGCAGTTCTCTGTGGACTCATGTTGGGACTGAGTCTGACTTGGGAATTATTCAAATTAATGCACCAAATAGCTGGGTTTTAAGGGGGTCCACCCCTTGAGTGGCAACTCACTCCAATATTCTTGCCTGGAGAGTCCCCATGGACAGAGGGGCCTGGTGGGCTACAGTCCATGGGGTCACAAAGGGTCAGACACGACTGAGCGAGTAAGCATGCAAGGGTCCAAGTATAGTAAATTATTTAAAATATTTAAGCCAGGCATGAGCTCTTTCTGCAAGGAGTGAATTTTCAAGTATTCAGACATTTGGGCAAGGGAATAATTCACCTCAGGACGCAACATATGAGCAACAAATGTACGTTTAGTTTAGCTGAGACTGATGGGGAGGGGCATGATTTAAAATCCCAAGTGCCGGATCCTCCTGCTGTTGTTTTTGTGTGTTTGGTAGAGCAACGCAGGAGACACAAGAGACGTGGGGTCCATCCCTATTTTAGGAAGACCTCCTGGAGTAGGAAATGGCAACCTGCTTCAGTATTCTTGCCTGGAAAATACCGTGGACAGAGGAGCCTGGCAGGCTCTGTGGGGTTGCAAAGAGTCAGACACAACTGAGCACACACATACTCACACTCACAACAGTGTAGAGTTTCAGCTGTAAATTTTAATTTTCTCAAATTGTTTGAAGTGCAGCCTGAAAACATTGCTAACAAAGTAGGTTGTGCATTATGATGGAGATGAAGGAAAGGTTTGCAACCCTTAGGAATTTCTCTAAATATATATATTTTAAAAAGTTGAGTAAATTTCCACTGACCTAGAAAGGTGAGTTTGAGAAAATTGGGCACTATCACTATATTTATTGGAGATACTGCATATATGCAACATTATGAAACTACCCGATGTATGAGTGAATATTATTTTGAGCAATTTCTAATGTGTAAGGATTTTTTTCTGCCCTTTTCATACTATTTTCAGGGATTGGTTTTGAAGAATTTCTCTCTGATGGCCCATGGTCCATGGCTCTCAACCATGGACTTGTGTTAATTTGTGTTAAC
>NW_011488713.1:6863-8297 GCF_000754665.1 Bison bison bison
GTAGGAAATGGCAACCTGCTTCAGTATTCTTGCCTGGAAAATACCGTGGACAGAGGAGCCTGGCAGGCTCTGTGGGGTTGCAAAGAGTCAGACACAACTGAGCACACACATACTCACACTCACAACAGTGTAGAGTTTCAGCTGTAAATTTTAATTTTCTCAAATTGTTTGAAGTGCAGCCTGAAAACATTGCTAACAAAGTAGGTTGTGCATTATGATGGAGATGAAGGAGAGGTTTGCAACCCTTAGGAATTTGTCTAAATATATATATACATATTTTTTAAAGTTGAGTTTGAGAAAATTGGGCACTATTACATAGTCGTCTCTTAGTGGAGTTCTGAAGGGGAACAGGACCCACAGGAAACAAATAAGGGAAAAGAGAGAATGTTCCCATCTATTTCCAAATTCTATGGCACGAACTTCCCAAAGAAATATTTAATGCACACCTCCCCTTGTTTTCACATACAGCAAGAGTTACTCTATGAAAGCAGTACTGGGAATATGGAAGTAGTAGCCACCAGCACTTCAGTTAGCCAGTTTTACATTTTGCTTATCTTTATGCAGATTTGATCCCTGGTACACTCTATCCCCCCGCCTCCAAAGTGAGCTTTATTAATGTGGCTCCTTAAGACTACCTATTCATGCATCAGAAGGGCCCAGATACTAAGATGGGAGAGGAAAAATGAGGCGATAGAGAGAGGAGGCCTTTGGTTTCATGTAAAATTTGCAGAGTGAAAACATCCAAAAACACTAAATATGATGTAATTCCAACAAGTGGGATGCTGAGGGAGCAGTGGCACCCACAGCACAGGTTTTTCTTTCAGTTGTTGAAAGTTGGCTCATATTTCGGTAGGAGCCATTTTGTGAATCCTGACCAACGTGTTTATCAGTTCTCTTCCTAATGTGCAGGTTGCATGCTCTTGCCTTAATCCTGAGGGGACAATGAGGCTCTCCTGGTTGAGAGGCAGCGCCTAGAGAGCAGGGCTGTGCTGGGCACGAGAGACTCTGGTCCAAGGTCCTGCAGCCGCACCCAGAGCAGAGGGAGCTGACTGGGTCCTGAGCCTGGGCAAATTTGGAGGGCGGGGCAGGGTGGAGAGTGCAGAGCTGAGAAAGGCAACAGTGGTTGCGTCCTCTCCGCCATCTCTTGGCTGGCCGAGATTTTAAGAATGTTAGTCAATTTGGGCCGAGTTTGTTTCACGGACAGAAGAGCCTGGCAGGCTGCAGTCCATAGGGTCGCCCAGAGTCGGACGGACTGAAGGCACTAAGCAGCAGCAGTCTAAACCTCTCTGATCTGCAGTCTGGTACTGAGGCTGTGTCCAGGGCTTCCACTCCACTGGTGTCAGCAGACGAGCCACAGAGTCCCTGGGCCCCCACGACCAAACCTCACTGACAACACCAGCTCCGTCTCTATAACCATCGCAGCAGTCCCTGAGG
>NW_011488713.1:8425-10466 GCF_000754665.1 Bison bison bison
AGGGCCTTTAAGTAAATGTCCTAAAAAATTTTAACCAGAAGGAAATAGCTTCTTCTCCTGGTGTAGTTTCCCATCTTCAAGTCACCAAGATTTCCCTGCTCCGTTTTTTCCTGTCTGACATTAACTGGTCCATGTACTAACCCAGCCCCCTTTTTCTCTCTGACTGGAGGTGTGGTTTAATCATAGAAGGGCCAAGTGGAGGAAATATCAGAGAGCACTGAGGTTCAGAGATGCGCCGCCCCTGCTCCCGGCCCACCGTGTGGTCAGCAACAGGGGTGGACCCTGCAACACCGTCCTCGTTCAGGAGCCGGATTGGGTCTGGGTCCCTCTGGAGCCGATACCCCTGGACGTGATGCCCCTGGAGCTGATACCCTTGCCTTCCATGCCCCCCAGGCCGCCCTTGATGCCCATGCTGCCCTTACCCCCTCTGTTTCTGCCTCCTCTGCCCTGGATTCTACCAGCCTCCATTCACTCCGGCTGCCCTCACGGCCTTGCCTGGTCCCCTACCACCGGTGGCCTTTCTGTAGCCCCGTTTCCTCTTGAATGGTCTCCATGACAGCTTTGTCGAAAGTGCCTTTGAGCCCGATTGAAGTTCTGATACCTCAGCATCAAGCACACAGGGCCTGCCAAGTGCCTGCCAAGTGTCTTACATACACGTGCCAAGTCACTGACCCACTATTTTAGGGCCCGTTTTCTGTGTTTTCAATAAAGTAGTGAATTCTCTGCATATTTGTTCTGTGTGTCACATGGGGTTAGTGCATCTGATGGAAACTGCTGCTCCACAGTCACCATCAGTAAGCCACACACATCTCTGAAGTTTCCCAGGTGGCCAGGAGGGGTGTACCGAGACCCATCCATTCGCTTCCACCCTCATCTCCAACACCCGTCCTTCCCCCACCCTGCACCACTGGGACCACCTAGATGTGCAAGATGGGTCGCTTGGGTCTCCAAGGGAGGAGAGTGTGTTCCAAGGCAGGCCTGAGCCACATTCATGGTGATGAGGTCAGAGGCAAGGACCCCAAGGGCCACTTTTTACAGGGGCTGCTCATAGGGCTTTATGGAGGAGAGGGAGCTGGGTGTTCATCTGGTTCTCTCCCAGTTCTGTTCACCACCTTCCCTTTTGTGGAGGATATGCGGGGTGGGGTGGGGGCACAGATAGAAACCACTCTAGCAGGAGGGGGAGTTCCTGGCTCTGTAGAGGAAATGCAAGAGGAAACTCTGTCTAGGCCAGTGTGAGACTTTCCAGTCTCCCTCCCTTCTCCCAGAGGTGGAAAGCTTAGCCCTCCTTCCCCAGCTCAGAGTTGATCATGTGGCCTCCAGATATATTTTGTCACCTTCAACATCTTGGGGAGAACCTGGGTTCCAGCTAATTTAACACTGCAAAGAAGGCTCTTGGTTGAGTGCTGCCTCAAGCCAGGAGGAGTGGTCCCTGAGCACTGATGCAGTATAATCACATTATTTAAGAGAAGCAGGAAGACCTTGCCTTTCTTCTTCAAATGGAATTCCCAGGTGGAAACCGCCCAGGAAAGGGTATGTGAGGAAGAAGGAGAAGGCCATCAGCCAAATTCCCCTTGTAGCTGGGGGTTGGGATCGAGGAGGGGATCATTTGCTGGCAGAGGAAGAGAGTCTTCTCCAGTTGCCTATCCCAGAGGAAGGAGGGACTAAAGAATGGGGAGGGGGAGTGTCCAGGCCCAGAACCTTATGGAACTGGCTCTCTCCAGCCCTTGGCTGCGGGGAGCTGCCCGTGAGAACGGGGTCCTTTGTCTGAAGGACACAGCTCTGGGAGCTGCCTCAGTCCTTGAGGGTTTGCTTGCAAACATAGCTCTCTGTCCCACCACCCCAGAGATTAGGTGCTTATTTACTGCAGACACCTGGAGTTCTGGGCAAACTTCTCACGCACAGGGAAATGTTATCTGGTGTAAGAAATAATAACAGGGTGCCATTCCCATGCTCTCAAGATTTCTTGTAACTGTTTGTAAGATGTATAGGTCAACCAAGAAAAAAGTTAACTGTCTTGTCTTTCTCACGCTCTCCTGTATAA
>NW_011488713.1:10566-14074 GCF_000754665.1 Bison bison bison
TTATGGAGGAGAGGGAGCTGGGTGTTCATCTGGTTCTCTCCCAGTTCTGTTCACCACCTTCCCTTTTGCGGAGGATATGCGGGGTGGGGTGGGGGCGCAGATGGAAACCACTCCAGCAGCAGGGGGAGTTCCTGGCTCTGTAGAGGAAATGCAAGAGGAAACTCTGTCTAGGCCAGTGTGAGACTTTTCCCCTCTCCCAGAGGTGGAAAACTTAGCCCTCCTTCCCCAGCTCAGAGTTGATCATGTGGCCTTCAGATATATTTTGTCACCTTCAACATCCTGGGGAGAACCTGGGTTCCAGCTAATTTAATACTGCAAAGAAGGCTCTTGGTTGAGTGCTGCCTCAAGCCAGGAGGGGTGGTCCCTGAGCACTGATGCAGGATAATCACATTATTTAAGAGAAGCAGGAAGACCTTGCCTTTCTTCTTCAAATGGAATTCCCAGGTAGAAACCACCCAGGAAAGGGTATGTGAGGAGAAGGAGCAGGCCATCAGCCAAGTTGGGGGTTGGGGTTGTAGCTGGGGGTTGGGGTGGGGGAGGGGATCATTTGCTGGCAGAGGAAGAGAGTCTTCTCCAGTTGCCTATCCCAGAGGAAGGAGGGACTAAAGAATGGGGAGGGGGAGTGTCCAGGCCGAGAACCTTATGGAACTGGCTCTCTCCAGCCCTTGGCCATGCCAATTTGCCCAAAGAAAACCGCATTAAACTCTGGATCTAAAAATAACAGCATTGGGACTTCTCTGGTGGTTCAGTGGCTGGGACTCTGCAGTCCCAATGCTGGAGGCCCGGGTTGGAACACTGGTCAAGGAGCTGGATGCCACACCCAGCAACTAAGAGTTCACATGCTGCAACTAAAGAGCCCCCACACTGCAATGAAATGGAAGATCTCTCCTGCCACAGCAAAGACCCAGCGCGGAAAAATAAATAAGTAGAATATTTTAAACAGATTATTTCTTCTCTTCAAACAAATAAGAACATTGTGATGGTATCATGGTTTTGTACATATATCCTGCTACTGCTGCTAAGACTCTTCAGTCATGTCCGAAACTGTGTGACCCCATAGACGGCAGCCCACCAGGCTCCCCCGTCCCTGGGATTTTCCAGGCAAGAACACTGGAGTGGGTTGCCATTTCCTTCTCCAATGCACGAAAGTGAAAAGTGAAAGTGAAGTCACTCAGTCGTGTCCGACTTTTAGCAACCCCTTGGACTGCAGCCTACCAGGCTCCATGGGATTTTCCAGGCAAGAGTTGGAGTGGGGTGCCATTGTCTTCTCCAGTATATATGTCCAAACTTGTCAAAATATATACAGTAATATGTGCATTTTTGTATGTTATGTAGCAAGTTGAAATAAATATATAAAACAACAATAAAGTTTTGGTAAGTCAGTAAGTTTGGTAAGCTGTGGCACATTAGTCACATATAGTAACTTAATCCTTCAAAGAATGACCCACTTGTTCATTTGGTCATTGTGTCTTGACTTTTGGTAAAAGGATGGCTTTTGATTAATTGACTTGCAGCCAAATCCAAGACGTCCAAGGTGAAGCCAATGAGGCAGGGTGTTTATTTATGGAAAGGTCCTATTTAGAACCCCCTCGTGGAGCCCCGTGCTCCAACATGAGAAGGAAAAGGCTGGGATTTTATCCTCACATATGAGTGAGAGAAATCATTCTTGATCCTCTCTCCTAAGGGCCTTTCCCAGGTGGTGCTAGGGGTAAAGAACTCTCCCAGAGACACAAGAGACTGGGGTTCCATCCCTGGCTCAGGAAGATGCCCTGGAGGAACGCATGGCAACCCACTCCAATATTCTTGCCTGGAGAATCCCATGGACAGAGGAACCTGCTGGGCTACAGTCCATGGCGTCACAGAGAGTTGGACACGACTGAATCGACTTAGCAGAGCAGCACGCCCTGTCCTTTCCTAGTTCCTTTTCTCCCTTTACCTTCCTGATGAGAGGCTATTTGGCAGAATGGGTGTGAAAGGTCAAGAGCATGGTCAAGTTTGGGGTCTGGGTGATGAATGGGGAGAACCACTGCCGATGACTTTTGAGGAGCCCTCCCTTACTAACCCTCAATACCTTAGTGAAGGCATGATGCATACAGAGAGGAACATGGAACCATATATTACCATATGTAAAATAGATAGCCATTGGGAATTTGCTGTATGACTCAGGGAACTCAAACAGGGGCATTGTAACCACCTAGAGGGGTGGGATGGGGAGGGAAGTGGGAAGGAGATTCAAGAGGGAGGGGACATATGTACACCTATGGCTGATTCATGTTGATGTTGGGCAGAAACCAACAGAATCCTGTAAAACAATTATCCTTCAATGAAAAATAAATAAATACCTGAGTGGCCATCCAACCTGCAAGCAGCTGCAGCAGAAGCCTCAGAAGGAGTTTATGACTCCCTGTTTCCTAGGGTTTTCAGATGGAAAGTTTGAGTTCTGCTATGGCAACAGCTGAGCTATTTCAAATCCTGAAGATGATGCTGTGAAAGTGCTGCACTGAATGCACCCGCAAATTAGGAAAACTCAGCAGTGGCCACAGGACTGGAACAGGTCAGTTTTCATTCCAATCTCAAAGAAAGGCAATGCAAAAGAGTGTTCCAACTACCACTCAGTTGCACTCATCTCACATGCTAGCAATGTATTTCTCAAAATTCCCCAAGTTAGGCTTCAACCGTATGTGAACTGAGAACCTCCAGATGTTCACGCTGGATTTAGAAAAGGCAGAGGAACTAGAGATCAAATTGCCGACATCCGTGGGATCATAGAAAAAGCAAGCGGATTCCAGACAAACATCTACTTCTGCTTTATTGACTATGCCAAAGCCTTTGACTGTGTGGATCACATCAAACTGTGGGAAATTCTTCGAGAGATGGGAATATCAGACCACCTTACCTGCTTCCTGAGACATCTGTAGGCAGATTAAGAAGCAACAGTTAGAACCAGACATGGAACAATAAACTGGTTCCAAATTGGGAAACGAGTAGATTGTCACCCTGTTTATTTAACTTATATGCAGAGTACATCATGCAAAATGCCAGGCTGGATGAATCACAAGCTGGAATCAAGATTGCCAGGAGAAATATCAATAACCTCAAATATGCAGATGACCACCCCTATGGCTGAAAGTGAAGAGGAACTAAAGACCACTTGATGAAAGTCAAAGAGGAGAGTGAAAAAGCTGGCTTAAAACTCAACAATCAAAAAAGGAAGAGCATGCCATCACTTCATGGCACATAGATGGGGAAACAATGGAAACAGTAACAAACTTATCTTTTGGGGCTCCAAAATCACTGCAGATAGTGACTTCAGCCATGAAATTAAAAGACGCTTCCTCCTTGGAAGAAAAGCTCTGACCAACCTAGACAGCATATTAAAAAGCAGAGACATTACTTTGCTGCCAAAGACCTATCTAGTCAAAGCTCTGGTTTTTTCCAGTAGTCATATGTGGATGTGAGAGTTGGCCTGTGAAGAAAGCTGAGTACTGAAGAATTGATGCTTTTGAAC
>NW_011488713.1:16706-16990 GCF_000754665.1 Bison bison bison
ATGTGTCTTGAGCTCTCCCTCACTAGGGTCAATGCCAGGCAGCCAAGAAAGAAGGAGGATTTGCATGGCCCCTCACTGATGAGCACACGCACTCCAGAGCTATGAATACTGCTGATGCTGGAGACGGGCCTCAGTTCTGCTCACTTGCCTGAATCCCACAGAGCCCATCAGATCCACTGCTATGAACCTCTGGTGCCACAGCAGGCCCCAAACCAGAATTTTCCCCTCTTCCTGACCACAGAATTAAAAAAAAAAAAAAAAAAGTTACTGAAGAAGGGGCAAAA
>NW_011488713.1:17317-18330 GCF_000754665.1 Bison bison bison
TTACTTATTTATTTGGCTATGTCAGGTCTTAGTTGTGGCATGTGGGATAATTCATTAAGGCACATGGGCTCTGTAGTTGTGGGCGCATGTGGCTAAGTAGCTCCGAGCCATGTAGGATGTTAGTTCCCTGACCAGAGATCAAAGCTGCATCCCCTGCATTGGAAAGTGGATTCTTAATCACTGGACCACCAGAGAAGCCCCTTAGTAATCTTAAGATCATAAATTCTAGTCATGGCATGGATCCAAGCAGATGTCTCAACTCACCTGATGGAGGTGGTTCAGGAATCTTATATAGAAATGGTACATACAGGAATGAGCAAAATGCAGAGCAGATGGGGTCTCACAACTCCCTGAAAGGTTCTCAGGGGTGTCTCTTTGGCTCCCTGGCACATTGCCCAAAGAGCCACTGCTTCCACTGGCCCTGTGAGGGTCCAGGTACAAAGACCTCCTGGATCACCAATCCCAACTTTTTTAGCACCAGAACCAGTTTCATGGAAGAGAATTTTCCATGGACGGGGTGGGGTCATGGTGGTTTCAGGACGATTCAAGCAGGTTACATTTATTGTGCACTTCGTTTTTATTATCATGACATCAACTCCACTTAGATCATCAGGCATTAGATCCCGGGGATTGGGGACCCCTGTCCTGGACCATAAGTGGGCCTGATCAGCACACCTGATGGCTCCTCCCGGTCAACTACAAACAAGCAGGAATGGGGCACAGCTGCCATTGAATCTGAGACCGCCCTTTCCCTTACTGAGTTTGGCGAGGGATGCTCATTGCAACAGGCAGAGCCTCATGCAGTGTGGATGTCTGTCCAGGTCACTTCAACAAGAAGGCTTGCTGTATCTTCACTGAACTGTGGATGTGGCTAATGGCCTTGCCATTCGGTCAGGCTTCTGGCAAGACTCAGACTGGCATATAGAGCAAGACTCCCTGCAGGGACCACCTGTGTTCCTCTCTAGGTAAGGTGTGTGTTTTCTTTTTATTTAATTAATTAATTAAATTTTTGC
>NW_011488714.1:0-413 GCF_000754665.1 Bison bison bison
CCATCTTGTTGGGGATTGTCCTCTGCCGTTGGACATGGGGTATCTTCTTTTGTGGCTCCAACAATTTGTTGATGGTTGTGCAGGAGCCAGTTGCAATTTTGGAGTTCTCACAGGAGAAGATAAGTACACATCCTTTTACTCCACCATTTTATGCACAAGTTTTCTTGCTGGATCATATGCTAGCTCTATTTTGAGTTTTTTATGGAACCTCTATACTGTTCCCCCAGAGAAGGCAGTGGCACACCACTCCAGTACTCTTGCCTGGAAAATCCCATGGACAGAGGCACCTGGTAGGCTGCAGACCACGGGTTCGCTAAGTCAGACACGACTGAGCAACTTCACTTTCACTTTTCACTTTCATGCTTTGGAGAAGGAAATGGCAACCCACTCCAGTGTTCTTGCCTGGAGAATCC
>NW_011488714.1:4870-5347 GCF_000754665.1 Bison bison bison
GATGTGACTGATGTTGTGTCCAGAGCCTGCAAAGGCTGATATTGAGTAAGATATTCCCTTTTCTCCATCTGTCACTGTGTGTCAGTGGTGGGATCTGTTCCTTACCTGTTATATTAGAGGCCTGCAGATCTATCTCTTAATTGTGTTTCTGATCTGCACTGTGAGATATGTGGGATTGGAACACTCTACTGGGAGTGGGACTGGAATATTCCACTGGGAGGGAAGCCACAAAATATTCCTCTTCTTAAGTTGTTCACCTCTGGGTGTGTTCTGCTATGTCATCTCTTACTTGTTCTGTGAGCTCTCAGATTACCTTGATATTGGTACTGATCTCAGTCCAGTTCAGATCCATTCAGTCGCTCAGTTGTGTGCGACTCTTTGTGACCCCATGATTTGCCGGACGCCAGGCTTCTCTGTCCATCACCAACTCCCAGAGTTCACTCAGACTCAATGTCTATCGAATCAGTGGTACCATAC
>NW_011488715.1:0-413 GCF_000754665.1 Bison bison bison
ATACTATTAAAAAAAAAAAAACTAGAATGCATTTGATGCATGCAGCTTAATTTTCTTCATTTTTAACCAGGATTTGTATTCCTTTTCTCAGATTTAAGATACAGTGTTGGGAGTTTCTTGTGCCTAATGCTCACCCTAACTTTCCCTGTACAGCCTATTGCTATGATTTATCTGGCTGATGATGTTATCCTCCACATCAGGGCCATTTCCTGGAACAACATAGCTGTTCATTGAACGTTTTTACTTAATGAATGAATCTCTAAGGAAAATTATTTCTTACTCTATTTTCCAGGTAAGGTACTCTGTTCTGATTCTTGCAATTCACTTTGGTGTAAAATCTGCAGTGGTCACCATCTCCTATTTTCTGTCTTCCTACTGAGTATAAGTCAACATTCACATCATTCTCTAAGTTT
>NW_011488715.1:513-892 GCF_000754665.1 Bison bison bison
TCTTTTCCAATGAGTCAACTCTTCGCATGAGGTGGCCAAAGTACTGGAGTTTCAGCTTTGCATCATTCCTTCCAAAGAACACCCAGGGCTGATCTCCTTTACAATGGACTGCTTGGATCTCCTTGCAGACCAAGGGACGCTCAAGAGTCTTCTCCAACAACATAGTTCAAAAGCATCAATTCTTCGGCACTCAGCCTTCTTCACAATCCAACTCTCACATCCATACATGACCACAGGAAAAACCATAGCCTTGACTAGATGGACCTTTGTTGGCAAAGTAATGTCTCTGCTTTTGAATATGCTATCTAGGTTGGTCATAACTTTTCTTCCAAGGAGTAAGTGTCTTTTAATTTCATGGCTGCAATCATCATCTGCAGTG
>NW_011488715.1:1440-2029 GCF_000754665.1 Bison bison bison
AAAAAAAAAAAAACTAGAATGCATTTGATGCATGCAGCTTAATTTTCTTCATTTTTAACCAGGATTTGTATTCCTTTTCTCAGATTTAAGATACAGTGTTGGGAGTTTCTTGTGCCTAATGCTCACCCTAACTTTCCCTGTACAGCCTATTGCTATGATTTATCTGGCTGATGATGTTATCCTCCACATCAGGGCCATTTCCTGGAACAACATAGCTGTTCATTGAACGTTTTTACTTAATGAATGAATCTCTAAGGAAAATTATTTCTTACTCTATTTTCCAGGTAAGGTACTCTGTTCTGATTCTTGCAATTCACTTTGGTGTAAAATCTGCAGTGGTCACCATCTCCTATTTTCTGTCTTCCTACTGAGTATAAGTCAACATTCACATCATTCTCTAAGTTTACTTTTCTCCAAGTCATTTATTCTCCAGGGTAAATGAATCAGATACAGTAGTTCTACACAGATATTTTAAGTACTACTTTGTGTTATGCTGAAACTCCAGTACTTTGGCCACCTCATGCGAAGAGTTGACTCATTGGAAAAGACTCTGATACTGGGAGGGATTGGGGGCAGGAAGAGAAGGGGA
>NW_011488715.1:2939-7179 GCF_000754665.1 Bison bison bison
TATATATATATATATATATATATATATATATATATGGCTGATTCATGTTGATGGATTGCAAAAACCAACACAATATTGTAAAGCAATTATCCTCCAATTAAAAAATAAAATTTAAATTAAATTAAAAGCCCTTGTCAAACTCCAAGTAGAGTATGTGAATGAATTCATAAGTTTAAAACAGAGTCTTATAATATCAATAGTAAAGATATTACATTCACATTCCTAGTGTTTGAAGACAGTTTTCCAAAAGTGGCGTCAAAAAACATTTCCTACACTACATTCTGTCCTACAGTGTTTCCCCTCTAGATTCAATGAGGGCTCTATTTCTCCAGCCTCATGAGCCTGCATGTGCTCTATGATTGCTCTGATCAATATAATGTGACAGAAAAGATGAGTGAAACTTAACTGGTTTGGAAGATTCCTTTCCCTGCCTCCTAGAAGTTAATTTCCATGTCAGAAGTGCAGATATTCTGAACCACTTTTCTGTTAGAATCTCAAGCCTCATGGAATCTCCCCAGCAAATGAGAAGCCACTGAGGTGTCCAGGAAGCCCCTCGATGCTGATATGTATTTGATGAGGCCATCTTGAAAGTGGGTCAGTCCCACTGGACACTTAGTTGGTTTGGGAGCTTCCAAACCAACCAATTTCTTTGGAAGAACTAAGACACTTAGTTCTTCACATATGACTGCCAAACCCCGACCACATCTCCAGATCCATGGTATATGCAGATTGATGGATACAAAGTTTCAGACTGCCTTCTTAAAATTTCACATTATATAATTAACTCACCTAGTTTCTATTCCTTATTTTACATACTAGATGCATAGCTTATTATCCTTATGTCTTGATTTCCTCAATTGTAAAACGGGAAAAGTGGCATAAGAATATTGTAAAAATAAAATCTTGTATATAAAGTCACTTAAAATGTTAATGTGAACATAGTAATTATGAAATAAATGTTAAGTACAGTTTGTTCTTGCAACAAAAATCACTTTATCACACTGTGCCAGGTGCTGTGCAACATGCTGCTGATTCTATGTGGGTTGGTATATAGCCTTATTGGGAAATATTAAAACCATAACACAAATATGATATGTTCAAAGGCCTCCTAACCTATGTTGGCTCAATATTCTTACATAATATTGCATGACAATGTCTTTAACTTAGTTTGTCTCTAACAGGTCAAGTGCTTCTGGAGGCACGAAGTTGCCTTTTTCAAACTTTGGATTTTTGAAGATTTTACTGTGTTTTCACATAGTAAATGTGTATTTAATATTTTTGGAGGAATGAGTGAATGGCTGAAGCAATGACAATTTTGAGGCTAACAATAATGTCCAAAATCTATCAGAGTCTCTACTGGTAAGTTTTCAACACAACTGCTGCACAACTGTGCCTTGTATTGAAAACTTCATTTTGGAAACAGGAAAATTGATGCATAGAAATATTAAAATCTAATATCTACAGTTTCAAGACAAGTGAGATAAAAATAGTTAAAATTTTTCTTAATCATAGTTTATTCATTCGGTAAAATGTATGGACTACTGACCATGTTGATTTCTTTTCTTTTATCTTTTATCATTACACCAAATATTGTTTCTAAGTCATCTTGAAACTACATACAGATGTGTTGTTTTTTATATTTAAAATATATTTTCTCTGAAATTTTGACAGCAAGAGCTGCTTAACAGTATATATTTTAAAAGTTCCTAAGTGTTTAGAACATATGTGCACTATAATGACACCTAATTAATTTTACTCACAGCTTCTATTTTATATTAAGATAAAAATATAAAGCTAAATCAATGTTTAAAAGATTAGTAAAGCCAACTCAATTATATCATTATCTCAAGTTAAATGTTGACTCTAGGAAGAGGATATGTTTCCTTCCAAGGACTAGCTAGTTTTTGTGGAGTTTGTATTAAAACATTTTAATTTTATGGTATGCATTGTAACATAGTATGTTACAGCAATGAAAATATTTAGTCCAAGCAAGTCTCTAATCAAAAGACTTAAAGCAATCATACCCACAAGTTAATGTGTTTAATTTGCTATGATTATTTACATAAGAACAGTATTCAAAAGATTTATGAGGAGATAGAGGGGACTCTTTGTGTTTATTTCTGATAATAGAACTTGAAACACATTGATCAATGGCATTGAACTATACTGATTTTTAGCATCAGATCTAGTTTTCTAGATTGTACTTTTTCTTCTTAAATATACATCCCAGTTGCCATTTCAATACAACATGCAATATATTCTTAAAAGTTGTGCAAATAATTTAAAATGACACCAAGGTCAGGTAATTTAAAACTCAGTGTTATCCTGCAATATTCATAACACATCTCTTAGGGATTTTTTGTCACCTATAAAAGGCCATGATAATGAATCAAAGGATCTAAGGCCTAGATCTTTAAATTTAAAAATTGCCCCAGATAATTTTCATGGCTTATGAGTTGTAGCAGGTTAAACTTTCTATAGTAATAAAATTACAAATGGCTTAAGTGGTCAAGTGCCATTTCACTGCTACCATATATATGTACTTCAACATGCTTCAGAGCTTCTTATCCATACAAAATACAGCAGTGTTATACATACATACCTCCCTTCAATCTCATGTCCTAAGTGTACAAAACAAGGCCCTTAAGTTCTTCACTATAAGCCTGCCTCCACAAGATTCCTGCCCAGAGATTATTATCCTAGGGGAAAAAAAAAAAAAAAAATTCCAGTTTGTGCTTAGTTGCTCAGTAGTGGCCAACTCTTTGTGGCCCCATGAATTATAGCTTGCCAAGCTCCGCTGTCCATGGGGATTCTCCAGGCAAGAATACTGGAGAGGGTTGCCATGCTCTCCTCCAGGGGATCTTCCTGACCCATGGATCAAACCCAGGTCTCCCTCAATGCAGGCAGATTCTTTACCATCTGAGCCACCAGAAATTATTTTCCCAGAAAGAAAGAAAAAATTCCAATAGGCCTCTTTGAAAAACAAGTTGAAAATATGCATATGCTTTGCCTCTGTTATTTCTGCTGAGGTGTATCCCCAGTAGAACATGGATGTTTATACCAGAAGATGCACACAAACTATGCAAACAGCATTATTTGTTAAAATGTAAAACTGCACAAACTCAAATAAATATAAAAAATGTAAAAATATAAAAAATGTGACCCATTAATACAATAAAAATAATGAATTATACATATTATACATGGAATGACAGTGTGAAAGTGAAAGTGTTAGTTGCTCAGTCGAGTCTGACTCTCTGCAACCCCATGGACTGTAGCACACCAGACTCCTCTGTCCATGGAATTCTCCAGGCAAGAATACTGGAGTGGGTAGCCATTTCCTTCTCTAGTGGATCTTCCCAACCCCTTAAATGCCATCAGGTAAGCCCATACATAGAATGGCATACATTAATATTATAAACTGTGTAAGCTGAAAATATTCACACACCAGGGAGTACACAGCATATTTCTATGTGTAATATCCAAAAAAATTGAAAGCTACATGATACAATGTCAAAAGATATAAGTAGTTGGAAAATTATACTATTGTATCTGTGCATATTTATGTTAGTGTAATTTTTCACACAAAAAAATATTTTTCTAAAGTCTTTTTTTTTTTTCCTTTTTTTTTAAACAGAGAAAGATATTAAACGTTCCTGATCATCTCTATTAGTTGTGTGAGTTTTGCTCACTATGGCTATGTTTTATTGAAGATTGCAATAATGCCAGGATAGCCTGAATCAGTTAATGATACAAATCTCAGGTTAAAATAATGAAACAAATATATCATGATCAGGAGTCCACAGGTCAGGTAGATTTCATTGTTTTGTTTACTTGCTAACACATTTTCAATGGCCATTTGAGTATTCTTGGTTCCTATATCCTCTCATCCCTAGTGTCAGTTGAAAAAGGTCCTAGTGGATGGGGCTCACTTTGGTCTCTGTGCACACATTTTTGGAATTGACCACTGCTCCTCAAAATGTGTCAATACTTATCCACACCAAAAGGAGATAAACCAAAACTTCATTTATTGCTTCAGGGTCCATAATATATAGTATAATGACTCAAATGAAAAATAAAATGTATCTGCCTGCACCAGACAATTTGGCAATTAAGATGCCTTTTTTGGAAAATGAAAGGACCAAAAAAAAAAAAAAAAAGGAATTATTTACTCAATGTTGTTTTAGTGAAGGTGTGTGTAATAAAAGATGCTACCAAGGCTCACTTTATGAGGGATAGA
>NW_011488715.1:7279-14623 GCF_000754665.1 Bison bison bison
AGGCTCTGTGTTGAAAATCTGGTAAGTGTTTTTGAATTCTTTTTTTTTCCCCCCACGAATGCATCTGACTTGAAACAGATAATCGTCCTCTTGGAAGCTAAAATTCTTTGCAAACTCACTTAAAACTTTACAGTGATATTTGAATTACTTTAGCAGCTCAAGAGTCAACAAGGCTCCTGTTCGTCAACCTTTGAATTTCGTTGGTAATAGTTAAAACAAAGAATTCCCTGAGATGAAGTGTTGAAACTGAAAGGGATTTGGTGGTGATGGTTTAGTTGTTAAGTTGTGTTCAAGTCTCACAACCCCATGGGCTGTAGCCCACCAGGCTGAGGAGACTGACCTGAAGTGGAATAAAGAGGGGATCCACATCAAAACGTACCTTAGCATGAGACATTGTGGCTCAGACAGTTTGGAGAGTTTATATGTAAAAAGGCTGGTCTGTGCAGGGTGTCAAAGCATACTCCAAGTGAAAAGTTACCCATGAGCGAGGACTGTAGTCCCGCACATGTTGTCAGTTCAAGAGAGATGAGGAGGATGGCTGGAGAGAAAATAGTGTAGTAATGACAATAAAAAATTGTTTACGGCTGGGAGGTGTTATGGGCTGAGCTGTGTTCCCTCAGTTCACACGTTAAAGTCATAACCCCCAGGATCTCTGAATGTTGTGACAGGATTTTTACCTATAAAACAGACAGAGGGAAAAGACAAATATTGCATGCTCTCACTTACATGTGAAATATAAAATTTTAATCAAAAACAAATAAAATAAAATGAAAACAGACTCATAGTATAGAAAGGAAGGGAGTGGGGCAGTGGCAAAGTTGGCAAAGGGGATTAAGAGGTTAAAAAGCCTCCAGTTATAAGATAAATAAGTCACATAGATATACAGCATAAGGAATATGTTCAATGGTATTTTAATAACTTCATGTGGGGACAGATGGCTATTAGATTTATAGTAGTGATCATTTCATAAGATATTTAAGTGCTGAACCACTATGTTGTATATCTGAAAGGAACATATTACAGGCCACTATACTGAGAAAAAAAAAAAAGAATATCTAGAGCAGCCGTTTCTTTAATCTGTGTGTGGTGAATGGCCTTAAAGAAATCCTATCGGTTAGCCTGGGAATATTAAACACCATATTTAACAGTATTTCACTGATCTGGAAGTAGAACTACTAAAATTTATATTTAATATACATAAGTTGCAGTTGCTAGAAGAAACAGGTCTTAAAGGTGGTGATTTATTAAAGATAATTTAGGTCCTTCACTATGAAGTAAAATCCAAGAACCCCTTTACAACTTGAAATAGTAATCAAAGTAAAATTAAAACAAAGTCATCATTGCACATATATAATAGTCAATTAAATAGAATTATATCTAGATATTATCAGAAATATTGATGATTAAATAAAATGAGATAAAGCACTTCACTTTATATAGGACTTCACTTTATGTATGATTGGTTTGATGCATGTCTGCAAATAGTTTCACTGTCATAAGATAAAACAACAACAGCAACAACACTACATTTAAAAATTCAATTCTATGCATTCACCATCCCACCACTTGTCTATCCATAGCAGATTTTAAAGAGCTCTTTCAGGGAGTGAATAAATATAAATGCATCTGATTCATCAATTTTCCCCCAAATCAGTTGCAATGTTCATACTAAATTAAAGTAAAATTTTTAAATATGTTAAAAAATGGAGTCCATAAGATATCAAGTTCTGAACTTATAAATATAATACCCATTTAAGGTATTTCAAGTCAAATATTAATAATTTGAAAATGAAATAATTAAAAAATACAAACTAATTATGTTACAAACCTCTGTCCATAGTTCCTCAGACACTCTACCTGATCTAATCCCTTGAAACTATTCATCATCTCCACTATATAATCATAAAGGAGTTGATTTAGGTTATATCTGAATGGCCTAGTGGTTTTCTGACAAAGGTCCCTATAGTCAAAACTGTTTTTTCTAGTAGTACAGTACAGATGTGAAAATTGGACCTTAAAGAAGGCTGAGTGTCAAAGAATTGATGTTTTCAAACTGTGGTTCTTGAGAAGACTTTTCAGAGTCCCTTGGACAGAAAGGAGATCAAACCAGTCATTCCTAAAGAAAATCAACCCTGAAAATTCATTGGAAGGACTGATGCTGAAGCTGAAGATCCAATACCTTGGTCACCTGATGTAGAGAACTGACTCATTGGAAAAGACCCTGATGCTGGGAAAGATTGAGGACAGGGGGGGAAAGAGACAACAGAGGCTGAGACAGTTGGACAGCATCACCAACTCAATGGACATGAATCTAAGCAAACTCCAGGAGATAGCGAAGGGCAGGGAAGCCAGGAGTGCTGCAGTTCATGGTGTCAACAAAGAGTCAGACATGACTTAACAGCTGAACAACTATAAAACTAATTAAGAAAACATTATAACAAATTTTACGTCAGCTGATTTGAAAATACTTTTGCCTTGTTAATATTGGGAACTTATTTAAATGGATATATTTTATTATTAAGAGATTGCCATCACTCTATATAGCATGAAAATAAAATGCCAGGATTTTCAAAGCTTCTAGAGTGGTGATTTTTGTAAATTAAATTATTTTCTTCATTATTCTTCTTCTCAAAGAAATCCTCTTTCAAATAACAAAGCTAGAGTTAAAATATAAAGTTGAGTAAAATGGAAGTTTGTGAGTTCCAAATTTGCCTGGTGGCTCAGACTTTACAGAATCTGCCAGCAATGTAAGAGCCCTGTTTTTGATCCATGGGTCAGGAAGATTCCCTGGAGAAGGGAATGGCAACCCACTCCAGTATTCTTGACTGGAGAATTCCATGGACAGAAGAACCTGGTGAGCTACAATCCATGGGTTCACAAAGAGTTGGACACAACTGTGAGGTTAACACACTATGTTTTGAGTTCCAATGTGTTTAAAAAAAAAAGGGAGGGGGGGATGGCTTAGATAAAATAATGAATCCCAGACAGAATTACTAATATTTAACTAATGAATACTTTCTGTGTTTTAAATTCTATTCACTGCTCCCTTCTTTTATTACATGTCTGGCATATGTTCAGATTAATTTTAGTTATTTTTATATAAATATCAAATTCTTATATGGTTTTACTGCAAGCTTGTCTTCGTCATATAGTGGACTAGGTTTTTGCTTAATAGTTTTTCCATTCCAAATACAGAAAATACCTTATGATATTGGGACCATCACTAATGGTCATCACTTCCCTACAAAAAATGTAAGAGAAAATTCTAGAATATGTATTTAGGTATTAATGTATGTTTACCTGTAAAAGGTAAATTTGTTTTGAAATATTTAGTGATTTCTGATCCCAAGCAATTAACTAATGCCTTTGACATCTTTACTTCCATAAATGACTTACATTGTGTAACTGTTATTAGAAGTTTCTAGGCTCCATGATAAAATAAAATCATATCACATGTTTTATTTTGGAATGTGTAGGTTTATAATTTGATTATAAGAATAAGAAGTTTCTCAGATACAGAAGCACAGGTATAAATGATAATCAGAAAGGTTTTTGAGAGCTTCCAGAAATTAGGAAAAAAAGAGGAATTTACAGGTCCCTTCAATAGAACTTGAATTAATTGACTGCATGGTGCATCCATGGGCTGAAACACTGGAAAACAGTTGAAACATAAGCTTCCAGTCTTGTCAGTGACTCTTGTGTTTCAAACTTGGAACAACAAAAGTAGAGTCCTTTTTCAGAAAGACCAGGTGTGCTATGCAGGGGCCATTTCATCCTAATCAGCAGAGACTAAAGATAGAGAATATTGTCTACATTTTCCAGACACTGTAAAATGAGAAATTCTACATTCTATTCTTTATGAAGAATGACACAAATTCATTTTATTATAATGAAGTTTTAATTTACATAAGCCATACTAATATAGAACAAGAATGGACTGTGAAGCTTAAAAAAAATTAGATAATTTAAGAAAATTATAGGCATATTGTACTTATATATGCTCCCCTGATTCTCCATCCATCTCTTTCCTTTGTTCTAATTCACCTTTTCTTCTCTCTATTTGGAAGTGGCAGCTTAGCCAAAGACCAAGGGAATGATGGGGCCATAGAAAAGGCCACATGAGCATCAAGAATCAATGGCAGAGCCAGAAGTCAGAGGTAACTAGCTTGATTGGGACATATGAGGCTATTAAGCAAATGCATAACTATTTTGGGGTTAATGGGAATTAGATTTCTCATTGTCAAAGAAAGACTTTGCAAGCGTGGTAAAAGAACATTGGGAAAAAAAGGCAGCATAATACAAACTAAGGATAAAACTCCTTGGATGTTGAACTGGAGTTAGAGGTGTTGGTATGAACTCAAACATAGACAAAACGGATAGCCAGATAATAGAAAGATAAATGGTAGATAGATGATAGATAAATGGTATGTGTATGTATGAGTCCCCAATTCTAATTCACCAACACAAATTTAATTCTAGCTTTCTCCCTCCCATTGCTATTTGAAATGTTTACTCTACGAGAGTGGAAAAATTTGGCTATCATTACCTGCAATTCATTTGCTTTTGTGTTCAACCCTATAATCCATCTCAAGTATTTTCAGAATTCCTAACTTATGTTTGTATGTAAAACATTTTCACCAAGAGTTATTTTGAGCTTTAGCATTATCATTTTCAGCCAAACACCCTTGTCCAGAAATACTTAGGGCAGTATCTTTTCAATCCATGTGTCTGATAAGTTTTCCTTTCATAATTTCCTTTCTTTTACTTTTATGTCTTTCAGTCTTCATCGATGTCCTTACAGAATAATCTTCCACTTCACCACATAACTCTTCATTTCTCCCTAATATTAATTAAACTATAAGTCAACTTCTAATTACCAGTTACCATGTTTTTTTATTAAATTTGATTATTTGTAAACCTCATTTATAATTTCTGAAAACTACTGACTCTTTAGAATATTTTGACATCATCCTATGTGTGCTTAATTACATTAAATATGAAGAGCTATACCATAAATGATACTATTTCAATATCTCCAGTTTTTAAAGCTGGAGATTGTCAGGAGAAATATCAATAACCCTAAATATGCAGGTGATACCACACTAATGGCAGAAAGATAAGAGGAATTAAAGAACCTCTTGATGAAGGTGAAAGAGGAGACATATTAAAAACCAGAGACATCACTTTGCTGACAAAGGTCCATATAGTCAAAGTTATGGGTTTTCCAGTAGTCATGTACAAATGTGAGAGTTGGAACATCAAGAAGGCTGAGTGCTGAAGAATTGATAATTTCCAATTGTGGTGCTAGAGAAGACTTTTGAGAGTCCCTTTGGACAGCAAGGAGATCAAACCAGTCAATCCTAAAGGAAATCAACCCTGAATATTCACTGGAAGGACTGATGCTAAAGTTGAAGTTCCAAAATTTTGGCCACCTAATGTGAAGAGCCAACTCATTGGAAAACACTCTAATGTTGAAAAAGATTGAGGAAAGGTGGAGAAGAGGGTGGCAAAGGATGAGATGTTTGGATGGCATCATCGAAATAATGAACCTGAGTTTGAGCAAACTCTGGGAAATACTGAAGGACAGGCAAGTCTGGCAGGCTACAGTTCATGGAGTAGCAGAGTCAGACACGAATTAGTGACTGAACAACAACTCAATTTTATATTTTGGATTGTATTTTGTGTGTTTGGCTAGGTTGTCCCCCCATCCCCCGCCTTTTTAAAATTTTATTGTGAACTTTTTTTTTCACAATCAGTTGAAATTACTTTTTCTTATATGTTCTGAGTCACTCAGTCTTGTCCAACTCTTTGCAACCCATGGACGATAGCCTGCCAGGCTCCTCTGTCCATGGGAATTCTCCAGGCAAGAATACTGGAATGGGTTGCTATTTCCTTCTCCATGCTTATATATAAGTGCATTCATTTCCTTTAGAAGCATTTTGAAATCTCACAACAGGACACTATGTGCACTGACTCTGGTTTATTTACTCTAAGATCAAAGCAAACAAGTATCCCCACCAACTATAACTTCGAGGTTTGATATCTGCGTCTTTTAGAGGTTTGTTTTATTTGCAGTACTTCTGATTCAATTTCCCACTTTACAAGGGGACAAGACTCTGCCACTTTCCTGTCACATGTGGATTGTAAAAGCAGAAGATCTAAATTACCAGATCTAAATTACAGTGTAAAGCAAAAATCACATTCAGAATCAAAACACTCCTTTAAAATATAGTCTTTGCAAGTTTTTGATCTGTATGAGATTTAATGCATGTTTATTATTAGTTTGGATAAGAAAGGTTTTCTGAAGAGTGTATTAATTTTATAATTTTAAATATTTTAACCTAGGAGGTTTCTCAAAGCATGTGATAAGTTGCATTCCCCAAGTAATTTTTTCCACACTCAAGTGTTGTGGAATAAAACTCCAACTGCTGTCAGTTTAAATTAGTGAATTTATTATTTAAATTATTCATATGGTCATAGATAAATGAAAAGTCTTTAATCTTGTCAGGTCTTAAGATAATTAAAAGTTAATGTTTTATAAAGCACTGAGTAAAAGGTAAAACATACCAGGAAAAAAAATCAGTCTGAAATATTTTAACTTATAATATTAAGAATAATCAGATACAATGCATAATTTTTAAGGTGAACATGAGAAATCTTTTCCTGAAATCTTTAAAAAGTTTGAACATTACTAGAGGTGTTGTTCTTTCTTCTATCATTTTCTCATAAGAAGAAAACAGGGGAAATATGTGTCCCACATTAAACAAGAAACTGCTCTATGAATGTCTGAATAATTTATTTGCTTGTTAAGAAATTGTCTTCAGCTCTTTAGAAACTGTAATATACAGTAGTAACACTGATGACTTTTATATTTTGGCTGCACCACACAGAATTTGGGATCTTAGATCACTGAAGAGGAATTGAACCCGAACTCCCTGCACTGGGAATGTGGAGTCTTACCACTGGACTGCCAGGGAATTCCCATGATGATATTTTTATGTTTTTATTTGTGATATCTATATGTGAGTCTTCTATTTTCAATAGGAAAATACACAAAGATTATTTCAGTGTAAGGAAAGATAGAGCAAGCAGAGATTCACTGGACGATGAAAAATGATTAACTAGATTGGCTTTACAGCAGATTAGCCAATGAAGAGCAAAACCTTAGTTGAAGGTGCCGCTGCTGCTGCTAAGTCGTTTCAGTCGTGTCTGACTCCGTGTGACCCCACAGATGGCAACCCACCAGGCTCCCCTGTCCCTGGAATTCTCCAGGCAAAAACACTGGAGTGGGTTGCCATTTCCTTCTCCAATGCATGAAAATGAAAGTGAAGTCACTCAGTTGCT
>NW_011488715.1:16045-18838 GCF_000754665.1 Bison bison bison
ACATGTTCAGTTCATTTCAGTTCAGTTGCTCAGTCATGTCCGACTCTTTGTGACCCCATGAATTGCAGCACGCCAGGCTTCCCTGTCCATCACCAACTCCCGGAGTTCACTCAAACTCACGTCCATCGAGTCAGTGATGCCATCTAACCATCTCATCGTCTGTCATTCCCTTCTTCTCCTGCCCCCAATCCCTCCCAGCATCAGTCTTTTCCAAACATATAACTCCAAAGAAAGTACTATTTATGAAATTATACAAATAGGAATGGAAAAACAATGATAAAGAAAACAGAGAAATGAAATAATATAAAAATTAATAAAATCAAAATTTGGTTATTTGAGAAGATTAATGAAAGGAATAAAGTTCTATCCAGAATGATTAGAAAAAAGACATGAAAATTACTTCCATCACAGAATGGAAGAGAATGGTAAACCAGTTGTATGTTCAGCTTATTTTGTAAACAAAAGACAAGATAATTCACTGGTACTAGAACTGCTGGATAGGAATATGAAAAATAATAATTAATATTTCTCCACAAAACTCAATTAAAAAGATGATTATTTTTTATTAACTAGGTACAATAATTGAATAAACAATTCACCAAAGAAGATAAGTGGATGACACATAATCACATGAAAAGATGCTCAGCATCAATATACGGAAAGTATAAATTAAATCCAAAATAAGATACCTCTAAACCCTTGTTAAAATGACTGAAATGAAAACAGACCATAACAAATCTTGGCAAGAATGTGAAACAGCACTACCATGGAATGCAAAATGCTGAAATTTCTTTGGTAAACAGTTCATAGTTTCCCAAAAAGTTAAAAATATTCTTGCTATATAATGGCGTCATCATGATATAAGGTTTTACCCAAAGATATGTACATGATTGTTTATGGCAGCTTTCATAGTGACAATTAATAACTGAAATCAATACAAACATCTATCAACTATGTATAACCGGTAGTGAAATGCAACAGCAAAAAAAAGGAATAAGTACAGATATACTGTTGTTATTGTTCAGTCACTCAGATGTGTCTGACTCTTTGTGACCCCATGGACTGCAGCACACCAGGCTTCAGTTCAGTTCAGTTCAGTCACTCAGTCATGTCCAACTCTTTGCAACCCCATGAATCTCAGCACACCAGGCCTCCCTGTCCATCACCAACTCCTGGTGTTTACTCAAACTCAAGTCTATTGAGTCGGTGATGCCATCTAACCATCTTATCCTCTGTCGTCCCCTCCTCTTCCTGCCCCCAATCCCTCCCAGCATCAGGATCTTTTCCAGTGAGTCAACTCTTTGCATGAGGTGGCCAAAGTGTTGGAGTTTCAGCTTTAACTGGCTCCTGGAGTTTGCTCAAACTCATATCCATTGAGTTCATGATGCCATCTAATCATCTCATTCTCTGTCACCCCCCTTCTCCTTATGCCATCAGTGTTTCCCAGCAACAAGGTCTTTTACAATGAGTCAGCTCTTCTCATCAGGTGGCCAAAGTCTGTCCTACCAAAGTCCCACCTCCTAATACTATCACAGTGGGCATTAGAATTCAACATATAGATACGGAGAAGGAAATGGCAACCCATTCCAGTATTCTTCCCTGGAGAATCCCATGGACAGAGGAGCCTGGTGGCCTACAGTCAATGGGGTCACAAGAGTCAGACATGATTTAGTGACTAAACCACCACACAGAGACTCACACCAGAGTATTGATACATTTCTACTTATATCAGTATCCAATATGTTGTAAATGGGGATTGTGGCATAATATAATATTATTGATAGAAATTAAAATGCCAACATACATATATGTATATATGTGAATTATACTTCATATTAAACAAATGGCTACATATAGTAGACACTCATATAAGGTGAGCAAAGCAAATAAATTGAAGACTCAGAAAAAGTAAAATGTTAAAGGCTGTGTTCATGGAATAGTAGTGGTCTAAAAAGACTATAATTTCCCAGAAAAAAAAAAAAAAAAGCCTAATTCAAATATAATAAACATACCTGAATACATTTTACCTAGGGTAAGGTTGATGCCTGTTCCCAGAAAACTAACAAATATCATATTTCAGTAATTTTATTATGTCTTCTCTGTACATTTTATAAGCAATCCCTATGTAAAAATAAGGATTTTAACATCAGCATATTGGCCTTTACCTTGAATATTAGGTATAACAGAAACTCAGCAGTGTGCAACATATTGGGATACAGTTAATGTGACTTAATGAGGTCAAATTAACCTAGGCGTGCATGTTCAATTCAGTTCAGTTCAGTCTCTCAGTCGTGTTTGACCTTTTGCGACCCCATGAACCGCAGCACACCAGACATCCCTGTCCATCACCAACTCCCCGATTTACCCAAACTCATGTCCATTGAGTCGGTAATGCCATCCAACCATATCATCCTCTGTCATGCATTTCTACACCCGCATTCAATCTTTCCTGGCATCAGGGTCTTTTCAAATGAGTCAGGTCTTCGCATCAGGTGGCCAAAGTATTGGAGTTTCAGCTTCAGCATCAGTCTTTCCAATGAATAATCAGGATTGATTTCCTTTAGGATGGACTGGTTGGATCTTCTTGCAGTCCAAGGGACTCTCAAGATTCTTCTCCAACACTACAGTTCAAAAGTAGCAATTCTTTGGCACTCAGCTTTCTTTATGGTCCAACTTTCACATCCATACAGGACCACTGGGAAAACCATAACCTCTATTAGACAGACCTTTGTTGGCAAAATAATGTCTCTGGTTGTTAATATGCTGTCTAGGTTGGTCATAACTTTCTTTTCA
>NW_011488716.1:0-411 GCF_000754665.1 Bison bison bison
CTGGAGCGGGTTGCCATTTCCTTCTCCAGGGGATCTTCCCGACCCAGGGATGAAACCTGTGTCTCCTCCATTGGCAAAGGAGTTTTATTTACCATTGAATGATGAGGGAAGCCCATTTTTAGAATTAACATAGAGCAAAATGGATTCTTTTGGTGTACAGTTATATTAATTTTATGCCATTTATAAATTCATTTAACTGCCACCACAATCAAAATACAGAATTGTTCTATCATGCTACCTCTAACCCTTGGCAACCACTGATCCCTTCCCCATTATTAGTTTAAATTTTATCTTTTCAAGAATGTCATTAAAATGTCACAGAAATACATATATTACATAATCCTTGAAGACTGGCTTTTTTCAATCAGCATAAATCCCTCCAGATCCATCTAAATTGCTGTGTATATCAAT
>NW_011488716.1:511-1500 GCF_000754665.1 Bison bison bison
GAGAAGGAAATGGCAACCCATTCCAGTATTCTTGCCTGGAAAACTCCATGGATGGAGGAGCCTGGCAGGTTATAGTCCATGGGGTCACAAAGCATCAGACATAACTAAGCAACTTTCACTTTTCATTTTTAAAAAATCTTTATGGAATTTGTTACAATATTGCTTGTGGGTTTTTTATGGTTTAGTTTTTTTTTTTTTTCTTTTTTGGCCACAAGGCATATGGGATCTTAGCTCCCTAACCAGGGATCAAATGTGCACCCCCTTCATTGGAAGGTGAAGTCTGAATCAGTGGACATGAGGGAAGTCCCTAGTTAGACTAGTTTGTACTGATCTGCTTTCCATCCTAGTTTCTTCTGAAATCCTTATTGAAATTTTTTATTTGCATACATTCTTTGTTATATATATTTCTATGGTCATGCATCCACAACCATTGACAAGAAGGAAAAGACCCATCACTCTAAAGCTTCCTTTGTACAGCTCTGGTTGCATTCAGTTATTCCTGACAATCACTGATAAGTTTTCCATATCTAAATTTTCGCCTTTTTCAGAATATCATATAAATGGAATCATAGACTATATAGACAACATATAGTCTATCTGACCTTTTTTCACTTTGCAATATACATTTATGATTCGTCCATGTTATGTGGGTTAATAGCTCATTCATTTTTATCACCAAATAGGAAAAGGAGTTCGTCAAGGTTCTATATTGTCATCCTGTTTATTTAACTTCTATGCAGAGTACATCATGAGAAATGCTGGACTGGAAGAAACACAAGCTGGAATCAAGATTGCCGGGAGAAATATCAGTAACCTCAGATATGCAGATGACACCACCCTTATGGCAGAAAGTGAAGAGGAACTAAAAAGCCTCTTGATGAAAGTCAAAGTGGAGACTGAAAAAGTTGGCTTAAAGCTCAACATTCAGAAAACAAAGATCATGGCATCCGGTCCCATCACTTCATGGAAAATAGATGGAGAAACAGTGG
>NW_011488716.1:1627-2233 GCF_000754665.1 Bison bison bison
AACTCCAGTACTTTGGCCACTTCATGCAAAGACTGGACTCATTGGAAAAGACTCTGATGCTGGGAGGGATTGGGGGCAAGAGGAGAAGGGGATGACAGAGGATGAGATGGCTGGATGGCATCACTGACTCGATGGATGTGAGTCTCAGTGAACTCCAGGAGTTGGTGATGGACAGGGAGGCCTGGCATGCTGCAATTCATGGGGTAGCAAAGAGTCAGACACGACTGAGCGACTGAACTGAACTGAACTGAATGACTAATGAGGGCTTCCCTGGTGGCTCAGTGGTAAAGAACCCTCCTGTCAATGCAGGAAATGCAAGAGACAAGGGTTCGATCCCAAATAGGGAAGATCTCCTGGAGAATGAAATGGCAACCCACTCAAGTATTCTTGCCTGGACAATCCCATGGACAGAGGAACCTGGCAGGTTACAATTCATGAGGTTGCAAGAGTCAGACATGACTTAGCAATAAACCACCACCACAATGGCTGATGAACATCTTTTCATGTGTTTATTTGCTTATATCCTCTTCAGTGAAGTTTCAGTTCAAGCAGGTTGCTGATTTCCTAGTTGGGTAGTTGTTTTCTTACTATAGAGTTTTTAGAGTT
>NW_011488716.1:4597-7832 GCF_000754665.1 Bison bison bison
ATCTGTATTTAGAGTTGCTCTCTATTGCTCATATTGACACCTGAGTTCTACCTCCTCTGAAATCAGCAGTGGGATTAGATTCTCATCAGAGCTCGAACACTACTGTGAACTGTGCATGTGAGGGATCTAGAATGCATACTCCTTATGAGCATCATCCCGAAACCACCCCACTCCTCAAGTCCATTGAAAACTTGTCTTTCTCTTGAAACTGATCCCTGGTGCCAAAAAGGTTGAGGACTGCTGCTTTATGGGATCTTCCAGTTCAAGCCTCATGTAAGACTTTGGCTTTTATCCCTATCCTGAGTGAAATGCGAGCTCCTGGAGGAATCTGTGAAGGGCATGGCCATGATCTGACTTTGCTTTTAAGAGAAGCCCTCTGGCAGCAGTGTTGAGAATGGACTGTAAGTGATTAAGGATGGAAGAAGCAACACTATTTTAGGAGGCAATCGCAGTGAGCCAGAAGTGTTAGTTCATTCAACCAATAAGCACTGACCAATGGTGGAGGCTGTAAGAAGTTATCAACATAGCCACCAAAACTCAGGCAATGATCTGGTAAGTGACAACTGTGAAACCAAATTAGGGAAGGAAAAATACAACAGCATGAATAAACCATCTAATTATAGGTGTTAAAACTAATTAGTATTCAGTTTATCACACCTAAGGTGCAAACAGCAGCGTGTGGGAAGCCTCGGATGCTGTTGGTCCCAGCCTCTTCACTTGGATTAACAGCAGAGTCTCTATTGTCTGCAATGGATCTCTGCAGAACTATGTGTAGTGTGTCTACTAGCTTTGCAAAATGGTAAGGACTCAGCAGGAGAAATTAGGCAATTGATTTGTTCAAAATAGCACTATGCCATTGGGTTATTCCTTAAGAAAACCAAAACTTGAATTAAACTGAGGCAGTCCTGTTCATTTGAGGAGAAAAGCAGAATTTTACTTAGCTTTGTTTCTAATCCTCAGCTGATGATTTGTGATCCCAAATCACACCTCTGGTTTTTGGTGTGTGCATTCATAAATGCTTATCAGGGGCCCTGATATAATTAAATGGATTTTCAAATGTTTTTCGAGGTACATTGCCCCTCCATCCTCAGAGTACTATGACCATTATATCATAGATCCTCATTAGGCAAAAGCTTACAAATCTTCAGTGACTTCATAAGGATGGATTATAAAATTAAATCAGGGTTTTTAATGTTGAAACTTATGAGCTGTAATTTTATTAGGGCATATTTTTCTTCCTCCTTCTTCATGTATCTGCAAATAGCATATACTCTTTGTATAATCCCAGTACTAGTTATAGACTATTTACTTCTTTTAAAAAGTAATTTAAACTGGAATGAATAACTGTGCCTTAATGGATATAAAATATGTTGCAGTTATTCCTTTGATTAGTTCATCATTTTTTTTTTTTGGAGTGGAATTTTCCGTAAGGTGACTTAAAACCTAATGGAAGCCCCCTGAAATAATGAAATAATAACTGGATTCTCTAGCTCGTTATGGAGTCATTGGGTAATACCATCTTAGAAAGACACTTAACTATTATCTAGACCAATATTTTCCAAAGAAACAAATTCTTCCCCCAATTTCCCTAAGAATTAGTCATCAAGCCTCTGTTCATACATTTTCATCAATGGGGAGCTCACCATTGGAACAATCCAGTCTTATCAAATCTGTCTTGCCAGCCCTTCCACTTACTGGCCCTGCTGGAATAAATCAGAGCTGATCTACACCATCTTCCACTGGAGAGGTCTTCACAAATACTTGAAATCCACTGTCATTGCCCTTGAGAACTTTCCCCAAACTGGTTGTCTTTTATTGGAGGTGTGTATGGTAAACTTTCTTCCTCCCTATTGATATCCTTTGTTTGATTTTTTTGGAGGGAGTTAATTGACATACAGCACTAAGTTTAAGGTGTACAGCATAATGATTTGACTTACATGCATCACAATATCATTGACTTTGAATACCAAACACTTTGGTATCTCAGTTGAACCTTCCTGGAGCTCCCTATGGTTTCTATATCAGAAGTCCATTTACCTTAATAAGAAAAAAATTTCTGCAATGTTTTCAGCTCTGAAAGGGGAGGGAACCCAACCATCTCAAAGCCAACCTAGCTAAGAATAATGCAGGATAGTCTCCAAATGTGCACAAGAAGCCAAAAAATGAGAGTACAACAAAGTGTTTGCATACTCCTACACCAGAGAAGGCACTGGCGACCCACTCCGGTACTCTTGCCTGGAAAATCCCACGGACCAAGGAGCCTGGTAGGCGGCAGTCCATAGAATCGTGAAGAGACGGACACGGCAACTTCACTTTCACTTTTCTCTTTCATGCATTGGAGAAGGAAATGGCAACCCACACCAGTATTCTTGCCTGGAGAATCCCCGGGACGGAGGAGCCTGGTGGACTACCGTCTATGGGGTCACACAGACTCAGACACGACTGAAGTGGCTTAGCAGCAGCAGCACTCCTACACAATGCCCTCCCCCAGTCTAATCAACCAAATGTATTTGCTTGAATCTTCTGAAACCTTCCTGTACTGTAGCTAATTGCTAGCTGTTTTATTTGATGGTAGTGAATTAGACAAGTAAAAGTCCTATTTGATTACTAAGGTGATATAACTGGCCCATAAATAGTTAGGGTAAGGTTACCTTAGGCTTCTCAAGGGCTGAACTGGATCAATTAATCAGCCATTTGGTCTGTTCTTCAGTGACTGACCATCAGGAGCAAATGCTAATTAGTGTGGTTTGGGTTCATTAATAATACCTAATATTTATTTATTGCTTATTATGTGCAAGATAATGTGTTAAGCATTAGGTCATGTAATTCTCATAACAACTTTATTAGGGAAGTTTCATCATCCACATTTTACAGATGAAAAACTGAATGTTCAGAGAGGTCAAGGGACTTGCCCTGGGTTACACAGTCAGTAAATAGCATACAGAGAATTCAAATCTGAATCTGTCTCACGGCAGAAGCTCAAGCACTTGATCTTTATATATTTTGTCATACCGTGTGGAATACAGTTTTATAGTTGTAACATCAGGCTTAAAGCTCATTGTGCAAGTCTGTGGCTAGGGTAGAAGTAGAGAGTTCTGAATAAGTGAATAAATAGCAGAGATTGTGTTAGTTCATCATTAACTTTTTTTTTAGCTGTGCCTCAGGGCTTGTGGTATCTTAGTTCCCCAACCAGGGATTGAACACAGGCCCTTGGCAGTGAAAGTGCAGAGTCCTA
>NW_011488716.1:9316-10843 GCF_000754665.1 Bison bison bison
AAAGTGAGCAAAGAGGGATATGTAGAAACTAGGATTCTAAGGAAGCAAAACAACAGAAAAATGATAAACCCAGGGGAGCAAGTGGAATTAATGTAACAAATAACAAATACTTTAGCTTGAAGGTCCATTCTGCATAGTGGATATCTCTAGATAGTTTATTATGAATAAACACTATAACATAATTACAGCTTCATGAGAAGTTTTAAAAAATGATGTGATTACACATTTGGGGCATCCATCCAGAATGGCTTGGTATTACAACTCCATTCTTAAACAGAAAAGCCAAAGTAATTTTTGTTCAATGGGACACTAACTTTGTTCCATAAGGCAAGCCAGAACAAGTGTCTATTAATTTCCTAAGGCTGCCATTACAAATTGCAGCAAACTTTGGTGGATTATAGCATTAGAAATTTCTGGTCTCACAGTACTAGAGGCTAGAAGTCTGACGGTGTCAACAGGGCCATGCTGCTCTGAAGCCTTTAGAGGGAGGATCCTTCCTTCTTCTTCTAGGTTTAGGTGTTGCCTGCAATCCTTGGTATTCCTTGGCTTGGAGATGCATCACTCTAATCTCTGCCTCTGTCATCACATGGCCTTTCCCTCTGTGTGTCTGTGTTTCTGTGTCTACATTTCCACTCCTCTTATAAGGACACCAGTCATTGGATTTAGGGCCTACGCTAATCTATTACGATCTCATCGTAACTTGATGATATCTACAAACAACTTGTTTCCAAAAAAGGTCACATTCATAGGTACTGGGGATTAGGACTCCAATATATCTTTTGGTGAGAGACAATTCAGTTTACAAGTGTCCTATAAAAGAACTGTCTTAATGGCTGTATCAGCTTACACGCCTATCAACAATGTAAGAGGGTTCCCTTTTCTCCATACCTTCTGCAACATTTGTTGTTTGTAGATTTTTCGATGATGGCTATTCTGACCAAAGTGAGGTGACACGTTATTGTGGTTTTGATTTGCATTTTTCTAATAATGAGTGACAGTGAGCATTTTTTCCTCTGGTTTATTGGCCCTCTGTATGTCTTTTTTGAATAAATGTCTGTTTAGGTCTTCTGCCCATTTTTTTTTTTTTTTTGTTTGGGCTATTTGTTTTTCTGATACTGAGCTGCATGAGCTGCATATATAGTTGAAGATTAACCCTATGTCAGTTGCTTCCTTTGCAATTATTTTCTCCCATTCTGAGGGTTATCTTTTTTTTTGTTTAAAGACAACTATAAACAACTATAGATATAAACAAGATATAAACAACTATATCTTATTTATAGTTTCCTTTGCTGTGCAAAAGCTTTTAACTCTTATTGGGTCTCATTTGTTTATTTTTGTTTTTATTTCCATTAATCTAGGAAGTGGATCAGAGAGAATCATGCTGTAATTTATGTCAGAGTGTACTTTCTATGTTTTTCTCTAAGAGCTTTATAGTTTCTGGACTTACATTTAAGACTTTAATCCATTTTGAGTTTATTTTTGTGTATGGTGTTATGGAGTGTTCTAATTTCATTCTTTTACATGTAG
>NW_011488716.1:12051-12366 GCF_000754665.1 Bison bison bison
GAAAAACACAGTTCTTGATGCAGTACATTCTTTTATTCACACAAGACTGGATGTCTAGCTCTCTGTTCTAACCTGCTGTTCAGCGTGTGTTCTGGCCCACTGACCTTTGCAATCTTGTGGAGATCAGCATAAAAATATTTGGGGGCGAGTTCTTTTTTCTAAATATTATTTTTGACAAGTGCTGGATATTTTAACTGATCTTTGCCTTAAACCCTGGCAGTCTTATCTTTTATGTCCTCCTTTGCTCTTGTGGATGCGTTAGGATAATTATTCTGAAAAGAATGTCAAAACATAGCAAATGGTTTAGAATAACTC
>NW_011488716.1:14396-15518 GCF_000754665.1 Bison bison bison
AATTGAATGCAAAATTCAGTTCTCATAAAAACATAATAATTAGCCTTTTCTTACCTTAATATATGTTTGTCAGCAAACAAGAATTTCTCAAGAAGGGAAATAAGGATGTTCTTAGGTCTGCAGTGCTCAGCATGGCTTTGGCACTGTAGCTTTGCAAGTTCAGTACTCAGACTTTTCCTTAGATGCTTTTCTTGCAATTAGGGTACGCTACGTGACAGTTGATGACTCAGTTAAATTCATCTTGGTTGAGCTACAAAAGATTCATATATTTTAAGCAAGAGTCTTGCTGAGAATTTCTACTGCTTTTAAACCCAACCAACCTGTGTGTGTGGGTGGGGGGGGGGAGTGGTTAGTCGCTCAGTCACGTCCAACTCTTTGTGACCGCATGGACTGTAGCCTGGCAGGCTTTTCTGTCCATGGGATTTCCCAGGCAAGAATAGTGGAGTGGGTTATCATTTCCTTCTCCAGGGGATCTTCCTGGCCCAGGTCTCCTTCATTTCAGGCAGATTTATTTTACATCTGAGCCATCAGGGAAGCCCAACCAAACTTTGCCCACCCCCTAAAATTCATATTAACTTTAAGAAGCAAATTAAGTGACCATTAACTGGTAAAGTGGCTAATTATGTAGAATAAGATTGAAAGGATAAACATTTGACACTGAGAATGATTTGTAGAGGAGGAGTGGTACTGTGGCTATGCAGCCGGGAAATAAAAATATCTGGCTTCACAACTGAACTCTTCCACTTATTTAGCCTCAAGGCCAGAGGTGGGCCACTTCTATAACATCTTGAAGCCTCCTCCCCTGTGTGTGTGTGTGCTAAGTTGCTTCAGTTGACTATGGACTGTAGCCTTCCAGGTTCCTCTCTCCATGGGATTTTCCAGGCAAGAATACTGGAGTGGGTTGCCATGCCCTCTTCCAGGGGATCTTCCCAACCCAGGGATTGAACCTGCATCTCTTGCATTGCAGGTGGATTCTTTACCCACTGAGCCACCTGGGAAGTCCCTCCTCCCCTGGTCTGTGGGTAATTATATGTATGTCTTGTAGTACCACAGTTGTGAAAATAAGCAAGAGAGGGTGAATGAAGCTTTGGCACAGAGCCCTAGGAGCACAGTGGTGGCCCT
>NW_011488717.1:0-411 GCF_000754665.1 Bison bison bison
AATCAAAACTACAATGAGATATCACCTCACACAAGCCAGAATTACTGTCATCAAAAATCCACAAACAATTAATGCTATAGAGGGTATGGAGAGAAGGAAATCCTTCAACACTGTTCGTGAGAATGTAAATTGGTACAGCCACCATGGAGAACAATATGGATGCTCTTAAAAAAATTGAAAATAGAGTTACCATATGACTCTGCAGTCCCACTCCTGGGCATGTATCCAGAGAAAAACATGATCCAAAAGGATACATGCACCTCAATGTTCCTTTCAGCATTGTTTACAATAGCCAAGACATGGAACCAATCTAAATGTCCATCAATAGAAGAAAAGATAAAGAAGACATTGTATATTTATACAATGGAATATTACTCAGTCATTAAAAAGAATGAATTAATGCCATTTGCA
>NW_011488717.1:4652-5038 GCF_000754665.1 Bison bison bison
CAGGTACTCTGCATATAAGTTAAATAAGCAAGGCGGCAATATACATCCCTAATGTACTCCTTTCCCAATTTGGAACCAGTCTGTTGTTCCATCTCTGGTTCTAACTGTTGATTCTTGACCTACATACAGATTTCTCAGGAGGCAGATATGGTGGTCTGGTACTCCCATCTCTTGAAAAATATTCCATAATTTGTTGTGATCTACACAGTCAAAGGCTGTGGCATAATCAATAAAGCAGAAGTAGATGTTTTTCTGGAATTCTCTTGCTTTTTCAATGATCCAACAGATGTTGAATTATAGAAAAACAGATTGGGAGAAAATACTTGCAAATGTGAATGACAAAGGATTAATCTCTGAAATTTGTAAACAGCTCATGAAGCTTAACT
>NW_011488718.1:0-411 GCF_000754665.1 Bison bison bison
CACACACCTTATCTCCCAATTCTGATTGCATTTTCATAGGAGACTTGGAAGGAAATGCTGTTTTCCAGCTGCACAGTCTGGTACTCTTAAGATGCACAATTTAAGCCCTTTTTGGCAGCTTCTCTTCCTCAGTAGGGTCTGCCCATATTTTATGACTGCTTTTCTTTTCCTTATGCTCGTTTGAAAAGTGAAAGTGGAAGTTGCTCAGTCATGTCAGACTCTGCGAACCCACGGAGTATACAGTCCATGGGATTCTCCAGGCCAGAATACTGGAGTGGGTCGCCTTTCCCTTCTCCAGGGGATCTTCCCAACCCAGTGATCCAACCCAGGTCTCCTGCATTCCAGGTGGATTCTTTACTAGCTGAGCCACAAGGGAAGCCCAAGAATACTGGAGTGGGTAGCCTATCCCTT
>NW_011488718.1:4785-4988 GCF_000754665.1 Bison bison bison
ATACTACTCTGAATTTTGTATTAATTATATTCTTACATTATTTGATAGTTATACCATAAATGTCTGTATCCTGAAACAATGCATTCTTTAAAGTTGTCTGTTTTTTGACCTTTATATTAATGTAATCTTGAAAGTGAAAGTGAAAGTCACTCAGTCGAGTCTGACTCTTTGCAACCCCATGGACTATATAGTCCATGGGATTC
>NW_011488719.1:0-409 GCF_000754665.1 Bison bison bison
GTCACTGAATGTGGGCAGCTCCCTCAGTGCCCCTGAAAAGCGACCTGGGAGAGTCAGGGGCCCACAGAGACGACGACAAAGCAACAGGGAAAACTCAACAGCTCTGACCCCCAGGCAACTGCCCCAACCAGACCCCGGGGGTCTCAGCCTAGAGCCCATGAGTCCCCCACCCACCCAGACCCAGGAGGAGTGTGCGGCTCTAAAAGCTGTCACAGAGGACATCTCTGAGTTCAGGAGGCATTTTCCCCAAGACTAAGTTCGGCTGGCGGCTGCTCAGCCTGCCTTGTCAGCGAGGCGGGGGCAGGGGAGGGGGGCAGGGAGCCAGGTGCACGGCCCTCCCAGAGCCTCAGGGGCACCTTTCCCGAGAAGCAGCTCCACACCCAGGCCAGCCCAGTCCTCTCTCCTCTCC
>NW_011488719.1:3549-4096 GCF_000754665.1 Bison bison bison
CCCGGATGTGTGGTGTTGGCCAGTCTCTGGGGCAGAAATACTCTGCAAGGGTGCTGTGATGTCGCTGAGCCCAGAGCCAGGGAGTGGTGCTGGGGGTCGGCAGTGGGAGCTGGTGGGAGCTGGCATCAGGCCCTGACTGGGAGCACCTGCAGGGGCCGTCGGCTTGCAGGGCCCCGGAGATGCTGGTGGGGAGGGGCAGTGAGCAGCCGTGGGAAGGCTGGGCATGCAGACGCCAGGCCAGAGGTGCACATCCGGGCGAGTGCGTGTGGGCGCAGCCCCAGTGCAGACTCCTGAAGGATCAGGGCTGTGGAACCAGTTGTGGTTTGCAGGCAGGGCGTGACCGCAGACAGAGGAGAGGTGACCACAGCAAACTGAAACAGACCCCATCGCCTTCCCGGGGGAACAGCATCCGAAAGATTGAGGGTACCGAGTGTGAGGACACTCCAGAGCGTCCCCGTCACTCCTGCACTCCAGCCAGGACGCCTCTGTGAAGCGCACACACAGTCCGCCCAAGCCATGGCCTCTCCTGGGCCTTGGACCAGTCACT
>NW_011488720.1:0-1262 GCF_000754665.1 Bison bison bison
GACAGGGACTTCCCTGGCAGTCCAGTGGATAAGAATCCACCTTTCCAGGGGACATGGGTTCAATTCCTGATGAGGGAACTAGGATCATACATGCCCAGAGCAACTAAGCCTACCCTCCACAGCTACTGGAATCAGCTGGCCTCAACTACTGAGCCCATGTGCCACAACGAGAGTCCATCGCTGCAACGAAAGATCCCACATGAAGCAACAAAGACTCCACATGCTGCAACTATGACCTGGCACAGCCAAATAAATAACTATCTTAGAAAACAGACAGCATTTTATCTCCCTAACCAAGATGAGAACCATCAGAAGTTAGGATGCAATGAGAGCTCCATGGAGTTTTCTGAGAATTCACCTTGGAAATAAGAATGTGAGATTGGCACCATAAAAGAGAAACCACTGACAAGTTGCAACACAGTTTTCATGGAGAGCCATGGGACTTTCAAGTCCAAAAAACAAGCAACTACCATTTACTCATCAAAAAATAGAAGTAATGCTGACTAACGAAGATATGACTTTTCCTCATATGACTTTTCTGATCTCAATCATGGTACCATCAGAAGATTCAATTGACCAAATAAGGAAATTACCCTGCAGAATCTCTGATGAATAAATGCTCAAAAAGTGTTAATTTTCTGCAGCCCATTTTTTTTTTCCTTTTCCTATCCACTAGGCTCTCAAAAAAGATCAATCTCAAAAATTTGGGTTTTGTTGTTGTTGTTAAATTTCAGTCTTTTATTCCAGATTCTTTCACATTAAATAGAGAAGTATAGTTTAAATATGAGATGGTTGGATGGCTTCACTGACTCAAAGGATATGAGTCTGAGCAAACTCAGGGAGATGTTGAAGGACAGGGAAGCCTGGCATGCTATAGTCAATGAGGTTGCAGAATCGGACATGGCTGAGTGACTAAACAGCAACAAAATATGGCCACTCTGTATAGCGTGGAAAGTCTCATCCTCTTTGAAGTGACTTCAGCCATCAGTAAGCAGAACTTTCTAAATTACAGCCAAAATAATATCATGAAGGCAGTTTGGGGATTGTAAAAACAGTGCAGGTAACATTCATCATTGACTCAGTTACCACAACTAGAGAGGCTGAAAAAAATTCCCTTGTGTTTCCTTCTTTTATCACTAAAGTTGAAGGGAGAGAGAGTGAAATTCCATAGGGAATGGTAGTTCATCAAATCTTTGAGTCTCCCGTGAGTGCAAAAACCATTTCATCATATTTCCTCTGGGAGAAGTGATGACTCTGAAACT
>NW_011488720.1:4978-6549 GCF_000754665.1 Bison bison bison
GCCTGGAAAATCCCATGGATGTAGGAGCCTGGTAGGCTGCAGTCCATGGGGTCGTGAAGAGTCGGACACGACTGAGAGACTTCACTTTCACTTTTCACTTTCATGTGTTGGAGAAGGAAATGGCAACCCACTCCAGTGTTCTTGCCTGGAGAATCCCAGGGATGGGGGAGCCTGGTGGGCTGCCATCTATGGTGTCATGCAAAGTCGGACACGAATGAAGTGACTTAGCACAGCAGTGTGTATGGCAATCCCAATCTTCCAATTTATCCCTCCTCACATTACCCACTGACATACATGTTTTTTTTGTTTGTTCCTGTTTTTGAAATTGGCTCACAGGTTGATTCGAAATGGAGACAGGACATGAAAGATGAAATAAACAACCAATCACTCTAAAGAATATTTTTTTTCAGAGTCAAGAAGAATGATAGATTCAAATGTTGAAAATTTCTCTACTGTGAAAGGAAGTCAGAGAAAACTTAGCTAAATACATGAGGAATGGGACTGATGTGAATGATAACTTAACTCATCCCAGGATCCTTTCACTCATATATTCAGCAAAACCTTATAAATGCCAGATATGTGCCTCTGGAGGATACAAACATGAGACACACATGTGCCAAGGACAGGGGTTTTCTGTGCTTCCAGAGAGAGTATACCGTGTTTTCTCTCTGAGACTCCTGCCACCAACAAAATCAGGAGCTATGCAAAGGGAAAGATTGAGGGCAGGAGGAGAAGGGGGTGACAGGGTAAGATGGTTGCATGACATCATCAACCCAATGGACATAAGTTTGAGTAAACTCTGGGAGACAGTGGACAGGGAGGCCTGACACACTGCAGTCCAAGGGGTTGCAAAGGGTTGGACACGACTGAGCAACTGAACAACAATGCAAAGCCCAAGAATAAGAGCTGGAGACTCAGGCTCTGCTAACTAGGTTTGTGAATATTGACAAGACTCTTTTCTTTTCTTTTTTGTTCCTGTCCTCAGTTTTCCCTGATGCCTAGTGGTTGGTTTCACCTAATAATCACTGGTACCCTGTGGTCTCTTCTTCTTAAAATTGAAAGGGGTAGACATCTGAGTTTGGTCAACTTCACATATTTACATCCTTTCAGTCCTCAAAGGATACTGTTTGGATCAATCCCTAAGGCTAATTTTAGCAAGACTGTAATGTCTATAGGACTGGCTGTCCAGCTCCCATCCTTAATTTCCCCTCTGCCTTCCTTTCCCTCTCTTCTAATTGCAAGTAAACTCTAGCCTCTTGGGGCACCAAGAGTCTTCATGTTTTCCACCATCATCCCAAGGCCCTTATCAAAGAATAGTTCCATTAACTCTGACATATCAATGACTGACGATAGAGAAGGATATAATTTCTCTTTGTGTGTTCTCAATGTTATGGTGTGGGTGCACACGTGTGTCCAATTCTGTGTGATTCCATGGCTGTAGCCCTCCAGGTTCCTCTGTCCATGGAGTTATCTCAGCAACAATACTGTAGTGGGTTGCCATTTCCTACTCCATGGGATCTTCCCGACACAGGGATCAAATCCCCATCTCTTGCATCTCCTACATTGGCAGG
>NW_011488720.1:9289-17237 GCF_000754665.1 Bison bison bison
TGAAGGAGATCAGCCCTGGGATTTCTTTGGAAGGACTGATGCTAAAGCTGAAACTCCAGTTCTTTGGCCACCTCATGCGAAGAGTTGATTCATTGGAAAAGACTCTGATGCTGGGATGGACTGGGGGCAGGAGGAGAAGGGAACAACAGAAGATGAGATCTCTGGATGGTATCACCGACTCAATGGACATGAGTTCGGGTGAACTTCGGGTGTTGGTGATGGACAGGGAGGCCTGGTGTGCTGCAATTCATGGGGTCACAAAGAGCTGGACACAACTGAGTGACTGAACTGAACTTAACTGAGTAGCTTCACCACCAGAAAGATCTCTGAATATCATTTCTATGTCTCAAATCAATATTCAGTGACTTTAATATTAAAGGACTATCTTTTTTTTTTCCTCTCTCTTTCTTCATTGATAGTTGTATCCAGTGAGTAAATGAATCACTTTAAATTTCTTTAGGTTCCTACAACAGTGAATATTGGTAAGCATTATTCCAATTTTAAAGAGGATAAAACCAAAATTCAGAAAGGTCAATAAACTTGTCAAATGTAAGTAATAGAGTCAAAAGTTGATCCAAGGGCTCTACTTTCCACTATGACCAATGGCAAATATTCAGGCTTTTTGAAAATAGTATTTGAGTATAGTCCTCATATAGATTCTGCTATTTCTTTCTGTTTTAAGACTTTGGACAACTTAATAAGTCTCTATAAGCCTTCATTTCTTTACCTACTAAATGGTAATAATAATGCTTACATTTTAGAATTTGTTCAATAATATGCAGTGATCTCTATTAAAAATCAGTTCCATAAATTATTGAATAAACATAAACTCCTCCTATTTTTGCTTCATTTATATCTTAACTGCAAAAATTTCACTGTAACTGTGATGTGATTAAATGAGGAAACTAAGTTTTTTCCATGTAAGTGGTGGTTGAAGCATTGTATCAACTTATAATGAAAAAAGAAAAGTGGATAGATGTTGGATCACCTTAGTCTTAGTCAGTCCCACCAATAATCATGTCAAATAAATCCTGCAATGTCTCTGTACTTCAGTCTTTTCAACAGTAAAATGAAGGCATTATTTACACTTCATCTATCCTGTTAGTTTGCTCAAATAAGTATACATAAATGTCTGGTGTTTAAAAAGCCTTGAATTATCTTTCATACATTAAAAACTTCATCCAGCAGTACAATCATAATAGAGGTAAGTGTTTTGATTTTGATCATATTCTCTACAATAGACTACATAGACCTTTGAATGGCTATTCCCTTTAATCAACAAAGAACCGGTAAACTCCATACTAAGAGCAACTAAAGGCAAAAACTGATGCAGAAGCAGTTAATACAGAAGATGTCAGAGTGAGATAAAGCTGAGGCTAAATTCAGCTTCTCCACTCTCAAGCTATAAAAGCTCAGGTGAGATTGTTTTTTTAACAGTTGGTGCTTAAATCTATCTATCTGTCTATCTATCATTTCTGACTTCACCTATTTGACATTCAGTTCAGTTCAGTGGCTCAGTCGTGTCTGACTCTTGGAGATGCCATGGACTGTAGCACGCCAGGCTCCTCTGTCCATGGGATTCTCCAGGCAAGAATACTGAAGTGGGTTTCCATGCCCTCCTCCAAAGGATCTTTCCAAGCCAGGGATCGAACCTGTGCCTCTTACACTCCTGCATCTTTACCACTAGTGCCACTTGGGAAGCCCCTTAGAGAGGATACTAGGCATAATTAGGGCCTAAGATTCCTCATCCTATCCCATGGTTGCCCCTATTCCCTAACATGGAAACTGTAAAATTGCCAAAGTCCTTTGCTTAGTAGTCTAAGCCCTCTTCCTTAAACCACTTCTTTGATATTGTTTCTCCCTACTTGTTTTGTGCAAAAATCTCCCATAAAGTTACTTCTTGAATGGCCTTCACGTTTTTCTATCTCTGTATTCTTCCAAGCTTTCTACTCCTTTTGTCTCTACTTCCTGCTTCTCTAATAGTCTGAACTCCACGTCTTGGAATATTCAAACTTGTCTCTTCCTTCAAGGATCAGCTTACATACCACTCTCTCAAAACCCCTCATTCTCTGATCTACTGAACCGCTAAAAAAAACCTACTCTTCTGAATAGCAAATCCTTTCACTGATAAGTTGCACTTGTGGATGCGGTATTTATGCATATATGTGTATAAATGCCTTGAAACAGACACTATATAAGATGTGCCTGGGTGTTGCCATGGCAATAGAAACCTCATAATAAACACTTAGAAACGTTTATGAAAAGAAAAGAATGAGTTGACGTATTTGATGCCTGCTGCTGCTGCTGCTGAGTCCCTTCAGTTGTGTTCCACTCTGTGCAACCCTATAGACGGCTGCCCACCAGGCTTCCCGGTCCCTGGGATTCTCCAGCCAAGAACACTGGAGTGGGTTTCCATTTCCTTCTCCAATGCACGAAAGTGAAAAGTGAAAGTGAAGTCGCTCAGTCGTGTCCAATTCTTCGTGACCCCATGGACTGCAGCCTACCAGGCTCTTCCGTCCATGGGATTTTCCATGCAAGAGTACTGGACTGGGGTGCCAGTGCCTTCTCTGATTTGATGCCTAGACCACTTCAAACAACCAAGTACCAAAACTAAGCAGCCATTTGAGGTGCTCTGAAAACAGCTGTTTTGGTATCTTTGTTTTTTTGTTTTTTGTTTTTTGTTTTTTTTTTAACTTTACAATATTGTATTGGTTTTGCCATACATCAACATGCATCCACCATGGGTGTACACGTGTTCCCCATCCTAAACCCCCCCTCCTCCCTCCCCGTACCATCTCTCTGGGTCATCCCAGTGCACCAGCCCCAAGCTTCCTGTATCCTGCATCGAACCTGGCCCGGTGATTCGTTTCTTATATGATATTTTACATGTTTTAATGCCATTCTCCCAAATCATCCCCCTCCTCCCTCTCCCACAGAGTCCAAAAGACTGTTCTATACATCTGTGTCTCTTTTGCTGTCTCGCATACAGGGTTGTCGTTACCATCTTTCTAAATTCCATATATATGCGTTAGTATACTGTATTGGTGTTTTTCTTTCTGGCTTACTTCACTTTGTATAATAGGCTCCAGTTTCATCCACCTCATTAGAACTGATTCAAATGTGTTCTTTTTAATGGCTGAGTAATAATACTCCATTATGTATATGTACCACAGCTTCTTATCCATTCATCTGCTGATGGATTGTTTTTAACTCTACTAGATCAAATGTTAGTGAAATAAGCCTCTTCACCAGACCTGGCTTCTGGAGACAGGAATAGGAGCCCATAATAAAATCAGTGCTATGAATGCCATCCACAGACGACACCTGAAATTCAGCATTTTCAGCTTCATCTTAGGCATTTGCTTTGACAACCCGCCTCTTAGAAGTACAAGAAAGTGTTAGTCACTCAGTCGTGCCTGACTCTATGTGACTCTAAGGACTGTAGCCCAGCAGGCCCCTCTGTCTATGGGATTCTCCAGGCAAGAATACAGAAGGGGGTTGTCATGCCCTCCTCCAGGGAATCTTCCCAACCCAGGGATGGAATCCAGGTCTCCTGCATTGCAGGTGGTTTCTTTATTATCTGAACCAGCAGGGAAGCCCAAGAAAAAGCGAGTGAGTAGCCTAGTCCTTCTCCCAGGGATCTACCTGGCCCAGGAATCAAACTGTAGTCTTCTGCATTGCAGGTGGATTTTTACCAGCTGAGCTACCGGGGAAACCCCTTAGAAGTACAAGTTACATTGAACTTGAATATACCTTAAAATTTCTTGCTTCTAGTCCTATGCATTGAATAAAACTAACCCACCTAGAAAACACATGCTTCTGTTTTATGTCACAAATCAGTCATTACTTTTTATAGGACTCACTCCTGAAATCACTTTCCAGATTTTCCTCATCTGTACAGTGGTACCAATAATACCTACAACATGGAGTTTCTGTAAGAAGAAAGCAAGATAATATTACCATGGCCAGTTGTCCCTTTCCTTGAGAGTTTTATTTCTTTGCCTACTATCTTGGAGTAAGTATCAATTGTGCAAACTTTTACTCTCAAAAATGCCCTAATTCAGATATTAAAATATAAGAAAATCCCAAGTAGTGTATTTAAGCATTTTGGGTCTTAATTAATGGCAGCAGTCCTTTGTGCTAGAAAAACACTGCACATGTAATTTTTCTATAACATTAAACCACATACTGTTTTTATATAAAGCCAGTGGTGCCAGTGGTAAAGAACCTGCTGCCAATGCAGGAAACACAAGATGTTGGGGGCCAGAGTGAGGCACTCTGCCCGTGGCAAAGGTCATGAGGAAGGAGGCTCGACATACGCAAAGGCGAGATCGAGCCTCAGGAGTCCCTCTGGAAATCCTCGAGCATCTACCCCCATAACCAGAGCCTGCCTACTTTACTACTTTGTGCTCTTACCTACACCTCTGACTTTACGGGGGGCTGTCCCCCACCACCTCTTTCGGAGAAGGAGTTAACCTAGAGCTCCAGTCAATAAAAACTCTTGGGTGTGACAAGAGTGTTTTACCCTACAACCTCCTCTGAAGGTTCTCTAGCCTGCCTGACAGGCTTGTCCAGCCACATGTGATTGCTCACAGCCTCCCAACCGTGAGAGGCACGAGATGCTTTAAACCTTCTAAAAACAGGTTCCTTAGAAAAGTTAGAAAACTATTAGTATAAGTGTAATGGGCTGATTAGAAATTGTATTGGTGAAGGGTTTTTCATTTGTTGAGCCAATGTTTGTTGCTAAGTCTCCACATCCCCTGCCCTTACACACATTAATGAATATATAGAAGAAATAAATATTAACCTTTGATATTAATCATGTTAGACCTTAGGCTAAGTAAATTCTTTCCTTAACTAAAACCCACTACACCCTCACCCTATAGGAATGTAACTTTATTTGGGTGGCATCTGTTTTAAGAATAATCACCCCTGGAGAAATAAGTGTCCTGGTTGACTGACTGCTGTCACAAGGAAGGGGTCATAAATTGTCAGCAGGCCCCCTGGCCAGAAGATGATGTAACACCCCTAAGACCTCTGTATACATTTGTATGAAGCACCTGACTTTGATAAAAGTCAGGACTGCTGACCCTGCGTGACTTTTGCATAACATCTCAGTGTATAAAAGTAGACCATGGAAAATAAAGAATTGGGATCAGTTTCTTGAAATACTGGTCTCCCCATGTCGCTCTCTCTCTCACTCTGGCTGAGTCTCCATCTGGAGCGCGGAACCCGCCACGCTTACTAATTATGCCTGGGCTTCTAAGATCCGACCAGGGAGGCCTCAGTGTCTCCTCTCCTTTGGGAGAATGGAAGGACGCCTGTGGTCTACGTAAGTGGTGCAAGCTTCTTGTCTTGAAGTTTTATTGGTCTCCCATGTAAACCAAGCTACTCAGCCTCTTTTCTCCACTGAATTTTCCTACTGAGCTATCCTAATTCTATACTCTTTACATCTTTAATTAATATCTAATTGAAGCTATTGTATCCTGATCCTCGCCAACGCCGTCCCCACTTCGTACTCCCTGGATCAGCCGGGGCTGGACTCTGCCAACAAGAGATTCAAGTTCAACCCCTGGGTGGGGAAAAATCCCCTAGAGTAGAAAATGGCAACCCACTCCAGTACTCTTGCCTGGTAAATTTCATGGGCTGAGGAGTCTGGTGGGCTTCAGTCCATGGGACCACAAAGAGTCAAACAAGACTGAGCACAGGGCATTTACTTGGTAGACTGTGAAACTTTAAGGTAGTCTCTTTTCACCCTCAAACCATATGATATAACAAGATTGAGCTGGTGTCTTCTATGTCTTTTTTGCACTGGCAAGCAGGTTCTTTACCACTAGAGCCACCTGGGAAGCCCAAACGGCATGTTAATGTGCTCTTAAATAGTAGAGCTGGAAAGAGAGCTGACTTCTACTGGTTCCTAGTTCAGTATTCTGAAAACAGAGAAATGTACAGCATTATAGAAAATGATAAGTATGATTAGAATTGAGAAGAGCTTTGGGGAAATTCTATGAAGGTCTGGTACATGGCTGTATTCAATCTGATGTTTTTGATTAAATTGATGAGTCAAGATTTAGACAGTATTGTGTTGTGAAGCATTTGTTGAAAGCACCCCCCATTGCCTATGGTTTATGGTGAGCTGAACCATTGAAAATTCAAATGGGCCAAAAAGGCACTATTGATGTTTAAGTGAAGGAAAACAGCAAAGTAGATGATATCAAAGAAGCAGTTTAGCTTTCAGATGATTTTGGAATAGAGATACTGATAACAAATAATTTGTTTCCCTGTGACTTTTCTCCTTTTCAATCTTTTACAACCCTCATATTCTCTAACAGTAGTGTTAAATTAATTTGGTCTCTTAAAGGACAAAGATAGCTATTGAGAAAGCTGGTACCTGATGTCTGATGTATGATAGTAGTGTTTCTGTACCTACAGTGATTCCAATATTGTTCTTAAAATAAATATAGCATGTCCAAAAAGTGAAAACCATTTCAGTAGAAATTTTGACAGGTTTATAATATATACATTTTAAAATTATTTTATAATAAATCTGTTCTAGAGAGATTAGAGATATCCAGATAGAGATAAAGAGAAGGTTGATGGCTTTTTACTTTTTTAATGAATTTATTTATTTTTGGTTGCACAGCATGTGGGATCTTAGTTTCTCAACCAGGGATTGAATCCATGACACCTGCATTGGAATTGCAATCTTAAATAAAAAGCCCCTGCTTTTAATTTTTTAAAACATTCTTTAAACCAGTGATGTTTCCTTCACCTGTTTAACTAGATAGTCCTTTTTTTGATTGTGTACAACCTTTGTATTTAGTTAAATGGTTGCATTTAATTATTGGACATCTATAAAACAAATTATCTTCTTTTTATTTTATTCTAAATTGTGAAATAAGCAAGTGATATAATTTTAGAAACCACTACTTCTGTGCTCAAAGGCCATCTTTAAGCTTATTTGTTTGATTGGTTTTGCCATTCTCTTAATTTAAAGAATGATTCTTTTCTAAAGATATCAATGATTGAAAAGCTTCAAAATGAAGGAATCATTTCCATGCATTTGTGACACACATGTGTATATCTGTCTGCTATACAGCATTCAGAAAAAACTTTCAAAACTAGTTGTGTCATATAACCCTTCTTGATAATACTTACATATTTCTGAGAATAAATTCCTACTCCTTATCACAATCTGTTTAGTCCTGCATGGTCTGGCTATTGTCTGCTCACCACATACCTCCTGCTTCTCACTAGTTTTCTTTATCCCCTCAGATAGAGAAAGCTGTCTCCAGTCTTTGCCCACAAACCCCCTTTACATAGAAAACTCTTCTCAATGCGACTACTTCTCCTTCCAATCTTTGTATGCAGCTTGTCTGCCACTGCCCCTTGAACAGTACTTCCCTTATTCCATTTATCATAATTTGCCAATATAAGTATCCATATTATATGTATATTATAAGTATTTATGTATACATAAGGAAATGAAGTATTTCTATTTTAATTAGCATTGTGTTCTATAATCACTCAATAATACATAGTGAATGAATGAGTTTATTTATTCATTCACATTTGACCAAATCTTCTGCTTCTGACCATTGCTATCCTCCTGTCCATACAATCAGCCTAGGACCACCAGGAATAAGCCTATAGTCAGTTAAAATCAGATTTATTGATCCACTGTAAAGAAGAATATCACACACCAGGATTTAGGGGAAAGAGTAGGGTTAAAGTAAAAGTTAAATGAAGAAATATTTGATAGATTCATTTCAAAGCAGGACTGTGTGTAATGGGGTCAAAATCAGGTCTAAACCACAAAGTAGCTGCAGGGTCTTGGTTCCTTAGAAACTACAAAATTCATTCATTTTGGATTCATTTTGATATTTGGCAAAACTAATACAATATTGTAAAGTTTAAAAATAAAATTAAATTTAAAAAAAAAAACTAC
>NW_011488720.1:17337-39111 GCF_000754665.1 Bison bison bison
AAAACTACAAAATTAAGATAGATGTGAAATGTGGCATCCAAAAACCCTTATCTGAAGTTCTGCATCTGAGTTAAAAATTGAGAATTCTTCTATCAGGCCCCTTTACATACTTCATGTATAATTAAGATAGCCAAAGTTAAGATAATTCACCTTATTGATATGATTTAAAGAGATCACTTACAGAGAGTGTATGATTTTAGAGAAGCAAGTTTTTTCTGGGAGTAAGAAAAGAGTAGTCACTTGATAAAGGGTGTTGCTTTGACACATGAAAGATGTGGTTTGTCCTTGGGGGAGCCATGATGCTTGTTGAGTTTGCAGCTGGAATGATGTGTCTTTTATGAGTTGGAAGGGCAGATACTGACCTTCAGAGCTACTTTTCACTCCATCACTTCATATTCAGAAGTCAATCATCTTATAATAACAGCTGACATCGTGTCCCATTGGGAGCTCTTCAGGTCCTCTGTTTTGCCAGAGCTCTTCTTAGAGCCCCTTTTACATCTTGGTTCCTTAGGCTATAGATCAAGGGGTTGAGCATGGGTGTGATCACAGTGTAGAACACCGCAATGATCTTGCCCCCAGCCCTGGAGGTCTTTGACTGGGGTCTCATGTACATGAAGATACCAGTTCCATAGAATAAGGCCACCACTGTCAGGTGGGAACCACAGGTGGACACAGCCTTGTGCCTTCCAGAGGCTGACCGCATCCTGAGAACTGTCAGAAGGATTCGGGCATAGGAAACAACAATGAGGAGAAAAGGAATGAAGACAATGACGATAGTGAAGATGAAAACAACCATCTCGGTAAATGATGTGTCAGTGCAAGCCAACCTCAGGATGGAAGGAACCTCACAGAAGAAGTGATCCAGGACATTGGGTCCACAGTAGGGTAAGCTCAAGGTGAAGATGTTGATGACCGTGGAACTCAGGAAACTACTGGCCCAAGAAATGCCTGCCAACTGGACACAGGTCCTTTGGTTCATAATGACTGTGTAGTGAAGAGGATGGCAGATGGCCACATATCTGTCATAAGCCATGACTCCAAGGAGAACGCATTCAGTCATTCCCAAGGAGAGGGAGAAGTACATCTGAGTAGCACATCTAGGAAATGGGATGGTCTTCTTTCTGCCCATCATATTGGACAGCATTTGTGGGACGTCAGTGGATGTGTAGCAGATATCCAGAAAGGATAAATTAGTGAGGAAGAAGTACATTGGAGTTTGGAGACGTGTTTCTATCTGGATGACAGTGATAATAATAATATTCCCCACCACGGTTAATAAATAGAAGAACAAGAACATAATAAAAAGAATGAGCTGCATCTTTGGCTGTGATGAGAGCCCCAGGAACACAAATTCGGTCACAGTGAAGTTTGTTGTTATCATATTCATTTTTGAGGCCACCTCTCTTTCACAGAACCATCCACTCACCTAAAGAAGAAATCAAATGCCTTCTAGGTCACAATGTTGGAAATTTAGGATGTAAGTAAGACAGCAAGGAGAAGTATTGGTCTGATGATATATCTTGAGTATCTGAGTTGTATTACAAGTGGAAAGCATTTCTTCTGCTTTCAAAGGAAATATTCTAAGAGAACAGTCAAACTCAAATACTGATGACATGAAATAGATATTCTTGTCTTTTCTCTAAGGGTGCATGCTTTTGGCTGTTCATAATCTTTTCAAGGCTTCCTCGGGGGCTCAGTGCTAAAGAATCTGCCAGCAATGCAGAAGACACAGGAGACACATGCTTGATCTCTGTGTCGGGAAGATCCCCTTGAACAGCAACCCATGCCAATATGCTTGCCTGGAGAACCCTATGGACAGAGAAGCCTGGTGGGCTACAGTCTAGAGGGTAACAAAGAGTCAAACAGGACTAAAGTGACTGAGCATGCACACATGCAATCTTTCCAAATTATAACCATTCTTCAAAACTTTACTTATACTTCTGTCTTCAAATAGATCTAATTATTTCTGTGTTCTGCATCTAGCAATAGCATGTTGTAGCACTCAAGTAAAAAGCAGTAAAGGGCTTTGCTTTATGTGCTACCTGCTAACCTTAAAGTAAAAGCCATAACTGCAGCCTGTGTATCTTCTGTATCACCTTGATGCAGCTTTCTAGTGATTAGACACTCTGATACACTAAGAACAGAGGGTACACACAATCACAAACCAGTGATGGATCACACTAATCGCCAGTTCTCCCAGCTTCACAGCTTTCATGCAGAGGGGTCTTGGATGGTTTTATTATATATATATATATACACACACATATACTATATACACACACACAATAAGAATAATGATAGAACCAATTTTTTGAGGATTAATTGTGTATAAAGAATTAAAGACAATTTAAGACAATGTTTACACATAAAAGTTTATTCACAAATAATACTTATTATTAATAGCCTTAAAACATACAGTGTTCCTGCATTTATCCAGAATTTATTTCTCTAATAAAAAAACATTTCAGAGAAATAATAGCATTAAAAAGGATCCAGACAAGTTAAACTTACTTGGCCAATTCACTGAGAGCTCCTTAGCTTCTATGCCTCGTGTTTACCTACTCTTAGCTTATGCACAGTTATCAGTAGTGTGTGTGGGTAACTGATTTGCAGCAGATCAAAAGCAGAGAGTTAGAAAGGTATGGAGTAATGAAGAGTCTTAGAGGTAGGCACAGTTACAATATCAAGAAGCTGCCAGTTATTCATCTACTCATTCTTCATTATTTATTTTTCTTTCTTTCTTCCTTTGAAATCTGTCTTTTCAATAATCTAGTATGTACCAGATGCTGGGCTTGCCCTGATAAACACAGCAGACATTTTGATACTCTCATAAACCCTACTGTCCATATAAAGTTGAGATAAAGGAAACCAATTGATTCCCAAGAAAGTGAGGAATCTTCATAAATGTCCCAAGAAGACATTTATGAACCAAGTAGTTGCAGATCATGAAAAAGACTACTTTATGCAAAACGTCATTTTCAAATAATATTAATTTGCATGTGACATGTTTTAGACAGTCTTCTTATATTTTGATTTAAATCAAGGCTTTTCAAATCAAACAGCTCAGTGAGCTGATAAACCAAATGATCTAAAATATGAAGTCCCGAGATAAAGGAAGGATGAGTCTGGACAGAGGCCTTTCAGACTCTCCAAACAACAGTCAGAAAGTCCTGAAAATGAGCCATTCAAGTAATGTTAAGAAGTGATTAGCAGAATAGCAAAGGATATGCAGAGTGAGTTTCTCAGTTGACAGCGAGCTGGCACATGGTGAGCAGGGTCCACCACTGGAGAGTTGAGATCACAGGCCTGGCTCCCTTTTCACCAGCTGGGAGGCCTTGCTTGCACAATTCAGACCACCAGTCTGTGCTTAACTTTACTTACCTGCAGGACAGGGGCAAGAGTGGGCATTTTCATAGAGTTGATGGACCAGGTGAATGAGATGATACATGTGAAGCACCTAGAACAGAGTTAACTATATCTTGTAAGGACTCGAGGTATATTAACTCTATCATTATTTTATATACATATATATGTGATCCTCATTAGGGGATCTTTGTTAAGCGCCCAAGACAGGAATTATGAGCACTCCTAATCCACTCCAGTACTATTGCCTACAAAATCCAATGGATAGAGGAGCCTGGTAGGCTACACAGTCCATGGGGTTGCAAAGAGTCGGACACTTTAGTGAGCGACTTCACTTTCACTTTAATCTCTACACCACATGATAGATAAACTAAGTATTTTAAGAATAGAAAGAAGGGAATGGCTACCCACTCCAGTATTCTTGCCTGATACCTATTGTAATTCTCTATTACATGGCAAACTGTTTAAGTACTTTGCTGATAGTAAATCATATCTTCGTAACAACTCCAGTAGAATTTATGTCCATTTTAAATATGAGAAAATTGATGGTCAGAGAGTATACAACTGTCTCAAAGTTAGAGTATTTAGCAAAGCCATAAATTTATACTTGAGTTTACCTAAGTCCAAAATGCCCTTTAGTTAAATAATTTATTGCTTTATTTTACTGTTATTATTTTAATATCTCAATAAACAATTTAAATCAGAAACACCACAGATAAAATACCTAAAGCTGTTAAGTGCTGTGTAGAAATAGTCTTCATATCTGTCCTCACCACATATTCATGCAAAAAAAAAGACATGATATCCATGTGTAAAAACTACAATTCCATGAAAATAAAATAAAGCTTCTTCTATGATAACCACAAATGAGATGCTGCTATAATCCAACCCAACCTTTTTATAGATTAAAAATAAAGATAATGAATTCATGCACAGTGAAATCCCTAAGATATTTGAGTTTCGTCATCTCAGTACCTTAGGCTGAACTTTAGATTCTTGAGGGATGATGTCCCAAGACCAGTGATTAAAATTTAATTAATGATTTGTTCTGAGGGAGTCCTGGTTGCTGTGTGTATCGGTTGCTCTCTTCTTTTGCATCTCCTACATTTGAACCATTACCAAGTTAAACAATGCCTTCCAAGTGACCAGGGCATTCTCAACCTTCTGTGTTGCCTAATTCCGGAAATCATAAAAGTAGATGCATTCAACACAAAAACAGCAAACTCTAAAGTGCAGGCATCAAAGACCGTGCACAGAGTCATGTCCTAAAATCAACTGGAATTTAGAGATGATTATACCCCAGTATACTCTCAGTTGTCCATATAGAGTATTTGAACCCTAGATTCTCTTCTCCCTGATCATGCTAAACTCCGGAATCATCCACAATTGCATAGCTGATAAACACATACTGTTTATAAGGAAACAGTAAGGGCAGCATGGAAACTTACTAGTTTTGTAAGCTCAAATGTATCATCTCACTTTCCTAAGTTGATTCATTTTAAAAATGGACATTAAAATATTCAGACCACTACATCGCTCCCTTGTTATGAATCTAAAGGGAAGAAAAGAAGGACAGAAGGAAGGGAGAAGGAGGGAAGGAGAGATGAAGAAAGAGCAAACTAGAAAGTTAATATTAATTAAGTGTTTTCAATGTGCAAAGAGCCAGCTGAGTCAAATAATGTCTCCACATAATAATATAACTTAATCTCATGATTCTCAACTCCTGAATGCACTATATTTGGTTGTTGTCGCTTGTTCGATTTTAATATCAATTCCCAGGCCATATCCTGAATCAAAATCTCTGCAGATAGGACTCAGATATAGGTATTTCTAAAAGCTCCAGGGGTGAACCCTTGAAAACTTATTCTTTCAACATTTTACTGGGAAAAAAGATACAATTGTGGATTAGATAAAGCTAAGCCTGAAATATGCTGGGAGTTCCATTTGTTACTTCCACTTTTTTTGCCTACTGTGTTCCAGCTTTTAAGAACTGTTGTGTGAAAACCATCTAAAATGTACAACGTTCATCTAAGACTTTTCAAAATATCCAATTACATTTTGCTTTAAATGATGCTGGAATCTCCCAGCTTAGATCCCCATTAGTTGTCATCCTCCTCAGAGTGCACTGACCCTGGCATTATGGTGGAAGTTACGCAGTATGCAAAGGAGTAATAGTACATGGTAGACACAGCCTTCTTGAACATAGGTTTTCTCATTTGAGTCTCAGGACTCTGGGAAACAGAGGGGACTCCATTAGACTGATATCAGAGCAGATCATGTGATTTGATTTGCATAGTCCATAAGTGATATGAAAAGCGATTAAACATTTCTCATATTAATAGATGTGCTGTCTAGGGCCATGGTCATCCCAAGAACATATTACAAACCCTGGAGGCTTCTTGAGCAACATGAGATTACAAGCTAGTGTGATCCATGGTTTATCATGACACTATGTGTGTGTTTATATGTGCATGTATATATCTTTAAATATGTGTAAACACATGTAAAAAGTTTCCAGGTGGCACAGTGGTAAAGAATCCACCTGCCAATGTAGAAGGTGCAAGAGACAGGGCTTCGGTTCCTGATTGGGAAGGTCACCCGGAGTAGGAGGTGGCAACTTGCTCCTGTATTCCTGGCTGGAAAATCCCATGGATAGAGGAGCCAGGAGGGCTACAGTCCATGGTGTCACAAAGAGTCAGACGTGACTGAGCACGTACAAACACACCCATAAAAGCTAATACATTTAAATATGATTATATATGTCATTTTAAAAAGAAGAGGATGTAGGGAACAAATTATGCTGAATCTTCTGGATGAGTTCTCATCAAGCTTTAAAATACATAGGAATAACATAGTTTTCTTGTTAAAATGCAGATTTTAATTCAGTAGTTCTGAGTCAGGGCCCAAGAGTCTTCTTTTCAAACAAGATGCTCATGATGCTGGTTTTGAACCATGCTTTTGATTAGTGCAGTTTTAGCTAAATTGTAAGAAGTTTCAGTTTTATTCCAACTACAATATTTGCAAATGTTAAGCAGTAATACACTGTAATCTGCTTTATATTTAAAATTGCTTTTACTATTATGGAGAAAGAATTTAGATAACAAAACACAGGGCAGTGGTACCAATTAGGTGAGAAAATCTGTGGCTCCTCCGTTTAGAATTGTATTGATGAAAATGGCTAAAACTGGAAGAAAAATGAAGAAAAAACAGTTTATCGAGTTCATGCATGGCCTCCATGCTTGCTGCTATGGTTCATTTGTAATGTTCTATTTAAGTACAGGGCTTTCCAGGGAATAAAGCTCACCAACATTCTCGTTGTGGTTCCTTTTTGCAAAAAAGACCCTCCAGTGGACACTTAACAACGGAACATGAATACTGCCTTCACAGTCCTTTCCAGGAGATCCATCCATATGCCACTCCCAGACTTCCCTGTCACTTACTTTCCAGTGTTATTCTGAGACCCTGTTCCGTCAGTCGATCCACTGGTGGTTGTTCTTTAGTTGCTAAGTTGTGTCTGACTCTTTGCAGAATGCCGTTGTGTCCAACTCATGGACTGCAGCACGCCAGGTTTCCCAATCTTTAACTGTCTCCCAGAGTTCACTCAAACTCATGTCCACAGGGTCAGTGATGCCATCCAACCTCTCATCCTTTATCGTCCCCTTCTCCTCCTGCCCTGAATCTTTCCCAGCATTAGGGTCTTTCCCAATTAGTCAGCTCTTCACATCAGGTAACCAAAGTACTATCTGTAAAAGTGTAGGGACACATCTCAGACTCCCCTTCTTCCCATGCTAAAAGAAAAGCAAGATATACTTTGTACCCCATGCTATGCTGCATGTACATACTCTGGTCCTTAATTTGTATCCCTAATACTGCTGCTTACCTAAAGGAGTAAACATTTCTTAGAGGATAGAGCAAGACTGCTTTACAGTGAGAAAATAAATAACTTGTGCCTGAAATATTCTGTTATGTTTAGAAAATGTAAATGCTTCTACAAATGATTGGGGCAGAGACTAAAGAAACCAACTTAAAGAGCTGCCATATCCTAAATATTAAAATAATTTTAACAATAACTGAAAAAGAAATTTCAGTCTCAACTTAGTGAATCAATGAAAACCAAGGACTTTGAGGCTTCTCAAGAAATGAAAAATGTACAGACAGTATAAGAAGAGTAAACATGATAGATTATTTCATTTTTAATGGACTTTAAAGGTTATGATTTAATTAAGTATATGACATAGAAATTCAAATAAATATAGATATGTACATGTTTTATTGGTACAGCAGCAAACGATAAGTATAAATAACTATTTTTAAGAAGTTCCAATAAAATTAGAAGCTCTACAAAGAACAATAAAGAAAATCAACATTGATGAATATTACTATTAATAACAATTAATAATTGTCACATCAAATAAATAAGTTGAGACAAAGTAAATAGATAACAGTTCTTAAATGAAAGCTAATTATGCAGACTTAATCACTGACATTGTAGTGGAGAACTGAGTGTATTTATTAATTAGAATAAAGCTATCAGAAGACTAAGTTATTTTTGAATAATGTTATATATTAAAATAATATATAACATTATTTAATGCTGGCTGACATTTTTAAAAAGAATTTTAGAATGAGATGTCATTTTGCACAAGAAACTATTGTTTAAAATGCTGGACATAAAAAATCATATTGACATTAAAATTTAACTATTAAAAAAGTAAAGGAACCATTTGACACATTGCTCCTATTTTATTTAAGAAAACTGTTCTATTTTTCAATAAGAAACTTCTGCTGGTCCGAGAATATTTTTATTTATTTTTATATTAGTTCAACTCCAAGGAAGGTCTAAATAATATTACTAAAACATAAAAAGATTACATACAAGTATATGAAAAAGTCTTAGCTAAACACTGAATATAGACATAACGAAGAAATTAAGCCTATGGTATTGATGTTAACCACATTTTGCAAGCACTGCACTGGGAATGTTTTGTCTTTGTTAAGTATTTTGAATTTAAACAATTCAAAAGAATCAGTCATGACACATGTTTCATTATAATATAAATTCTTAAGTTTCTTGAAGAAACGGTGAATTCTTGAATCCTATAAGGGTGCACACATGCTGATAACTTGGGCTTGATTAATCCTTATAGATCATTCTCCTTGGTTTACCACTTTTATAAGCCAGTTCCTTACATGCTTTCCAGACTCTTGCCAATACAGATTAGTGAGAACCCATAACTTTTGTAGTGTGCATTTCCCCTAAGAGCAAGTTCTTTATTTCATCATCTGGGCAAGTGATATTTAACTTTTGCTGTAAAGATGATGTGGAGTGGTCAGGTTAAGTGTTGAGGAGAATTACACGAGCTCATAAGTCCCTAAGTGCAGTCACTGAAAGATTTTTGTCCAGGGGAAAGCTGATTCTTTCAGATAGGGGAAGTTAGGGATTGCCTCTTAAAGCAAGCGATTTTGTTTTTACCTCTGTTCTTGTCTGCCCAATGTCCCTATCCCATTACTTTATGATCTCAATTATTCTCTCCATCATTTCATATGAAGTGAAGTGAAGTGAAGTCGCTCAGTTGTGTCCGACTCTTTGCGACCCCATGGACTGTAGCCTACCAGGCTCCTCAGTCCATGGGATTTTCCAGGCAAGAGTACTGGAGTGTGTTGCCATTTCCTTCTCCAGGGGATCTTCCTGAACCAGGGATCAAACCTGAGTCTCCCTCATTGTAATCAGACACTTTACTGTCTGAGCTACTAGGGAAGCTTATGATAAAACCCCTAGCATTTAATTAATAGTTCTTTTTTGCAGTTCTTACAATCAGGCCCTGGCTTAAGCCTCAACCTGAACTTTCCTAAAGGACTAAAGCAGTTGGGAAACTCCTTCAAAACTACCCCTGGGGCATTCCAAATGCTCTTTCATGTTCCCAGTAGAATAATCATAGTTTTCAATTTAAAAGGCCCCATGAATTTTACAACCAATATTATCATGGTCATGATGAATGCTACAACCAATTGAATTTTCAGTGCTTTGTTCTCTGACTGCATTTCATGCTATGCCATCACTGGTGATAATTTAAACTATTATGACACTACTACATGCTAGGGCTCACCAGTGTCCCCTTTCTCTGGCAAGTGGCATATCTGCACATTTTTTAACTATGTCAGCAAACTAATCCCAGAGATCCAGTTAAATGGTCTGACTCTAGGGCTACACCCAATGTTAAAAGATGAGATTACTAGGCAACATGTAACCTAACTCCTGATTTTTGCTTTACTGAATGCACATGATGGCTTGCCTGACCTGTTGATTTCTTTCCTGGATTAGAAAGAATAAGAATGAAGAGTTATGTAGTTGAAGAATGATTGACTTTCTACCCACTCCCACCCCTCTTCTTGTCAGCAAATTTGCCACATGGGCAGGTTGGCATCCAACTACAGGTGGACCACATAGGCAAAACAGCATCCAGAGGAATGTCAGGAGAAGTCAGCAGTCTATACACAATGGAAAAATGATGAAGAATCTAACCTCTTACTTTAATGATTAACCGAGATTATTTCTCCACTTTCCCTTTACAAATTGTCATGGCTGAGCAGGATCTTGGGAATTGGTCTTCAGACAAGAGTTCACCTTCTCCCCAGGTAGCTGGCTTTTCTGAAAAAAGCACCTTTCCAGTATCATGCATCGAACCTGGACTTGTTGCTTGGGGCTGGTGCACTGGGACGACCCAGAGGGATGGTACGGGGAGGGAGGAGGGAGTGGGATTCAGGATGGGGAACATGTGTATACCTGTGGAGGATTCATGTTGCTGTATGGCAAAACCAATACAATATTGTAAAGTAATTAACCTCCAATTAAAATAAATAAATTTATATTAAAAAAGCACCTTTCCTTTTTACCAGCATTTGCCCCTTGATCATTGCCTTTGAATGATGAGCATTTGAACCTGAGTTGGTAACAGAAATAGGTATTCTGAACCCAGTCTTTTATTTGTATTTCCTCCCCTCATTGAAAAGTTAACTGACTTAGTTCATGTAGGTTCATCTCCTGGAGCAGAAAGCAGGATGGCAAATGATGGTAGACCATCCAGAAGGAGAAGTGGAAGCTATCTGAGCACCCCACATACATATAGATACCTATCTGTATATTAATATTCAAAGGTACATAGTAGATATAATCTCTCTATATATATATACATTTCGATACAGCAAAACTCAATACAGAGGTAACAGAAAATTATGGTTGAATATGTCTATCCCTGGGGAATCACAGTCTTTAAACAAAACCTTTCTGAGTCTTATTTAATAAGACTGACCTGACTTAGTCAATGCATAGTTACGATTAACCTCCTAGCTTGCCTTTCCCCCAACTACAAAACCAAGAAGAATTCCCTTGGGATCCGCTGTTATCAATGATTCTGAATTCTGGATAAGGTCACACTACAGATGTTTGTATGTTGTGTGATGCAGATTTACTCCTGGCATAGAAATACTGTTTAATTTGTATAACTCAGTAGCCATTTATATTCTGTTACAATGGGAACTATAAACCAGTATTTCTTATACCTCATCATTGTCCTATGGCAGTCTCTGAAACTGCCAAGAGTAAAAGTGGGAGACATGACTTCCCTACTATTTGTGGTGACAAAGGACAATTTATATTAAAGGAAGGAAAGGTAAATAAAATGATATAATTGACACAAAAATGCAACAACAAGAAAGCAGTTGAGAATCATTTACACTGGAATACGTTTGTAGCTATTCCAAGAGCCCTAGGAGACAGAAGACTAAAAAAAGCCATCTATGCTCAGGCTCGAAATAAATCACAAAAAATTTAATTTTTTAATTTTTTTTTTGTCCCAGGGGACACAAGGACAAAATGCACATTTAAAAAGAATGTTAGACAATAGCTGATCATTCCTCTCAGGTTGTCATAAGCTCTGGGTGAGATTGCTGGAAAAGATTTATTTTTTTAAAGTAAAATATTTACCCATGGGAAGGTAACTGTGTTTAAGCTTAAAGGGAAACACAGTGAAAATGTGTGCACTATCTTGTTTGTGTGTGTGTTTATACTGTGGATTTGAGCATTTTCTTTTTTTTTAATTAATTTATTTTATACTTCACAATATTGTGTTGGTTTTTGATACATCAACATGCATCCGCCATGGGTGTACACGTGTTCCCCATTCTGAACCCCCCTCCCACCTCCCTCCCTATACCATCCCTCTGGGTCATCCCAGTGCATCAGCCCCAAGCTTCCTGTATCCTGCATCAAACCTGGACTGACGATTCATTTCTTATATGATATTATACATGTTTTAATGCCATTCTCCCAAATCATCCCCCCCCCCACCCCACATAGTCCAAAAGACTGTTCTATACACATATGTCTCTTTTGCTGTCTCGCATACAGGGTTGTCGTTACCATCTTTCTAAATTCCATATATATGCGTTAATATGCTGTATTGGTGTTTTCAATGGAGAAGATCCACAGAGGTATCAGTGACCCCCAAAAATCCATAGTTGGAGCATAAGACAGAGAACTGCAATCACCAGAAGATGGGTTGAGGCACCATGATAGGCAATTTTAACTCATCAAAAGAGCTCTGGGGTAAAGGAGAATGTGCTTGACTAGCAGAGGAAAAGAGCAAAGGTTGGAAAAGAGCAAAGGAAAATGAATATTTCACCACCAATTTTAGCACCTTTGTTCTTTTGCTTAATAGTAATTCTACCGCTTAACAATTATATGACATTAATAACTAACGTAACATCAACTAATCAATACTTCATATTGGATCCCAACCATTCTCATCACTTCAATGCATTATCTCTATTAACTCTCCCCACAATTTTAAGAAATGGAGAATTACAGATGAGAAATCATTACATTACAGGTCAGTATACCACCTCAGATTCTCCTAAATAAAGTCAACACACTTTTTGATAAATTGCTGTTTAGAGACTTTCAAAGCTATGAACCCATGAAGTACTTAACAGGTTAAATACACTGGGAAACTTGAGCAAGTATAATTTATCTGGACCCATGTTATGGTCCTGTTGGCTGTGACTGTGAGAGCTACAGGCAAGTGTCATGGTCCTGGGTGAGGTGAGTGGAATATCTCTATACTCATAATCAGTATTGGCTGCCAGTGAAGAGACACAGGACTCTGCCAGAAGGTGATTTGGAAGCTATTTGGAAGCGTTCATCTGATGCCAATGGTATGAAGTACTCACCTGGATAGCCTCTGAATCTCTCAGCATTATTCTATTGTGTTTGAGTTAAGGTCTTATAACTAAAAAGAGAGGGACCCATGGAATGCATAAGCAGCTCTTAACCTAGTATCAGGTATTAAAGGAAGTGGCTTAGAGGTTAAGTACCAGCTCTCTGGAGGAAGACAGCACAATTATTTATTAACTCTGAAATTACTACATGCTTATAAAACCTTGATTTGGTCATCTATAAAATCACAGCTATTAATCTTTAAACATACCTATGATAGATGTTGTGGGAATAAATAGAACAATTCATGTGAAACACCTAGCAAAGCATTTGAGTCAGAGATGTTTTTGAACTGTGGTGTTGGAGAAGACTCTTGAGAGTCCCTTGGACTGCAAGGAGATCCAACCAGTCCATCCTAAAGGAGATCAGTCTTGGGTGTTCATCAGAAGGACTGATGCTGAAGCTGAAACTCCAATACTTTGGCCACCTGATGCGAAGAGCTGACTCATTTGAAAAGACCTGATGCTGGGAAAGATTGAGGGCAGGAGGAGAAGGGGACAATAGAGGATGAGATGGCTGGATGGCATCACTGACTCGATGGAGATGGTTTGTGTGGACTCTGGAAGTTGGTAGTGGACAGGAAGGCCTGGTGTGCTGCAGTTCCTGGGGTCACAAAGAGACACAACTGAGCGACTGAACTGAACTGAACTGAAAGTATTCAAAATACTTATCTAATATTTTTATATATGACAAACTTCTGGAATAATGAGAATCATAGAATATAAAGGAATGGAATATAGGAATGTTAAAGTGTGGTCCAGGATTGTTCAACACTTTCTCATAGGAAACCACATCTAGTTTTCATGAATCCATGATTTCAAAGATTTTGCCCAGCCACCAAATGTTTTCGGTATATATATTTTTGTATTCAGTTAGAAAAAAACATCCCACAGAACTTTCATGTTAAAGTTACAAATTAAAATAAAATACAATTGAACTGACATACATTTTCCATCAAAAGCAAATGTGAAAGATTATGCTTTATTAATAATAAAAGGAAAAGAGAATAAGTTAAACTAATGGGATATATGTAATATTAGAAAATAAGCAGTCCTAGTGATAATCATACAAAAGAAAAGGGCTATAAGAATATCAGGAAGCAGAATGAGTTCAGTGATCAGGTGAAAACAGGTGATATTGGTGGCAATGGACACCTGAAAAAAGACAGGGAAATATCTTCTCTGTAAAGATACTTGGGGAAGGGCATTCTAACCACAGGAATGAATAAGTACCAAGGCTTTGAGTGAATCAGTTTATGTGGGAACTGAAAAGAGGGTGGCAGAGCTGGAGTGAGCAGTGAAAGGGAGGACAGCAGAGCCAGAGCAGAAACGTCATAAGTTTTGCACATCTTCACAAAGATTTGGACCTTTACTCTGGAGAAGTTCTGAAGTCACTGGAGTGTGTGAAGATGAAAAGTAACATAATCTATCTGGTATTTTAAGAGGATCACTCTGGCTTCCTTGTTGAGACACTCAAGTGAGGTAAGGACAGAAGTAGGGAGGAGGCAGGGAGGCCATTAGGCAACTGCAATAATACAAACGTGAAATGAGAGTGGGCTCGTGTACGGTGGAATCACTGAAACTGGGAGCAGTTGGTTAAGTTCTGGATATATTTTGAAGGTGGAATGAAGATGTTGCCAATTAGCTACAGTGTAAAAAACAAAAAGTAAAAAATGTCTGATAATTTCCCCTAAATTAAGATAATGCCTTTACTGCAGTGAAGAAGATTGAGAGAAAGTAGGCTTAGGAAGGATTGTTAGGAAGACACTTTTCCCTAAGCTTCCCAATAGACATCCTATAAGAGATGTTAAGTAGGCACTTGGATCCATGAGTCTGAACTTCAGGGAAGAAAAATGGTCAGGAGATAAAAGGTAGGTAGGTAGATAGATAAATAAGACTATGGAGAGTATTTACAGTCATTAGACTGTATGGTCTACCAGAGAGTGATTGTGAAAAGAGAAGAGAGAAAGCAAAAAGATTTGAGGAAAAGAGAAGAGATTTGAGGGTTGATTCTGGGGTTCTCCAAAATTCCAACCTGGGGGCAATAACACTAAGATCATGTAGCTTCAGAAGGAGAATAAAATCCATGCAAGTTTGATGACCTAGAAATCTGATGAAGAGACTGTTTCAAGCAGGAAAGACTGAGAAACTATTTCCAATGCTACTTATAGATTAGGGGTTTCCTTGGTAGCTCAGCTGGTAAAGAATCCACCTGTAATGCAGGAGACCCCAATTCAATTCCTGGGTCCAGAAAATCTGCTGGAGAAGGGATAGGCTACCCACTGCAGTATTCTTGGACTTCCCTGGTGGCTCAGAGAGTAAAGAATCCACCTGCAGTGTGGGAGCCCTGGGTTCCATTCCTGGGTTGGGGAGATCCCCTAAAGGGAGGTCTTGGAGGTATGGCAACCCACTCCAGTATTCTTGCCTGGAGAATTCCCATATACAGAGAAGCCTGGCAGTCTAAAGTTCATGGGGCTGCAGAGAGTTAGACATGACTGAGCAACTAAGCACAGCACGGTCCAAGAGATAACCTTTCAGAGGGCTCTGAGAAATTCCTCCAAAAGGAAAGGGGAGGAGATAGGATATGTAGTGATTTTGCAACAAAGGGCAGGTAGTCTGAGCATCTAAAAATCATTGTATGTCAGAGAGTGTTTTGCCTATGTTCTCCTCTAGGAGTTTTATAGTTTCTGGTCTTATGTTTAGATCTTTAATCCATTTTGAGTTTATTTTTGTGTATGGTGTTAGAAAGTGTTCTATGTAAAGTTTAAAATAAAATTAAAATAAAAGTAAAATAAAAATCATTGTAAATGAAAGAAAACCAGATATCTCAAGTTAAAGAATTAAGCACTTTTCTATGTATGGGAAGATGCAAGAGTCTGGGCTCTTGGAAATCTTGCCTTTGATATGTGCCTCAGCTATCTGGAGCCAGTATTATGTATTTTCACATCCTAAGTTTCTTCAGAGTTCACCATAGGGAGTGACTGCAGTCTCATGGCTGCTGGATGGCAGGTATTCTTTTCTTTCCTGAGTTCCCTCAGGGCTCAACAGTTAACCATCCTGGTGGCTGCAATTGCCAGTTACTATGACATCCTTTGTTTACTGAAATGGCAGAAAATATTCCATTTTTTTTACCTCTACAGAAATTGACAGACTTTTTGGTTAATTGCCTTTCAAAGGCAATTAAGTCCTGAGGTACTTCAAGAATCATATGCACAGGGGACCCTGAGCAAGTATAACTTATCTGGATCCATCATGTGGTCTTTTGTTGGCTGTGACTGTGAGTTATAGGTAAGTGACCTGGACCTGGGTGAGGTGAGTATAATGTTTCTGTACTCACAGTCAATGTGGCTGAAACTATAAGAGACATAGGACTTTGCCAAAAATGACTTGGACACACCACTTAGAAGTATTTATCTGAAACCGCATCCATGAGGTATTCCTGCTGACAGCATCTGATTCTCTCAGTATCATCTTACTGGTGTTGAGTTCAGGTGTTATAACCAAAAGGACAGGGACCCATGAATCCTGCAAGGAACTCTTAGCCTAGTATCAGGTATGAAAGGAGGTGACTCAGTGGTTAAGTACCAGGTCTCTGGAATAATTTTTAAACATATGTGTAATTGATGTGGCAGAAATAAATTTTAAAATGCTGTGGAACAATAAGCACAGTACTTGACTCAGAGTAAAGCATTCAAAATTAACTATCACTTTATAGATAATAAAATTTTAATATCATCTTGAGAACCAGAGAACAAAATAGAGAATATTGAGTCCAGGGATTTTCAATTTTTTTCCCCAAAGAAATAGAAACCACTTTTAGTAGTCATGGATCCAAGCTTTCAAACATTTTCCCCAGCCACAATATAGTTCTAAATTTGTATTGTGTTACATGTAAAATAAGCAACCCATAAAACCTCCTAATAAGCTTATGAATTAAGATGAGATAAACATGGAACTCTATGTGTTTTCCATTTAAAGCATACAGGAAGGAATATATTCTAATGGAGGAAAAGAGAAAAAGTTAACCTAATAAAATGTATAAGTGTGTGTGTGTTGCTCAGTTGTGTCTCATGCTGTGACCCCATGGACTATAGCCCACCAGGTAATCTGTCCAAGAGACTTCCCAGGCAAGAATAGTGGAGCAGGTTGTTATTCCCTTCTCCAGGGGATCTTCCCGACCAAGGGATCAAACCTAAGTCTCCAACATTGCAGGCAGATTCTTCACCATCTTAGCCATCAGAGAAGCCCCAATTATACGTATATAATATTAGATAACGAACAGCTCTAAGGAGAATAATAAAGTATAAAAATGATATCAAAAAATGTCAAGAAAGTGGATTACAGTACTTTGATCAGGGAACACCTGAAAAGCGGTGACAGTACCAGCAATTGACACTGTAATAAGGGAGGGTGTTTCTTACAAAGATATCTGAATAAGGGCATTCTAACCACAGGAGCCATGAAATTAAAAGACGCTTACTCCTTGGAAGGAAAGTTATGACCAACCTAGATAGCATATTGAAAAGCAGAGACATTACTTTGCCAACAACGGTCCGTCTAGTCAAGGCTATGGTTTTTCCTGTGGTCATGTATGGATGTGAAAGTTGGACTGTGAAGAAAGCTGAGTGCAGAAGAATTGATTATTTTGAACTGTGGTGTTGGAGAAGACTCCTGAGAGTCCCTTGGACTACAAGGAGATCCAACTAGTGTATTCTGAAGGAGATCAGCCCTGGGATTTCTTTGGAAAGAATGATGCTAAAGCTGAAACTCCAGTATTTTGGCCACCTCATGTGAAGAGTTGACTCATTGGAAAAGACTCTGATGCTGGGAGGGATTGGGGGCAGGAGGAGAAGGGGACGACAGAGGATGAGATGGCTGGATGGCATCATTGACACAATGGACGTGAGTCTGAGTGAACTCCGGGAGTTGGTGATGGACAGGGAGGCCTGGAGTGCTGTGATTCATGGGGTCGCAAAGAGTCAGACAGGACTGAGCGACTGAACTGAACTGAACTGATAGGTCATGACAAGAAAAAGCCAGTAAGAAATATAAGGCAAATAATTCCCCTAGTATGTGATAACTCATGAGAGGAAAGTCATTACCTTTTCAGCTCTTAGGAAGCTGTCTGATCTAACCATCCTGTTACCCAGTGGTTTACCAGAAATTTTTATTTTTCTTTTTGCCTTGTTGACACCTCATGCATGCATGCTAACTCACTTCAGTCATGTCCAACTCTTTGTGGCTCTATGGCCATAACCATCTGCCAGGCCCCTCTGTGCGTTTTGACAACTCACAACGATATTAACCAAATTAGCCTTAGTGAGAAGATGGTCATGTTGAGCTCATTTCAACTGCTATGGCCATTTTGTACAAGGGCCCTGTGAACATGAAGTCTGGTGTGGGGGGAAGGAGGCTGACTAATACTCAGGAGGAAGGTCACTTCATCCACCTCATTCGTGAAGCCTCCAGTTTATGTATGTGTGGCTAGAGTTCTGTGCATATGTGTGAGCATAAGGGGTTTAGGATATCTTCTGATTCAGTTCAGTCACTCAGTCATGTCCGACTCTGCCACCCCATGGACTGCAGCATGCCAGGCCTCCCTGTCCATCACCAACTCCCAGAGTTTACTCAAACTCATGTCCATTGAGTCAGTGATGCCATCCAACCATCTCATCCTCTGTCGTTCCCTTCTCCCACCTTCAATCTTTCCCAGCATCAGGGTCTTTTCAATTGAGTCAGTTCTTAGCATCAGGTGGCCAAAGTAGTGGAGTTTCAGTTTCTGATTAGTCTATGACTTTGAAGATTCAATGAAATGTGACAATCTCTCAGCCTCTCTAGCAAATTTAATGACCTCACAATGCATTGGGTATTCCTCAAAGTCTACAACCACTGAATGCTAGTGTGATGCTGTTCAACTGTACTGTTTCAAGAGGTATATAAATCTATTTTTATTCCAAACTGACTTCCTCAATTTTACTTCTCAAAACAAATTTTATTAGTTCTGCATCCTTTCTTCAACTTCTCTACCTGTAAAAGTTGTTCATTCATGATCTCCACTTAGAAGATCTTCAATTCTTTTCCCCTCAGACAGAGGAGTTAACGGTGATAAATTGGGATCTTCACCATTGCATCTTTCAAGTCTTTATAAAAACACTAAACTTTGCACTTCTCTCCAGTGATGCAATATGGTTTTCTGTTTACTGTCTGAGCAGAAAATGTATTGGGGGAGTAACTTCACAGACATCCATTTGAAAATTCCAATAATTATAACACTGTGTCCAGAGACCAGGGACAGGAAACTAAAATTAGGATTCTGTTTTATTCTGTATGTCCGGGAGTTGGTGATGGACAGGGAGGCCTGGTGTGCTGCGATTCATGGGGTCACAAAGAGTTGGACACGACTGAGCGACTGAATTGAACTGAACTGAACTGAACTGATACCCAGTATGATTTCTGAGTATGGGTAAATAATGATCACCTGTATATCTAGTCTCAGACCCAATGAAAGAAGAAAGCAGATCAAAGCTATATTTAAATTATTTCATTAGACCCAGTGGCAAGAGTGTACCTTGGGTGTTTTTCTGTCACTTAAGGTTAGTATTAACTCAGAGTCAAAATCCAATAACCCACAGAAGAGCTGGGTACTTACCTTTGCCCAGGGTATGATTATTCTCATAAGTGGTTTCTGGCCATCTACAAGAAGGCTTGGAGAAATATGTATAGAATATATGTTGGCTAAATGTCAAGATCCTTTATCAAAGGCTCCATGCTTCTCCACAAGTCTCAGGTTTCAGTGGCTGTAAACTAGCTTAGGTCAGAGAATTACATGAGATGGTATTTGCCTAGTGGAACATTTTGTGCTGATTTTTATCCAAGTAAAAATGAAATATTACTGTGGCTATTTTCCCATCTACTTCATTCCATTAGAATCCCTGATCCATGAGACACTGCCATGAATGTGTGAACAACAGAATACTTGGTTAAGATCTAGAGTTTGTGACATATTGGAAAATTGCTTCCATCTTGTCTCTCAGAGTTACCCATTAAGATATGGCTTTCTGGCTTCTTGGGTTCTTTTTTTTTTTTTTTCTGTTTGGTTGAACACTCCAGGTTTAATTTTCAACAAATGTCAATTTACCACACTACACTTATAATTTCTATTGCATACCAAACAATTTTAATAACTTTAGAACTTGTAACTTCTGAGAGCAATTATCTCCTCTATTCCTGAAGGAGCAAGACAAAGAACAACTTATGAGTTGAAAGGAATGCTGGGAAATGGGTCACCTGGCAGGTTCCATGGTCTAGGTTCAGGGATGAAGCCAGCTGTGGCATCTTTGCAAGAAATAGGGAAGAGAAAACCACTCTGACCTCACTTCCTGTCCTGCTATTTATAGCCACTGGCTAAACCCATTAAGTAAACAGAGAGCAAAGGAACTCATGGATACAGTTTATGGAGCTGAGCATTTTGGAAAGAAGATGAGCTTAAAAGTATGGAGAATGGATTGGGAAGAACAAAGGAAAGGTATTCAACAGATAATAAAGATATCAGTATCATTGAACATATGTGTTTTAATATCCAAATATACAAATATGAATATATAGTACACTTACTTAATAAGTGTCACACATGCTTATTTTGGCTTCTATACAACTGGAGAGAATGAGAATGAAAATTCTGATTGATTACATTTCAGCTGAGAATTGTAGTCTTAAAAACTTTTTTTCATCACTGAATAATGCCCAATTCATCAACACACAATTTTATTTAATTGTCTTGTTAGTCATTTCCCATGACCATGAAAACCTAAGGGACTGCAGAATCTATCATCCTGGGGATTCAGAAACTAGTATAGAGGATTCTGGAACACTCAGATTTGAATTCTGTTGAGGTGGTGGTGTGGCTGAGAATTTTAGGTAAGTTATCTAACTGAGATATTAGAATTAGATGGAAATCTTTACTTATTCCTCCAACCAATCCTAAGGTCATTTACATCCTAAGACATATATGTGCTAGTAAGAGGGCCTCTTTTCAAATATCTCTCCATCTTCCTATTGAAATTTCTGAACCTACTCAGAGTTCACGAGAGAAAGTAGCATTTCTCATTATTAGAGACAAAAAAGAGCAATCAATATTACCAAAAACTGACAAGGAATGTGAAAAAAAACAATGTAAAATAAAATAATGATATATACTACAACATGGATAATAAAGGAAAAATTATTTCAATAAGGTCTCTTTCTATATAATTCTTTTGATCTCAAACTCCTGTGTATAATAATGATCATAGGAATATTTCTTTTTTGTTGGGGTATTGGACTTCCCAGGTGGCGTTAGTGGTGAAGAATCTGCCTGCCAATGCAGGAGATGCAAGAGACATGAGTTCTATCCCTGGGTCAGGAAGATCTTCTGGAGTAGGAAATGGCAACCTGCTCCAGTATTATTGCCTGGAGAAACCCATAGACAGGGGAGACTGGTGGGCTACAGCCCATGGGGTCATAAAGAGTCAGACATAACTCAGCACACAACACAGGTATTGAGAATGCAGTTCTCACGTGAGTTTTATCTCCTGCTTTCAGTAAGAGAAGGGGATATCAGAGTCTCCCTTAGGTTTCTGCTGTTTTTTAAATGCTAATGAAATAATTCTTCTGTCAAAGTGGCATATCTGGGGGTGGCAATACTTACCACCCTTCATATGTCACTATCTCCTAAGCCATGGGGACTTTACCATGTCTTATGAGCTTTGAACAACTTGTTCGTTTGTAGCTGGGAAACATAAAACAGATTTTTTTTCTCTCTCTCTCTCAGGGCAAAAATTAAATTAGCTCCTTTCCCAGTTCCTCTTCACAAAATCATTCAGTTTGTTCTTTTTAATATCATCTATCATTAAATGAAAAAATTTCTTATTTGTTTCCTTGTAAAATGGCTGTCTGGGGAGGCCTTACAAATAGCTGTGAAAGAAGAGAAGTGAAAAGCAAAGGAGAAAAGGTAAGGTATAAACATTTGAATGCAGAGTTCCAAAGAATAGCAAGAAGAGATAAGAAAGCCTTCTTCAGCGATCAATGCAAAGAAATAGAGGAAAACAACAGAATGGGAAAGACTAGGGATCTCTTCAAGAAAATCAGAGCTACCAAAGG
>NW_011488720.1:40000-42652 GCF_000754665.1 Bison bison bison
TGACTCATTGAAAAAGATTCTGATGCTTGGAGGGATTTGGGGCAGGAGGAGAAGGGGACAACAGAGGATGAGATGGCTGGATGGCATCGCTGACTCGATGGATGTGAGTCTGAGTGAACTCCGGGAGTTGGTGATGGACAGGGAGGCCTGGCGTGCTGCAGTTCATGGGGTTGCAAAGAGTCGGACAGGACTGAGCGACTGATCTGATCTGATCTGATCTGATAGCATGTACATGCTCAGTCACTAAGTAGTGTCTGACTCTTTGTGACCCCGTGGACTGTAGTCCACCATGCCCCTCTGTCCATGGGATTTTCCAAGCAAGAGTACTGGAGTGGGTTAGCATTTCCTCCTCCAGGGTATCTTCTTGACTCGATCAAACCTGCATCTCCGGCAGCTCCGTCATTGGCAGGTGGATTCTTTATCCCTGCATCACCTATGTATCTCTCTTTTCTAAATAAAGCCTCCACAGAATAATGGTCAGTGCCGTTAGCTTCACTGCTGTATCCTAATGCCCAGACAGCCCCAAGCACTCAAGAAATATTTTCCTAATAAATGAGTAAGACCCAAATAGCATTAAGACTTTCTAGTAGTCAAGTCACATTGTTGAAATAAATATGTTGAGGCTCAGAAAGCTTCCCTCATCTTCCCAAATACACCAAGATTCCTGTTCAGCTCTTCCTTACCTTAATAACCATAGTCTTGACTATATTTCATAGATTTGTATAAAAGAATGTTTTCCTTTGGTATGGGTTGAGGTAATTAAACTCTTAATTCCTTCATTTGCAGGTGAGGTCTCTTTAAACCATGGAGAAGAACAATCATACGGTGACTGAGTTCATCCTTGTGGGATTCACAACAGACCCCAAGATGCAGCTGGTCCTGTTTGTGGTGTTCCTTGGTGTGTACTCCATGACCCTGGTAGGAAATACCACCCTCATAGCGTTGATCTGTAATGACTCTCAACTGCACACACCCATGTATTTTCTCATTGGGAATCTGTCTTTTCTGGATGTCTGGTACTCCTCTGTGTACACCCCAAAGATCCTAGTGACCTGCATTTCTGAAGACAAAAGCATCTCCTTCACTGGCTGTGCAGTCCAGTTCTTCTTCTCGGCGGGGCTGGCCTACAGCGAGTGCTACCTGCTGGCTGCCATGGCTTATGACCGCTATGCGGCCATTTCCAGTCCCCTGCTCTATGCTCAGGTCATGTCGAGGAGACTCTGTATCTGTTTGGTTATATATTCCTATACTGGGGGTTTTGTCAATGCAATAATACTCACCAGCAACACATTCACATTGAATTTTTGTGGTGGTAACATTATTGATGACTTTTTCTGTGATGTCCCCCCTCTCGTGAACTTGGCTTGTGATGTAAAAGAGACGTACCAGGATGTGCTGTACTTCCTCCTGGCCTCCAACGTCATCACGCCCACTGTGCTCATCCTAGCTTCCTACGCCTTCATCATTGCTGCCATCTTGCGAATTCGCTCCACCCAGGGCCGCCTCAAAGCCTTCTCCACCTGTTCCTCCCACCTGATCTCTGTCACCTTATACTATGGCTCCATTCTCTACATCTACTCCCGTCCAAGTTCCAGCTATTCCCTTGAGAGGGACAAGATGGTGTCTACATTTTACACCGTGGTGTTCCCCATGTTGAACCCCATGATCTACAGTCTGAGGAATAAAGATGTTAAAGATGCTCTGAAAAAACTCTCCAGGTTCACATAATCTGAAGTCTAAACTGACATAAATTTCTTGAAACATTGCTCAGTGAAAACAGACTGCTTCAGGGGAAGTTTGGGAAGGAACATTAAAACACACACACACACACACACACACATCTGTTTCTTTACTCAAAAAAATTCAGTGAAAAAGTCTTTTTCTTTGCTTTAGTTTGTTTTGTTTAATAATTCTGCTATAATCTATTCTACAACTTAATAAATTCAACTTAATATAACTTTTTAAAATGATATCAAAATTTAATGCAATATAAGAGTATATATCACTTCTGAAATTCCAAATGATTAAATTTTACTATTTCCTTCGGATAGACCCATTTTCCACCTACTTGATGAGTATTAAGGGATTGTGAAGAAACCATTAAATGGATTCTTGACATTTGTGGAATATATCCCAAATTCTTCTTGTCTGATACAGTGCTTCTGTGGTAATGAAAGAGTAAGCACTGTGAAGAATTTTTTGATGGAAAGAGGAGGCAATGAGGTGTTAGATAATAAACACAGATAAAAAGAAAAATCAGAAATATCAGAACTAGTACAAATAATGAATTGACCTCAACTATTGGTTCTAAAGCTTTTATTTAACTGTATTTTATAAATGTACCCATTACAACAATAGCTATACTCTTTCAACAAAAAATTGTAACTTCTGATGTGCAAACTCCTCATTTGTCAAATGTAACCAACATTCTGTAATTTGCAGTGTTGTTGTAAAGAACATTTTTTTAATTAGTCATATCAGGTGGTCAAGAAGTAAAAAGAAAATAATTATTAAAATTATTAAAAATTAAGTAAAGTTGACCTGAAAATTTTAAATGTTGTTCTAAAATACCTTCCTTTCAATGTTTATCAGTGAATGATTTTAACTTTTTTCATAAGAAATGAGTTCCTCTGCTTTCTTCTGGTTTTCTTC
>NW_011488720.1:43375-58976 GCF_000754665.1 Bison bison bison
ATCACAGGAAGAAAAACAACTAAACCTGCCTTGTACTAAATATTGACCTGTAAGGTTCTAGGTAATTAAAAAGTCCCATCATTGTCTGTGAGGGTGGGAACAAACACTGAATCTAGAATACAGCAGAGCTTTAATTTGTTGGGGATTTGGTGGGGGGTTTTTTTGTTTGTTTGTTTGTTTCTATTTGCCCCATGTGATGTTGTTATTTTCCTTCATGGGGAATATGCAGTTCATCATCAGATGGATGGCATGGCAGACTACTCATTCTATCTGGAAGAGATCACACTTAAGGTAGTAATCCTAATAACATATGTTTCTCTATATTTAGAAAAGTGTTTTCTTCATAATCTAAACAATTCAAACACATTGCTTAATATTTCATCGAAGTTGAAGGCACAAGGATGACAAAGAAATAATCAATATACACAATTAGAGTTTTATGAAGGAGTTTGGAAGAACAAATATTTGTCAAATTTTGTTTCCAGCTTTTCACTATTTTAAATCTACTTCCCAATCAATAAAGTTTGCTCACCAAGATTCCAACTCAAACTATGTATTTGAAAGCCATCCAAATCTACTTTCTTTTTCAAAGAGGTCCCACAAAATCAAAGAGGATGAGTTTTTATGAAAATTGAGTACTGCAAAGTAGCAGAATGCAATATTGTACAGCATCAAACAACTCAATGTTAGTTTTAAAAGTTTAATCACAACAAAAGAATAATCGACAGAAAATGGTTCAATCAATGATTCATCTTTTAAGCAAAATGTGTTGTATTTACTTGAAATATGGCAATGTGCACAAGCATGTTTATAAGACAATAATTTGGAAAATGCAATGCCAGCATCCTGCAAAAAGATCACCTTCATCTTTGAGGTCTTATAGTCTGTGTTGCTTTCCAGAAGGCCGCTTTAACATCTTTGTTTCTCAGGCTATAGATGAGAGGGTTGAGCAATGGATTGACCACAGTGTAAAACAGAGATGCCACTTTGTCCTTCCCAAGGGAGTAGGTGGAACTTGGCCTTGAATATGTGAAGAGCAACGATCCATAGAAGAGCATGACCGAGACCAGGTGTGAGGCACAGGTGGAGAAGGCTTTGCGCCTTCCTGAAGCCGTGTGGATCCTCAGAATAGCGAGAAGGATGTGGAAATAGGAAATGATGATGACAAGAATATTTGAGAGGACCGTGAAACCCACGAGACCCAGGAGGACCTGCTCATAGACCTTGGTGTCTGTACATGACATCTTCACCAGTGGTGGTACATCACAGAAATAGTGGTCAATAATATTTTTGCCACAGAAACTCAGGCGAAAAGTGTTGGCAGTATGTGCTATGGCATTCAAGAACCCTCCTATGTAGGAGCCAGCAACAAGCCTAGTACAGAGAGAAGGGGACATAGAACTTGAATAAAGTAGTGGGTTACAGATCGCCATGTGGCGGTCATAGGCCATGGCTGCTAGGAGATAGCACTCAGTGTAGGTTACAGCACAGGAAAAGAAAAACTGGGCTCCACATCCAGCCAATGACATGTGCTTATCCTCTGAGACACAAATTGCCAGGATTTTGGGGGTGTACACAGAGGTGTACCAGAAATCCAAGAAAGACAGATTGCCAATGAAAAAATACATAGGTGTGTGCAGGCAAGAATCAATATGGATTAAGATAACTAAGGACATGTTACCTGACAAGGTGATCAAATAAAATATCAGAAATATTCCAAATAGGGTCAGTTTCCACCGGGGGTCTGTTGAGAGGCCCAGTAAGATGAATTCATTCAGGAGGGTACGATTTCCAACTTCCATGTCCACTAGGAGAAAGTCTGATAAGATAAGAAAAAGTTGCTAAATGATTTAATGATTTTCTATTGAAAGAAATAAACTGTGTATTAAACCAGCAATTCCTAGGAAGCTTATGGACTTTTATCTCTTATTGCTTAGAATGACAGAACATCAGTCTGTGACTTAGGGGCCACTGGAATTCAAGTTAGAATCTCACTTTGAAATTTGGTCTTTCACTTCCTAATTGTTTAATGTAGAACACTTCCTCCCATAGGCACCCCAAAATTACTTTACAGAGCAACTATCAATGAGAAAAACCTGATTCCAATAGACCATATTTGGGGCCATAAAAACACTCAATAATTTTAAAATAATTCAAGCTACTGGAAGTATATTTTCTGACCCCCATGTGTTGATAATTACATTAGAAACCAGAAGTAGAAAATAGATCTATGAAAAATTCCCAAATATTTGAAAGAATATTTAAAACACTTCTAAATACTTTATAAGCAAAACTTAAAAGTACATATAGAAATTATTTTTAAGAAAGTGAAAATAAAACACAACATATTAATAAGTGGGAAATAGTAAAGCAGCACTTACAGGGAAATTTCCAGCACTGAACACCAACAAAAAATAAATAAATAAAAGCTCTTTAATTGGTGATATTTGCTTGTAAATGTGGGCAGGAAGTGGCCCAGATGACAGAGTAGAACACTAAGCTCACCTCCTCCCTTGAGCACACCTAAAATATAACTATTTACAGAGCAACTATTGATTAGCATAATCTGAAGACTTTCCACAACTGAAGAAACTGAATACATAAAGAAGAAACTGTGAGATAAATAGGAGATATGATGATACAGATAAGTTGACACCTTGCATATATAGATAGAGAGAAAGATAGCTATATTTACATTTCACGGTAGTCACAAAAAGAGAAGAGAGAAGAATCCAAACACAACACTAAAGATAGTCAAAAAATCACAAGAGAAGACAACAAAAAAGGAATTTTTAAACGAATTATCAAAAAAATAACAAAATGGCATTAAGAAATACGTATGAATACTTATTTTAAATATAAATGGAATATATTAGCAAATCAAAAAATATAGAGTGACTAAATGAATAAGAAGATAAGACCCATGTATGTACTAACTGGGCTTCCCAGGTGGCACTGGTGGTAAAGAACCACTGCCAATGCAGAAGACATAAGAGGGGCAGGTTCAATCCTTGGGTCAAGAAGATCCTCAATAGGAGGGCATGGAAATTCACTCCAGTATTCTTGCCTGGAAAATCCCTTGGGCAGAGGAGCCTCGAGGGCTACAGTTGATAGGTTTGCAAAGCGTCAGACACAACTGAAGTGACTTAGTACATACACACACATGTACCGCCTAGAAGATATTCCAGATCTAAAGATGCACACATACTGAAAGTTAAGGGATAGAAAAAAGGTATTAAATGTAACTGGAAAGAATGTGGGGTAACAATACTTTTATCAGACAAAATCAACTTTAAAACAAAGACAGTGATAGACAAAGACATTACAAAATAATAAAGACATCAATCTAACAAAGTGAATATATATACACACATATATAATGTGTGCATGCTTGGTTCTGTCCAGCTCTTTGCAACCCCATGTACTGTAACCCTCAAGACACTCCTGTGTCCATGAGCCTATCCCAGAAAGAATACTGGCATGAGTTGCCACTTCCTCCTCCAGGGGACCTTCCCAACCCGGGGATCTAACCTGTGTCTCCCGAAGCTTTTCCATTGGCAGGCAGATTCTTTACTACTGAGAAACCTGAGAAGCCCTAGACTCACAACTGGAGTCAAGATTGCCAAAAAAAATATCAACAACCTCAAATATACATATGCTACCACTTGAATGGCAGAAAGTGAAGATTAACTTAAAAAATCCTGATGAGGGTGAAAGAAGAGAATGAAAAGGCTGGCTTAAAATTCAACATTCAAAAAATGAAGTCCATGGCATCTGGTTCCACCACTTCATGGCAAATAGATGGGTAAAAAGTGGAAACAGTGACAGATTTTATTTTCTTGGGCTCCAGAATCACTGTGGATGGTGACTGTAGCCATGAAATTAAAAGACACTCACTCTTCAGAAGAAAAGCTATGACAAAACTAGAAAGTGTGTTAAAGAGCAGAGACATCATTTTGAGGGTAGAGTCAAAGCTATGATTTTTCCAGTAGTCATGTAGGATGTGAGGAGTCGGACCATGAAAAAGGCTCAGTGCCAAGTAATTGATGCCTTTGAATTGTAGCACTGGAGAAGACTCTTGAGAGTCCCTTGGACAGCAAGGTCATCAAACCAGTCAATCTTAAAAGAAATCAGCCCTGACTATTCATTCATTGGAAGGACAGATGCTGAGACTGAAGCTCCAAAACCTTGACCACCTGATGCGAAGAGCTAACACCCTGGAAAAGACCGTGATTTTGGGAAAGACTGTGGGCAAGAGGAGAAGGGTGTGACAGAGGATAAGATGGTTGGATAGCATCATTGACTCAATGTATATGAGTTTGAGGAAACTCTAGGTTATAGTGAAGGACAAAGAAGCCTGGTGGCTATAGTTCATGGGATCACAAAGAGTAGGACATGACTTAGCAACTGAACAACAACCAACCAATGGTTACTAAAAACTTCAAAGAAAAAAGTTTAAAAATTGGAAAAATAATTCAAAAAGAAACAAAACTCTAATTTCCACAGAACATTGCAAAAGCAGTCATTTGCAAGAGTTAAGTCTATAATGTTAAACTCAAGAAACAAGAATAATCTCAAATAAACAACTTCCCAGTACACTTAAAGAAACCAGAAAAAGAAGAACAAATCAAAGTTAGTAGAAATAATAAATATCAGAGTAGAAATAAGTGATAGGTACATTAGAAAAACAATAGAAGATATCATTGTAACTAAAAATTAGTTCTTTGAAAAGTTAAAAAAAAGATAAATCTTCAGCCATATTCATTAACAAAAGAGAGAATGGCCAAATAAATAAAATTAGAAATAAAATAGAAGTTCAGTTCAGTTCAGTCGCTCAGTCGTGTCCAACTCTTTGTGACCCCATGAATTGCAGCACACCAGACCTCCCTGTCCATCACCAACTCCCGGAGTTCACTCAGACTCACGTAGTTACAACCTATTTAACAGAAATGCAGGCAATCATAAGAGAATACTAAAAACAGATAAGTGCCAACAAATTAGAAAACCTGGAGGAAATGGATAAATTCTTAGAAATATGCAATATTTAAAGACCAAATAAGGAAGAAACAGAAAATATGGGCCAACCTGTTATTGGTAATGAGATTGGAAAAAAACCCAATCAAAAAATCTTCCAGTAAACAAACCTGGGACCAGATGAAATTGTATGATTTGCAACCACATGGAAGGATCTAAAGGATATTATACCAAGGGAGTAAATCAACTGCTGCTGCTTAGTTGCTTCAGTTGTGTCCAACTCTTTGCAACCCTGTGGACTGCAGCCTCCAGGCTTCTCTGTCCATGGATTTCTCCAGGCAAGAGTACTTGAGTGGGTTGCCATGCCCTCCTCCAGGGGATCTTCCCAACCCAAGGATCAAACCTGGGTCTCCTGCATTGCAGGCAGATTCTTTACCACTGAGACAACAGGGAAAGACAAATACTGTGTGATCTCATTTATATGTGTTGTCTAATAACCAGACCAAGTGGAAAAACATAACAAAACAGAATCAGGCTCAGGGGTACAAAGAACAAAGATGTGATGGCCAAAGGAAAGAAGGATTGGGGGTGGTGGTGAATAAAACAGGTGAGGAACAAACTTCTGGTTTCAAAATAAATAAGTCATGGAAATGAAATGTACACCATGGTAAATATAGCCAACAGTATTGTTAAGAAGAAGAGGTATGACAATAGTTTGGAAGAAAAGGTATGACCAACCTAGACAGGATATTGAAAAGCAGAGACTACTTTGCCGACAAATGTCTGCCTAGTCAAAGCTATGGTTTTTCTAATAGTCATGTATAGATGTGAGAGTTGGAATATGAAGAAAGCTGAGTGCCGAAGAACTGATGCTTTCTAACTGTGGTGTTGGAGAAGACTCTTGAGAGTTCCTTGGACTGCAACGAGATCAAAACAATCAATCCTAAAGGCAGTCAATTCTGAATATACATTGGAAGGGCTGATGCTGAATCTGAAGCTCCAATAATTTGGCCACCTGATGTGAAGAACTGACTCATTGGAAAAGACCCTGATGCTGGGAAAGATTGAGGGCAGGATGAGAAAGGGATGACAGAGGATGAGATGGTTGGATGGCATCATCAAATTGATGGACATGTGTTTGAGCTAGCTCCGGGAGTTGGTGATGGAATGGGAGACTGGCATGCTTAGTCCATGGGGTTGCAAAGAGTCAGAAACAACTGAGTGACAACTGAATACTGTCAAGATGTAATAACTTTGAATGGTGGCAGATGATACCTAGAATCACCATAGTGATCATTTTGTAATGTATAGAAATATTGAATGGCAATGTTGGAAATAAGCATTGTTGGTAGTTATACTTCAATTAATGCTCTAACTTTTAAAAGAGAAAGAAGGTAAAAATAAACCACAAACCAATGATCTATGTTATATACTGCAAAAGAGATAAAATTTTTTACTGATTTTCTGATTTCAAAAATAGATTCTCTTGGTGTCAAGATTCTATCCTTGGTGTCTGGGATGGCCTTGTCATTTGTTTAGGTCAACAATTTATACCATATACTATATGCCAAGCCTGGGTCTCAAGAGGCTTTGCATGTTTCTTTTCTTACTTTCGAAATGCGACTACTATGTAAACCAGTGATCAGTAAAAAGAAATAGAGGAAAACAATAAAATGGGAAAGACTAGAGATCTCTTCAAGAAAATTAGAGATACCAAGGAAACATTTCATGCAAAGATGGGCTCAATAAAGGACAGAAGTGGTATGGACCTAACAGAAGCAGAAGATACTAAGAAGAGGTGGCAAGAATACACAGAAGAGTTACACAAAAAAGTTCTTCATGACCCAGATAATCACTATGGTATGATCAATCACCTAGAGCCAGACATCCTGGAATGTGAAGTCAAGTGGGCCTTAGGAAATATCACAATGAACAAAGCTAGTGAAGGTGATGGAATTCCAGTTGATGATTTCAAATCCTAAAAGATAATGCTGTGAAAGTGCTGCACTCAATGTGCCAGCAATTTTGGAAAACTCAGCAGTGGCCACAGGACTGGAAAAGGTCAGTTTCATTTAGTCCCAAAGAAAGGCAATGCCAAAGAATGCTGAAACTACCACACAATTGCACTGATCTCACACACTAGTAAAGTAATGCTCAAAATTCTCCAAGCCACTCTTCAACAATACGTGAACTGTGAACTACCAGCTATTAAAGCTGGTTTTATGATCTTATATTGCCAACATCTGCTAGATCATTGAAAAAGCATGAGAGTTCCAGAAAAACATCTATTTTTGCTTTATTGACTATGCCAAAGCCTTTGACTGTGTGAATCACAACAAACTGTGGGAAATTCTTCAAGAGATGGGAATACCAGACCACCAGACCTGCCTCTTGAGAAATCTGTATGCAGGTCTGCTACTGCTACTGGTGCTGCTGCTGCTAAGTCGCTTCAGTCATGTCCAACTCTCTGCGACCCCATAGACGGCAGCCCATCAGGCTCCCCCGTCCATGGGATTCTCCAGGCAAGAACATTGGAGCGGGTTGCCGTTTCCTTCTCCAATACATGAAAGTGAAAAGTGAAAGTGAAGTTGCTCAGTCATGTCTGACTCTTAGCGACCCCATGGACTGCAGCCCACCAGGCTCCTCCATCCATGGGATTTTCCAGGCAAGAGTATTGGAGTGGGGTGCCATCACCTTCTCCGATGCAGGTCAGGAAACAACAATTAGAACTGGACATGGAACAACAGACCGGTTCCAAATAGGAAAAGGAGTATGTCCAGGCTGTATATTGTCACCCTGCTTATTTAACTTATATGCAGTGTACATCATGAGAAACACTGGGCTAGATGAAGAACAAGCTAGAATCAAGATTGCCAGGATAAATATCAAGAACCGCAGATATGCAGATGACACAACCTTTATGGCAAAAAGTGAGGAGGAACTAAAGAGCCTCTTGATGAAAGTGAAAGAGGAGAGTGAAAAAGTTGGCTTAAAACTCAACATTCAGAAAACAAAGATCATGACATTCAGTTGCATCACTTCATGGCAAATAGATGGGGAAACAGTGGAAATGGTGGCAGACTTTATTTTGGGAGCTCCAAAATCACTGTAGATGGTGACTGCAGCCATGAAATTAAAAGACACTTATTCCTTGTCAGGAACGTTATGACCAACCTGGACAGCATATTAAAAAGCAGGGACATTATTTTGCCAACAAAGGTCCATAGAGTCAAAGCTATGGCTTTTCTAGTAGACATGCATGGATGTGAGAGTTGGAATATAAAGAAAGCTGAGTGCCAAAGAATTTATGCTTTTGAAATATGGTGTTGAAGACTCTTGAGAGTCCCTTCAACGATATCCAACCAGTCCATCCTAGAGGAAATGCGTCCTGATTATTCATTGGAAAGACTGATGCTGAAGCCTAAACTCCAATACTGTGGCCAGTATTGGAAGAGCTGATGGGAAGAGCTGACTCATTTGAAAAGACCCTGATGCTGGGAGAGATTGAAGGTGGGAGGAGATGGAGATGACAGAGGAAGAGATGGTTGGATGGCATCACTGACTCAATGGACATACGTTTGAGTAAACTCCAGGACTTGGGAGACCTGGTGTGCTAGAGTCCATGGGGTCACAAAGAGTCAAACATGACTGAGTGACTGAACTAAACTGAACCATGTAAATAAACCTAGGTTAGCTTTCTGGATAATAAGACATCTGACTTCATTCTCTTTTTGACTCTAGCTGACAGCAAGCTGGACCCCAGACTTGTGAGTGGGTCCATTCGTCCTCCTCTAGCTCTCACTGAATTAGCAGCTGGTCACAGGCATGTCAGCCAGCCTAGCTCTGAGAAGACAGGGCTGGTGTGGTCAGCCTTGCAAAACCACCAGGTTGAACTGGCACCTGAGTTCAAATCCTGATTTCATCCCTTGATATTTCTGCAATCTTGGGAAAGTACTTAATATCCACCATCTCACATCTCTATAACTTTTAAAAGGTAGGAAAATGTCAGTTTTATAGATTAAATGAGCAGCCCAGGCTGTGGACAAAAAGTAAACCCAGTAGAAGCTGGTAAGAGTAAGATTTAGACTGGTGATGTCCTTCAGAACTTTTTTTAAAACTTTGAGTAAATATCTTTGTTACCTATTTGCATGTAATTTGACAAAGGAGCATCACGTTCAGTGTGCAAAGTTCAATGGCCTTGGATGAAGGAGTCCTGTGATAGGGACAGGGCCTGACGCTTACCATTTGTGTGATTTTTTTTTTTTAATTCAGGTTTAACAGACACAATGACATAATGCCTGTATAATTTTAAGAGAGTCACCTGTCCTCCCTGGAACACAAGTTTATCACATGAAGAAATATGTTGATCCTTTTCTAGAACCAACTTTCTGTGATTCCAGTTTGTTAAAACCTCTTATAACCTCTATAAAATCTATCATAAATATAAGAACATGTAACCTCACCTGCAATGATACAGTGTGGAGAAGACATTAACAACCCTTATGCTATGCATATATCTTTGTAGACATTAAGCATATCATCATCTTGGCTTAAGTGAGAGATGAAATATATCCTTATTTTGACATGAAGATTTGCATTGTCATACTTGTTTCTATAATAATCAATAATGTGAACTTGTGTACATTCCTTAATTTCTTTATCAGGAAAATAATTAACTGCTCTTAAATTTTTGAAATGTTAAACCTCTTTGAAAACCTAACAAAAGCAATGTATGTTCTCCCCAAATTCCAAAACTGCATGTATGTTTAAACAAACAAAATTTTAGAGGGTTCAAGAATCCCTATAAATCTACCCATAGATTTTGTGGTCATGATTCTAAATTAAAAAGTCTACCTGTAAAAGGGGCTTACCTGGTAGCTCAGGCATTAAAGAATCTGCCTGCCATGCAAGAGACCCGGATTCAATCCCCGGGGCAGGAAGATCCTCTGGAGAAGGGAAGTCAACCCATGCCAATATTCTTGCCAGAGGAATTCCATGGACAGAGGAGTCTGGCAGACCACAGTCCATGAGGTCAGAAAGAGTCAGACAAGACTGAGTGACTCACACACCCAGTAAAAGATATCTAATGCTGATATTCTATACTCCTAAGAAATGCTGCTGCTGCTGCTGCTAAGTCACTCCAGTTGTGTCGGACCCTGTGCGACCCCATAGATGGCAGCCCACCAGGCTCGCCCGTCCCTGGGATTCTCAAGGCAAAGAACACTGGAGTGGGTTGCCATTTCCTTCTCCAATGCAGGAAAGTGAAAAGTGAAAGTGAAGTTGCTCAGTCGTGTCCAACTCTTAGAGACCCCATGGACTGCAGCCTACCAGGCTCCTCCGTCCATGGGATCTTCCAGGCAAGAGTACTGGAGTGGGGTGCCATTGCCTTCTCCATCCTAAGAGATGAGTAACAAATAATTCAAACTTCAGAATTTTGCAATTGAATTCCTAACCTTCAGTCCTCCAAAGTGATCTCTCTGTTCATTTGTTATATCAGGTAACAAATTCTATTATTCTAGCTTCTCACACTACAAATTTGGAATCAGTCTACTTTCTTTTTCCTCCTATTTCCTCTTCAAACTTCCCTCTGAAGTTTGCACCTAAAAAATGAGCACCAAGAAGTTAAAATATTACACCTATAGTTGAGTCAACACGGAGTATCAGAATCACTAGAGTCAAAAAGCATGTCACCTTGTATGTCCTCTTGTTTTCTCCACTGTGTAAAATAATATGTGATGAGTCAGCATAACTGTCACACTGAATTCGAATTCTAGATGGGAGTTAACGTATATCATTAATGGACCTCTGCTTAGAAGTGTGTGTGTGTGTGCATGCACATGTGTGCATTTGGCATAAGGCACACTTTGTACTTCTCTTCTGATTTCAACTGAAGTCGAGTGAACGTGTAAGTCTCTCAGTTGTGTCTGACTCTTTGTGACCCATGGACTGTAGCTCTTCTGACCATGGAATTATCCAGGCAAGACCACTGGAATGGGTAGCCATTCTCTTTTCCAGGGGATCTTCCCAACCCAGGGATAAAACTCAGGTCTCCTGAACTGCAGGGAGGTTCCTTATTGTCTGTGTTACCAGGGAAGCCCAACTGAGGTCAAAGAGAAGCCAAATCACTTAACTGCCTCTGATCTGAGATGCTTACCTTTGACCAGAAGGACACTCCTGGGAGTGATACTCTTTTCTGTCTCCTCCAAAGTTTCAGCCTGCTTTGTAAGACCTGATATATTTATTTCTTCAGGAGCCCTTTGGGATTCCTTCCACACAGAAGCCCAGAAATATGTACCATAGTCTCCAAAGACATAATTAGAGTTCATTTGAAGTATGGGGATAATGTGTTAATTAGAATATAAGAATATAATGAGTACTTTATTAAAGATTGGTTCTTTAAATGGATTTAAGTCACAATCTTACTATTAAATATGTCTTATAATTGAAACTCTCCAAATTGTATTAATTAGACTTCTCCAAAATGAATCATGCAATCCATAATTTTCTTCTTTGCCATATGCTCTTCTCTCTGTCAAGGCCACACTTCCTTTTCTGATTCATTAGACAATTCCTACCCACCATTGTTGTTATGGTTTGAATTGTATCCCTTCAAAACTCTTTTGTTGGAGCCCTAACCTCACCTGGCTTACTAACTCAGAATATGACTGCATTTGTAGATGGTGGTGATAGTCACGTCTGGTTCCTTGCGACCCTGTGGACTGAAGCCTTCCAGGCTTCTCTGTCCTTGGGATTTTCAGAGCAAGAATACTGGAGTGGGTTGCCATTTCCTGCCCCAGGGATCTTCCCAACCTAAGGATTGAACCCACATCTCCTGCATTTCAGGTGGATTCTTTACTACAGAGCCACCAGAGAAGCAGGTAGGGCCTTAAGAGACATGATTAAGTTAAAATGAGGTGACTAGGATAAGCCTTAATCCAATATTACTTGTCAGTCAGTCAGTTCAGTGGCTCAGTCATGTCCAAATCTTTGCTACCCCAAGGACTGAAACACCCAGGCTTTCCTGTGCATCACCAACTCCTGGAGTCTTCTCAGACAAATGTCCATTGAGTCGGTGAAGCCATCCAATCATCTCATCCTCTTTCCTTCCCTTCTCCTCCTGCCTTTAATCTTTCCCAGCAGTAGGGTCTTTTCAAATGAGTCAGCTCTTCACATCAGTGGCCAAAGTATTGGAGTTTCAGCATCAGCACTAGTCCTTCCATTGAATATTCAGGACTGATCTCCTTTAGGATGGACTGGTTGGATCTCCTAGGTGTCCAAGGGACTCTTAAGAGTCTTTTCCAACACCACAGTTCAAAAGCATCAATTCTTCCATGCTCAGCTTTCTTTATAGTCCAACTCTCACACCCGTACATGACTACTGGACATAGCTTTGACTCTATGGACCTTTGTTGTCAAAGTAATATCTCTGCTTTTTAATATGCTATCTGCTGCTGTTTCTGCTGCTAAGTCACTTCAGTTGTGTCCAACTCTGTGCGACCCCATAGACAGCAGCCCACCAGGCTCCCCCATCCGTGGGATACTCCAGGCAAGAACACTGGAGTGGATTGCCATTTCCTTCTCCAATGCACGAAAGTGAAAAGTGAAGGTGAAGTCGCTCAGTAGTGGCTGACTCTTCTCGACCCCATGGACTGCAGCCTACCAGGCTCCTCCATCCATGGGATTTTCCAGGCTAGAGTACTGGAGTTGGGTACCATTGCCTTCTCTGAATATGCTGTCTAGGTTGGGCACAACTTTCCTTCTAAGGAGTAAGCATCCTTTAATTTCATGGCTAGAATCACCATCTGCAGTGATTTTGGAGGTCAAAAAGATAGTCTGTCACTGTTTCCTCATCTATTTGCCATGAAGTGATGCAACCAGATGCCATGATCTTAGTTTTCTGAATGTTGAGTTTTAAGCCAACTTTTTACTCTCCTCTTTCACTTTCATCAAGAGGCTTTTGAGTTCATTTTCACTTTCTTCCATAAAGGTGGTATCATCTGCATATCTAAGGTTATTGATATTTATCCCAGGAATCTTGATTTCAGCTTGTGCTTCATCCAGTTAGGCATTTCTCATGATGTACGCTGCATAGATGTTAAATAAGCAGGGTGACAATATATGGCTTTGATGTACTCCTTTCCTGACTTGGAACCAGTCTGTTTTGCCATGTACAATTCTAACTGTTGCTCCTTTACCTGCATACAGATTTCTTAGGAGGCAGGTCAGGTGGTCTGATGTTCCAATGTCTTTAAGATTTTTCCACAGTTTGTTGTGATCCACACAGTCAAAAGCTTTGGCATAGTCAATAAAGAAGAAGTAGATGTTTTTCTGGAACTCTCTTGCTTTTTCTAAATATCTTAAGAGAAAACTGAGATTTGGACACATAAAAAGAGATACCAGGAATGCTTGTACACAGAGGAAAAACTGATGTGTGGAAAACGCAAGAGGGTTGTTGTTTTTCAGTCGCTCAGTCATGTCCGACTGTTTGTGACCCCATTGACTGCAGCACACCAGGTTTCCCTGTCCTTCACCATCTCCCAGATTTTGCTCAAACTCATGTCCACTGTGATACCATCCAACCATTTGCTCCTCTGTTGTGAGAGTGGCCATCTACAAACAGAAGACAGCAACCCTGATGGCATTTTAACCTTGGCCTTTTATCATACAGAAATGTGATAAAATAAATTGCTGTTGTTTATGTCACCCAGTCCATGATATTTTGTTATAACCTATGAAAGTAATATACTTTCTTATCAACAGTAGGGCTTCTTTATGCTGGTAAACATCACGTTTTACATGTGCAAAGACTACTTAAGTTAGGGAATGAGATGACCATAATAAAACATTCTCTAAGTTTTAATTAATGTATACATAAAGCTGAACATGTAAATAAATATGAAAATTGGTGGGATTTTAACTGATATCAGTCATTCATTCATCATATAGAGATTTTTCAGGCCTTCCCTGATAGCTCAATTGGTAAAGAATCTGCCTGCAATGCAGGAGACCCCAGTTTGATTCCTGGGTTGGGAAGATCCACTGGAGAAGGGATAGGCTACCTACTCCAGTATTCTTGGGCTTCCCTTGTGGCTCAGCTAGTAAAGAATCTGACTGCAGTTCGGGAGCCCTGGGTTCAATCCCTGGGTTGGGAAGATTCCCTGGAGAAGGGAAAGGCTATCCACTCCAGTATTCTGGCCTAGAGAATTCCATGGACAGTATAGTCCCTGAGGTTGCAAAGATTTGGACATGACTGAGCAGTTTTCACTTTCACTTTCATTGAGACTTTCATTCTGAATCTCTCTTAGATATAGAGCTGTTTAAAATCTTTCTTTTTTGTCCCTCTACTTATCTATTTCTTTTTTGTTGTTGTTGTTATTTATTTATTTATTATTTTTTTTAATTTTATTTTATTTTTAAACTTTACATAATTGTATTAGTTTTGCCAAATATCAAAATGAATCCGCCACAGGTATACATGTGTTCCCCATCCTGAACCCTCCTCCCTCCTCCCTCCCCATACCATCCCTCTTGGTCGTCCGGTGTACAAGACAGCAAAAGAGACACTGATGGACTTATCTATTTCTATCTACATCTCCATTTATGTTTGAAGTCTTCAGTTCAGTTCAGTTCAGTCACTCAGTCATATCCGAATCTTGGCGACCCCATGGACTGCAGCACACCAGGCCTCCCTATCCATTGTCAACTGCCGGGGTTTACTCAAGCTCCTGCCCATTGAGTTGGTGATGCCATCTAACCATGTCATCCTCTATCTTCCCCTTCTCCTCCTGCCTTCAATCTTTCCCAGCATCAGGGTTTTGTCCAGCATCAGGGTCTTCGCACCAGGTGGACAAAATATTGGAGTTTCAGCTTCAGTATCAATCCTTCCAATGAATATTCAGGACTGATCTCTTTAGGATGGACTGGTTGGGTGTCATAGCTATCCAAGGGACTCTCAAGAGTCTTCTCCAATACCATGGTTCAAAAGCATCAATTCTTCAACACTCAGCTTTCATTATAGTCCAACTCTCACATCCACACATGACAACAGGAAAAATCGTAACTTTGACTAGATGGACCTTTGTTGGAAAAGTAATATCTCTGCTTTACTATGGTCTAGGTTGGCCATAATTTTCCTTAAACGAGCAAGCATCTTTTAATTTCATGGCTGCAGTCACCATCTACAGTGACTTTGGAGCCCCCCAAAATGAAGTCTCTCACTGTTTCCATTGTTTCCCCATCTATTTGCCATGAAGTGATGGGACCAGATGCCATGATCTCAGCTTTCTGAATGTTGAGCTTTAGGCCAACTTTTTCAGTCTCCTCTTTCACTTTCATCAAGAGGCTCTTTAGTTCTTCACTTTCTGCCATAAGTGTGGTGTCATCTGCACATCTGAGGTTACTGATATTTCTCCAGGCAATCTTAATTCCAGATTGTGTTTCATCTGGTCCAGCATTTCTCACGATGTACTTTGCAAATAAGTTAAATAAACGGTGACAATATACAGCCGTGACATACTCTTTTCCCCATTTGGAACCAGTCTGTTGTTTCATGTCCAGTTCTAACTGTTGCTTCTTGACCTGCATACAGATTTCTCAGGAGGCAGGTAAGCTGATCTTCTATTCCTAT
>NW_011488720.1:59786-60127 GCF_000754665.1 Bison bison bison
CTGATCTCCTTCAGAATGGATTGGTTGGATCTCCTTGCAGTCCAAGGGACTCTCAAGAGTCTTCTCCAACACCACAGTTCAAAAGCATTAATTCTTCTGCACTCAGCTTTCTTCACGGTCCAACTCTCACATCTATACATGACCACAGGAAAAACCATAGCCTTGACTATACAGACCTTTGTTGGCAAAGCAATGTCTCTGATTTTCAATATGCTATCTAGGTTGGTCATAACTTTCCTTCCAAGGAGTAAGCGTCTTTTAATTTCATGGCTGCAGTCACCATCTGTAGTGATTTTGGAGCCCCAAAAAATAAAGTCTGACACTGTTTCCACTGTTTCCCC
>NW_011488720.1:61059-63057 GCF_000754665.1 Bison bison bison
CTGCTTCTGTTAGGTCCATACCATTTCTGTCCTTTATGTGGCCATCTTTGCATGAAATGTTCCCTCGGTATCTCTACTTTTCATGAAGAGATCTCTAATCTTTCCCATTCTATTGTTTTCCTCTATTTCTTTGCACTGGTTACTGAGGAAGGCTTTCTTATCTCTCCTTGCTATTTTTTGGATCTCTGCATTCAAATAGGATTATCTTTCCTTTCCTCCTTTGCCTTTAGTGTCTCTTCTTTTCGGAGCTATTTGTAAGGCCTCCTCTGACAACCATCTTGCCTTTTTGCATTTCTTTTTCTTGGAGATGGTCTTGATCCCTGCCTCCTGTGTAATGTCATGAACCTCTCTCCATAGTTCTTCAGGCACTCTGTCTATCAAATCTAATTCATTGAGTCTATTTGTCACTTCCACCATATAATCATAAGGGATTTGATTTAGGTTATACCTGAATGGTCTAGTGATTTTCCTTACTCTCCAAGGGCAAAGGTCAAGCCCCAGCAAGATGGTAGCAGGGGCAAAATTGTGCTTAGAATCAAACCCCATACCTGCCAGAGACACTCAATGGGCTCAAACATATCTTGTGCACACCAGTACCCAGAGATCCCACAGATACTGAGACAGAACTGTGTTTGAGTGTCTCCTGTGGAGGTACAGGTCAGCAGTGTACTGCCACAGTGGCAGGGGTTCTGGGTATGGCATAAGCCCTCCTGGAGGAGGTCGCCATTAATGCCACCATAGAGCCGCAAGAACTTACACAGGATTTGGAAACAGACTCTGGGAGGACACAAACAGAACCTTGTGAACCAGGATCCAGGGGAAAGGAGAAGTGAACCCAAAGACTGACCCAGACTTGCCGGTGAGTGTCCAGTTGTCTCTGGTGGAGCTGTGGGTTGGTGGTGGTACTGCAGGGTTGGGGGCAATGAGTGTAACAGTTCGTCCATGGGACCTTTTGAAGGAGGTCACTATTATCTTCATTATGCCCACCATAATTTGGCCTCAGGTTAAATAACAAGAAGGGAACACAGCCCCTCTCTTCAACAGAAAATCAGATTAAAGATTTACTGAACATGACCCTGATGGGAACAAGACCCAGTGTTCTCTCTCCCATCAGGAAGTTTCCATAAGCCTCTTATCTTTCTCCATCAGAGGGCAGACAGACTGAACACCGCAATCACAGAAAACTAACCAATCTGATCACATGGACTACAGCCTTGTCTAACTCAATGAAACTTTGAGCCATGCCGTGTAGGGTCACCCAAGATGGGTGGGTCATGGTGGAGAGTTCTGACAAAATGTGGTCCACTGGAGAAGGGAAAGACACTCAAGTATTCTTGCCTTGAGAACCCCATGAATAGCATAGTCTATATTTACCTTTTGCCAAACCATCTGTTGGTGATGGTGACCTCAAAAGCAGAAAAGAACCAGACCTGAGAGTCACTGATTATTAGGAAGATGATGCTTCCCAAGAACTTGAACTGCAATGTAGTCTAGCCTATCCCCAACTCCAAAGGTTTTGGTCATTTATTTAAAAATCAAACAAATACATATGGAAACCCCAACAACTAAATAGGCATTGCAATTGCTTACAATTAAAAATGAACAAACACACAGTTCCTGCTTTTAAGAAAGATCATTTAATCATGGAAAATGTAATTCCAAGCAAGTTATTAGAATACAATATCTCTTCCACAGAAGTATAATAACAAACAAGCAAGAAAAGACTGTTAGAGAATTTTATCATGTGTACTTTTGTCAAATGAAAAAAAAAAAAAAGGAAAAATTAGCACCAAGTTTGATATCTTTATTCAAAGGAAAACAATGCATGAATGGTGGACTACAGTGCCTCACAGGCAGTGCAAACTCTTTCTTAGGGATTTTGGATAACAGCAAATTTTATAGAGTATTAGAAGCAGCAAGCTCCAGCAGTTAGTGATGGGCAGGGAAGCCTGTTGTGCAGCTGTCCATGGGGTCTCAAAGAGTCAGACACAGTTGAGT
>NW_011488720.1:66013-67556 GCF_000754665.1 Bison bison bison
CCCACAGCAGCTTCTCTTGCCATCACCCATAGCATACTGATGGTAGCTCCTGCCGAGCTTTACAAGGGTGCTAATGACTCCCTAAACAATGTGTTTCTTCAGTTCAGTTCAGTTCAGTCGTTCAGACGTGTCTGACTCTTTGCAACCCCATGGACTGCAGCACGCCAGGCATCCCTGTCATCAACAACTCCCGGAGTTTACTCAAGTGCGTGTCCATTGAGTCGGTGGTGCCATCCAACCATCTAATGCTCTGTCATCCCCTTCTCCTCCTGCGTCCAAGCATTCCCAGCATCAGGATCTTTTCAAATGAGTCAGTTCTTCTCATCAGGTGACCAAAGTATTGGAGTTTCAGCTTCAGCATCAGACCTTCCAATGAATACCTTGGAAAAGTGAATGTTTTGGAGCCCTTGGAGAAGCCAGGTGAGAGGTGGGGAGGGTGACCTTTAGGCAGCAGTGGAGTAGATTACACCTAATAGGTTATTTAAAATAATTTTGTCATCCATCTTGAATACCATGCCAGGTTGGTCTGACATTCTGATTTCAAATCCCAAACCCTTGCTTAGTGTTCCTGTGTCAATACAGTTAGTCACACTAAACTTAGAGTTCCGTTGTCCTTGGCCTCATTCTCTCGGAATCCATTCCTATATATATTCTCCAGATTCTTGCCAACCTTGATTGGTGATGTCCTGAAATTATTAGCGATTGGATTTGGCGTTTCACCATCTGGGCTATTTGGGTTTTGAAGTATCACACCAAACACAGAGGAAAGGAAGGATGATGGGGCTGAGTGTAAGGGAGACTTGTTTCTGCATGTGTTCAACCCTCCAGGTACAGACAATAATGAGACAGTGCTATGAAAGTTCTTATTCCCTAGATAAAAGGGGAAACTATTGGTTTTTTAAATGAAACTTAAGGACTTGAGATGAGAATTCTCAGATTTTTACCTTTCTGCCCAAATGCCCCTATTCTCTGCCTCAGAACCTCACTCCTTTCTGCTCATATTTTTCAGTTCAGTTCAGTTCAGTCGCTCAATCGAGTCCAACTCTTTGCAACCCCAAGAATCACAGCACGCCAGGCCTCCTTGTCCACCACCAACTCCCGGGGTTCACTAAGACTCACATCCATTGTGTCAGTGATGCCAGCCAGCCATCTCATCCTCTGTCGTCCCCTTCTCCTCTTGCCCCCAATCCCTCCCAGCATCAGAGTCTTTTCCAATGAGTCAACACTTCGCATGTGGTGGCCAAATTACTGGAGTTTCAGCTTTAGCATAATTCCTTCCAAAGAAATCCCAGGGCTGATCTCCTTCAAAATGGACTGGTTGAATCTCCTTGCAGTCCAAGGGACTCTCAAGAGTCTTCTCCAACACCACAGTTCAAAAGCATCAATTCTTCGGCACTCAGCTTTCTTCACAGTCCAACTCTCACATCTATACATGACCACTGGAAAAACCATAGCCTTGACTAGATGAACCTTTGTTGGCAAAGTAATGTCTTTGCTTTTCAATATGCTATCTAGGTTGTTCATAACTTTCCTTCCAAGAAGT
>NW_011488720.1:70593-71380 GCF_000754665.1 Bison bison bison
GTATTTTCACATAAACTGTGAAATTATTTGTTCTAGCTCTGTGAAGAATACCATTGGTAGCTTGATAGGGATTGCATTGAATCTATAAATTGCTTTGGGTAGTATACTCATTTTCACTATATTGATTCTTTCAATCCATGAACATGGTATATTTCTCCATCTATTAGTGTCCTCTTTGATTTCTTTCACCAGTGTTTTATAGTTTTCTATATATAGGTCGTTAGTTTCTTTAGGTATATATATTCCTAAGTACTTTATTCTTTTCGCTGCAATGGTGAATGGAATTGTTTCCTTAATTTCTCTTTCTATTTTCTCATTATTAGTGTATAGGAATGCAAGGGATTTCTGTGTGTTGATTTTATGTCCTGAAACTTTACTATATTCATTGATTAGTTCTAGTAATTTTCTGGTGGAGTCTTTAGGGTTTTCTATGTAGAGGATCATGTCATCTGCAAACAGTGAGACTTTTACTTGTTCTTTTCCAATTTGATTCCTTTTATTTCTTTTTCTGCTCGGATTGCTGTGGCCAAAACTTCCAAAACTATGTTGACTAGTAGTGGTGAAAGTGGGCACCCTTGTCTTGTTCCTGACTTTAGAGGAAATGCTTTCAATTTTTCACCATTGAGGATAATGTTTGCTGTGGATTTGTCATATATAGCTTTTATTATGTTGAGGTATGTTCCTTCTATTCCTGCTTTTTGGAGAGTTTTTATCATACATGGATGTTGAATTTTGTCAAAGGCTTCTCTGCATCTATTGAGATAATCATATGGTTTTTATTTTTCAA
>NW_011488720.1:71480-72013 GCF_000754665.1 Bison bison bison
CTCTTCTCTAAATTTTTGTAGAATTCAGCTGTGAAGCCGTCTGGACCTGGGCTTTTGTTTGCTGGAAGATTTCTGATTACAGTTTCAATTTCCGTGCTGCTGATGGGTCTGTTAGGATTTTCTATTTCTTCCTGGTCCCGTTTTGGAAAGTTGTACTTTTCTAAGAATTTGTCCATTTCTTCCACGTTGACAATTTTATTGCCATATAATTGCTGATAGTAGTCTCTTATGATCCTTTGTATTTCTGTGTTGTCTGTTGTGATCTCTCCATTTTCATTTCTAATTTTATTGATTTGATTTTTCTCCCTTTGTTTCTTGATGAGTCTGGCTAATGGTTTGTCAATTTTATTTATCCTTTCAAAGAACCAGCTTTTGGCTTTGTTGATTTTTGCTATGGTTTCTTTTGCATTTATTTCTGCCCTAATTTTTAAGATTTCTTTCCTTCTACTAACCCTGGGGTTCTTCATTTCTTCCTTTTCTAGTTGCTTTAGGTGTAGAGTTAAGTTATTTATTTGACTTTTTTCTTGTTTCTT
>NW_011488720.1:75485-76335 GCF_000754665.1 Bison bison bison
AGGAAGGCTTTCTTATCTCTCCTTGCTATTCTTTGGAACTCTGCATTCAAATGGGCAAATCTTTCCTTTTCTCCTTTGCCTTTAGCTTCTCTTCTTTTCTCAGTTATTTGTAAGGCCTCCTCAGACAACCATTTTGCTTTTGTGCATTTCTTTTTCTTGGGGGTGGTCTTGATCACTGCCTCCTGTACAATGTCACGAATCTCCATCCATAGTTCTTCAGGCACTCTGTCCATCAGATCTAATCCCTTCAATCTATTTTGCACTGTCACTGCATAATCATAAGGGGTTTGATTTAGGTCAGACCTGAATGGTCTAGTTGTTTTCCTTAACTTTCTTCAATTTAAGTCTGAATTTGGCAATAAGGAGTTCATGATCTGAGCCACAGTCAGCTCGCAGTCTTGTTTTGTGGACTGTATAAAACTTCTCCCTCTTTGACTGCAAATAATATAATCAGTCTGATTTTGGTATTGATCATATGGTGATGTCCATGTGTAGAGTTTTCTCTTGTGTTGTTGGAAGAGGGTGTTTGCTATGACCAGTGCGTTCTCTTGGAAAAACTCTATTAGCCTTTGGCTGCTTCATTCTGTACTCCAAGGCCAAATTTGCTTGCTACTCTAGGTATTTCTTGACTTCCTACTTTTGTGTTCCACTTCCCTAAAATGAAAAGGACATCTTTTTGGGGTGTTATTTCTAGAACATCTTCTAGGTCTTCGTAGAACCATTCAACTTCAGCTTCTTTAGCATTACTGGTCAGGGCATAGACTTGGATTACTGTGATATTGAATGGTTTGCCTTGGAAACAAACAGAGATCATTCTGTCATTTTTGAAATTGAATACAAATACTGCATT
>NW_011488721.1:0-407 GCF_000754665.1 Bison bison bison
TCTCCACCTGTAACTCTCACATCACTGTGGTCACCTTAGTTTTTGTGTCTTGCTTATTTGTGCATTTGTACCTGAGCTTTGGGCACATTTTATATCGTAATAAGTCCTTTGTTAAAGTTACAGTTCACCCTCAGAAATTTAGACGTGAAAATGCTATGAGGAAGTTCTGGGATGAAAAAGTGAATTTGGGAAAAGATCACAGTAATAAAAAGTGAGTTTGTCTTTAAAATGGAAAAGAGAAAATAGAATTTTATGATTGACGACAACTGTACACTACTTAACAAAAGTTGCTGGTTTTGACATATAGCCACACAGAGGCAAGTTCCAGATAGAGAATCATTTACCATTATAAAATTATACTTAGTTTTATGTATTACTCAGTTGGTAGTTAAATTTTATTTACCGGC
>NW_011488721.1:507-846 GCF_000754665.1 Bison bison bison
TTCCCTGCATTTTCATGTATGTAAGACCTGCTAAGACGTTCTCTGTTGACAAATTATAGGCGTGTTTTTCACAGTCTTAACCCCCATTCTGAACCCATTAATCTACAGTCTAAGAAGTTCTGAGCTAACTCATGCTATGAAGAAGCTCTGGAGAAGAAACATCATATCTCATATTAAATAAGTGCATGATCTACCATGAAGGGAGTCATTTGCCAGCAGGTTTCATTTCCTTAGAATGCAGAATTCATTTTAAAATTTGATTCTGATTAAAAATTTTTTCTTTAAAAAGAAAAAAATCCTCTTTCTTCAAAGAGTTTATGATCATTCCAATTAAAGATC
>NW_011488721.1:5038-5747 GCF_000754665.1 Bison bison bison
TGCTATTCAGTTGGATTTCTAAATTAGAGATGTTGCAAATAAACATTTGAAATTTAGGGGAAAGGTAAGGCCTGGAGATACAAAATTAGACTGCTGCAGTCTAATTTATTGATCAAAAAAGGGAAATAACGACCTACAGACCAAAGAAGTGTCAGTGAGGTTAGAGACAATTCAGGATGAGGAATTCATCTATTCACACATTCATCTACCCACACTGATTATGTGTATTACCTTGAGTGTGTTTCATGTATTATACTTTGTGTCTTTATAAATGCTGCACCTTTTCATGGCTTTATTTCTTTATGCTTTTGATTGTTTTTTACACTCAGCTGAAGCATTACTTCCTCTTAAAAGACTTCTGTGACACTCACTTGATATACTCCTATATTCTGACTCCTCAGCACTGTGTGAATTTAATGGAACTTCATACACGTGTCAGGAATTTTTTTGTTGTTGTTGTTCTGTGTCATATCACTGAGGTTAAACAACAAACAAAAAACCACTATGCCTTATTCCACTTGGTAATCAAAATTTCTATGACACATTAGACACAAATAGATGTTTTATTGACATTCTTCCAATAAATGAATAAATAAATAAAAATTCTTCTACATTTGAGCACCTTTTTCCCTTTAAGTGTTCCCCTCCTTGTTTTTTTTAGGTAAACTGCTTTAATATGTGAAGTCAGCTCCTGTCCAGATTAGATGGA
>NW_011488722.1:0-406 GCF_000754665.1 Bison bison bison
AACTCCAGAGGAGTTTGCAACAGTGAAGACAACTGCCATTGCCACCTGGGCTGGGCACCGCCGTTTTGCCAAAACACGGGTGACGGAGGGAGTGAAGACAGCGGACCCCCTCCAAGACTGTTTCGATCGGTACCATATGACGAGACAATTTTAGTCTATGTGAGTCTGGTGTTCGGTCGCCTGTATGCCCTTATAGCTGCAGTCCTCTTTGGTGTGGCCACAAATGTAAAAACTATCCATACCAGCAAAATTAAGGAAGAGACAGTGCATCCTGTGTAAACCAGCCTCCTGACCCCTGCACAACCGCAGGGCAGGTAGGAGGAACTTCTGAGAAGGAGTCAGTGACAGACAGCAAAGCTGAAGTCTGCGGCAGACAGGGGTGGGGCAGGCATCAGGAGGGTCAGCA
>NW_011488722.1:4062-4821 GCF_000754665.1 Bison bison bison
CCCCGATGCCCTATGGCCGTGTGTGGGGACCCTGCCCTGATGCCTTCAAAAGGAGAAGCTCGGGCTGGATGACGTGTCAGCAAACAGCCAGACGTCATCAATGAAACTCTTATTCTTGTTTGTTGTGGTTTAGACACTAAGTTGTGTCCAACTCTTCACAACCCCATGACTGTATCACCTGCTAGGTTCCACTGGCCATGGGATTTCCCAGGCAAGAATAATGGAGTCTGTTGCCATTTCCTTCTCCAGGGGAGCTTCCTGACCCAGGATCAAACCAGCATCTCCTGCATTGGCAGGAGGCTTCTTTACCAGTGAGACACCAGGGAAGTCCAGATGAAATTCTAGGAAGCCAAATTCTGTCCAGTTCACTGCACAGACTCGAACCAGACACTTAGAACTCTGTACAGCCTTCCCAGTGATCTCCCCACATGGGAAGCAAAGACTCACTCTATGAAGCCACTGCAAGCCCATGTGGACACCAAGGGGACACCCCTCTCCCCTCCACACCTGAAGTGACCCTGAGAATTGATGAGACGGCTTTTATATCTAAGGCAGGACAGGCCCTCAGTGTAGTGTGCACCCTCCCCGTGCTGGGCCTTCCTGGCACCTGTGGTTCTGTGGCACAGCTCAGCCTGTGCTCCTCAGATGGCAGAGGGCCTGCCCCAAGGGAAAGGGCAAGTTTCCTCTCTTCCGACACCGGCCGTGTAACTTCCTAAAGATCAGCACTCTCTCCCAGCTCTGGGGGGTCTCGGCGAACCT
>NW_011488722.1:8901-9763 GCF_000754665.1 Bison bison bison
TCCCTACCTGCCAGGTTCCTGTGCAGGACGCTGTCCATGGCCACAATGCTCTGGCCTCTGGTCAGCTTCTGAGTTTCCCCGACCCACCACCACCGACCTGAAGGGGCTCAGAGTGCAGGCCCAGCAGTTCATAAGACCTGGGCTCAGAGAGCCACTCGGTCCAGGGTGCACTCAGCCCTGCACCTGGAGGTGGGTCCTCCATGGCTGCAGGGTTGGCTGGGCAAGGAGGCATCACAGGCCACCCTGCCGTTGGGCCGTCCAGCCCTGGACCAGGACTAGGTTCTCAGAACCCTCCCCACCACGGGACCCGTCCAGACCTGGGCCAGCTGACAGCTCCCAAGGGCTCCACACCCAGCAGACAAGACCAAGGGGGCTCTGAAAGCCAGCAGCTGGGGTTTCTGATGCCGGCTGTGTCACGGTGGTATTGTGGTAGCTATTGTGGTAGTTATTATGGTACCACAGTGACACTGTCCAGGACAGAAACCCCCGTCCCAAGGTCCCAGATCAGGGAGCCTGTCTTCCAAGACCGGGGTACCGCCCTGCCCTCCTGACCATCAGACTGCACCCTGCACGTGCCATCCCTGCTGTCTCAAGGCTGCAATAGCCTGAGGAAGGGTCCTGGGCCAGGAGCTGGGCTGCGGAGACCCAAACAGGAGACCCCCAGCAGCTTCCCGCCCCTGACCCTGAACGGAACTTCCTCACGGCCTCGTCGGCAGGCTGGGGACAGTACCCTAAGAACCCTACCCCCCACCACGGGCCCGACTCCAGACCTGGAGGCAGCTGACAGCTCCTGGAGGACTCCACCGTCCACCAGACGAGACCAAGGGGGGCGCTGAAGGCCAGCAGCTGGGGTTTCTGATGC
>NW_011488723.1:0-405 GCF_000754665.1 Bison bison bison
CGTGCCTAAAGTGAGTAAGTTAGTAAGTGAAGTCATTCAGTCGTGTCTGACTCTTTGCGACCCCATGGACTGTAGCCTACCAGGCTCCTCCATCCATGGGACTTTCCAGGCAATAGTACTGGAGTGGATTGCCATTTCCTTCTGCAGCAGATCTTCCCAACCCAGGGATCGAACTTGGGTCTCCCGCATTGTAGACAGACGCTTTACCGTCTGAACCACCAGGGAAGTCTAAGGAATATACCAAAGCAAACATTAAATTAGTTATAGCATAGTTTTTATATGTAATCATATTTTTCATATATAAAGACACACTCTTCTAAGTTAATAAATCTGAGCAAATAATTGGAAAAATAAAGTGAGGTTTTACCTTTTATTCAATAATAAGTCAAGAGATAGACCTAATGA
>NW_011488723.1:4140-5423 GCF_000754665.1 Bison bison bison
AGAAAATTCAATTTTTAAAAATGGGCAGATCTGAATCACATTTGTCCAAAGAAGACATACAGACAGCTAACAGGTACATGAAAAGATGCTCAACATCACTAATTATTAGGGAAATTCAAACCAAAACCACAATGAGTTATCACTTCATACCTCTCAAAATGGCTACTTTTAAAAATATAATATATAACAAGTATTAGTGAAGATGTAAGAAAAGGGAACTCTTGTGCACAAATGGTGGAGTGAAAATTGGTGTTGCCACTATGGAAAATAGTATGGACATTCTTGAAGAAATTTAAAACAGAACTTCAAAATGATCCAGTAATTCTACTTAGAATATTTATTCAAAGGAAACAAAAATACTATCTCAAAAAGACATATACATCCCCATGTTCTTTGCAGCATTATGCATTATTTGTAACAGACAAGATATGGAAAAAACTTGAGTGACTATCTACAGATGAATGGTTCAATTCAGTTCCATTCAATCGCTCAGTCGTGTCCGACTCTTTGCGACCCCATGAATCGCAGCACGACAGGCCTCCCTGTCCATCACCAACTCCTGGAGTTCACCCAGACTCATGTGCATTGAGTCGGTGATGCCATCCAGCCATCTCATCCTCTGTTGTCCCCTTCTCCTCCTGTCCTCAATCCCTCCCAGCACCAGGGTCTTTTCCAATGAGTCAACTCTTCACATTGAGATGGCCAAAGTATTGGAGTTTCAGCCTCAGCCTCAGTCATTCCAATGAACACCCAAGACTGGTCTCCTTTAGGATGGACTGGTTGCAGTTAGGGAATATCTAATAAATACATGTATATACACATTCATTTCAGTTCAGTCACTCATTCATATCCAACTCTTTGTCACCCCATGGACTGCAGCATGCCAGGCTTCCCTGTCCATCACCAACTCCTGAGCTTGCTCAAACTCATATCCATTGAGCTTGGGGTTGCCATCCAACAAGCTCATCCTCTGTTGTCATATTCTCCTCCAGTCTTCAATCTTTCCCAGCATCAGGGTCTTTTCAAATGAGTCGGTTCTTCCCATCAGGTGGCCAAAGTATTGAAACTTCAGCTTCAGCATCCGTCCTTCCAGTGAAAATTCAGAACTGATTTCCTTTATGCTGGAATGGTTGGATCTCCTTGATCAAACTGTCCAAGGGACTCTCAAGAGTCTTCTCCAACACCACAGTTTAAAAGCATCAATTCTTTGGCACTCAGCTTTCTTTATGGTCCAACACTCACATCCATACCTGACTACTGGAAAAACCATAGCTTCTGTCTAT
>NW_011488724.1:0-1457 GCF_000754665.1 Bison bison bison
CTGCTACAAACTCAATCTCCAGGTATACTTCCCACCACCCACCGTGGAACACTCGTGCAGCCTCCATCTCCCTAACACACCAATGCTTAAAAGTCTAAGTCCTGTTCATGCTCTTCTTCTGTCTGCAACGCCAGCACCCCTGCCCAGATCTTTGTCCTTCAAGGCCTGATTCAATGCCACCTCTTCCATGACGACAGCTCCCGAGATCATGTGAGTTTGGTCCCTGTGCATTTGGTCTCTGTGCTCAGGACTCTTCTCTTCTGTTACGAACAGACTGAGCATCCTGTGACCAGAGACCATGTCACCATCACTCACTCATTTAATGAGCAGCCTCTGAGAACCAGGAACCCATGCGCTGAAGATTTCACGGCAACAAGTGAGTTGTAGTCCCTGCCCATCAGGGCGGGACAGACACCCTGAAGGGGAAGTGGTGGGAAGAGAGGAAGCCCTTACCCAGTGTGGGCAGGACCAGCTTTGTGGCACCCACCCTCCAGTTCCTCACAACGGGCACTAAGTGTGACCAACGTGGGCGAAGGAGGGAAAGCTGCGGGGCCCGCTGCCAGGGGGAAGAGGAGCCCAAGCTGCGGGGCCATCACCCTCGCACACTGACCTGAGCTGGGAGAAACTGCTGGCTGGACGACAGAGCCCCCCACAGACAAATGCTCCCCGGAGAGAGGGGCCAGGGCAGCGGTCTTTGCCCCTGGGGGTGGGGGAAGCAGGCTCAGTCCTCCCGTGCTGGTGGGCCGGGCGCGGGGCGTCCCGGCTGCGCCGTCCTTCTTCTTCATGCTCTAAAAAGAGGGGAGGAATGAGCATCGGTCAGCTCTGCTGGACCCCACTGCCATCAGAAAACTTCACAAGGTGACCCCGGGGCCCCAAATGTCTGCGTCACCAGGACGCGCAGCAGCCATCCACGCAGCATTTTCACCTTGAAAAGCTGTTTGTAAGAATCTTTAAAGCTGAACATATGACCTGATGCCTCTGCCATTCCACTCCTACATGGACCCAACAGAAATACATACACGTGGGCACCAAAGACACCATCTGCACACTGACAGCAGCGCTCCTGTAACAGCCCCAAACCGGAGACAGCCCCGATGCCCACCATCAGGTAACTGCGTTCCTTCTCATAATGCAGCCTGCCACCACCACGAGGATAAACCGACTACACTCAACAATATGGATGCTCTCACACATGCCAGGCTGAGTAAACGAAAGGAGCCATACATAAAGGAGTATGAGGTGTGTGAGTCAATCAATAAAACGTTAAAAACAACATCAGGATAGTGCTCACTCTGTCCTGCGGAAGAGAGCAGGGGAGGGGCTTCCAGAGTGCTGAGAGCCATCCACGTCTTCATCTGGGGGCTAGCTTGTGTGAGCAAACTTGTGTTTTCAACATTTATTTCCTCATCTTCAGCTGCACTGGGTCCTCACGGCTGTGCATGGGCTTTCTCTCAGTG
>NW_011488724.1:3931-13457 GCF_000754665.1 Bison bison bison
CCTGCCGTTCTAGCTTCAGAAAGGACCAGCAGGGCATGTGCTGAGTGGCCTGGAAATCCCAGCACTGCTTATCACAGCATAGAGGAACGGGTCTGCAAAGGCCAAGGGAGCCGGGAAAGGACCCCGGCCACTCAAGGGACTGACGGGGGCAGAGACATGACACCTCCAAGGCTGGGGCAGCTGACTGGGGGTCAGAGATGGGCCTCAGGAAAAGGAGACCTCAAGGCAGAGATGAGGACTCGAAGAGCGCAGAGGGGACCTATCTTAAAGGAGAAGTGAGTTCCCCTGAGACTGCCAGCAGACAGATCACACACAACCACCTGGGTATCCTAACCTGGGAGATCATTCTGTCCCACGAAAGAGGGAGGAAGCATGAGTGTGTCTCCTGGAACCACTCACTTGAAATGGTCCTGCAAGGCAACATTGAAGTCAAAGGCGTCACCTCGGTCCCCGAAGCCAATTCCAATAAACGCCCGTCGCCCTGAGGGACAACACACAATCAATCCTACTTTCCAAAGGCAGAGGAAACCCTTCTCGGAAGAGGAAGCCCCGAGTCCCGAGCTTACCGTTTCCATCTTCGATGCGGATAACGAAGTACCTGCTGGAATCCGTCACGCTCTCCACAGCTGTGCCGGGAAACTGATCCACTGGGGCCTGAGCAAAGAGCTCCCCTGAAAGCGGAAGTGAGGATGAGCCTTGAGGCCCTCACAGCCTATTTCTATCCCATGACTAGGGCCCTTGCCCTTCGAGGCAGAGCGGCAAACCTGACTCTGGAATTCAAGTCAAATGCATTCTGGCTAAAGGAACACAACAGGAATACAACCGATGAGAGGTCTAAGTCAGAGGTGGCCTACAGGCCAGACTCAGTTCCTAGTTTAGCACTTTCAACTTAACTGCCAACACTTCAAAATCAAATTACATGTAAAATAATCCAGATTTCTGGCTTCTCTTAAAATCAAAAGCTCTAGCAACGTTGGGCTTCCACTTCCACGTGAGAATGACGGGCTGGAGCTGGTCACCGTTCCGTGTCTCGCCCATTCACATCCACTGCCTGTACCCTGAGGGCCCTGGTTCAGGGAGATCACACGTTCTGCATCATTCCAGTACCAAAGGCAGGACTCAAGGGACAGGTGAACCCAGTGAAGCGGGCGGGTTTCTGCACTCTCAGAAGGACCTGAAGCAGGCTGATTTAATCTAATCACAGGCCAAAAGAGTGACTGATTTTAAAAACAGCTCTTCCTTGGAGGAGGAAATGGCAACCCACTCCAGTATTCTTGCCTGGAAAATTCCATGGACAGAAGAGCCTAGCGGGCTACAGTCCATGCGCTGGCATGACGGAGGGGGTTAGAGAGAAATGAATTGGTAGCAATAAACAGGTAGAACTGAAAAAACAACAAAAACAGCTCTTGTAAAATGCATCCCCTTATCAACTACGGCTCTCCAGGGTGTAGTACAACACACATCTTCTGCGAGCATTTACAACTGGTATTGTTTTCGAGTGTGCTAATCTCTGTTGATGAGTCAAATATTGACCAGTTTCTACTAAATCCTATGGTTCAGAGGTGACTGTGCGATCAAGGCTGAACTGAATCCAAATCGGTGGACCAAGTTTGTAGCTTCTTGTTAACTCCTCTGCCCTCTCTAGTTTGGTACCTGGGGATCTGGGATTCACCCGGATGCTTTCAGCCTAGAGCAGTGGTTCTCCATCACAGGTGATTTGGACCTCCCTTCTGCCAAGGGACATCTGGCAATGTCTGGTGACACTTGTGACTGTCACAACTTGGGGGTGCTACTGGCATCTAGTAGGGAGAAGTCAGAGATGTTGCTAAGTTATCTTAAATATGACTCAGACCACATAACTCAGCTGGCCCCAAATGTCACTACTGCCGAAGCTGAGACACCCTGGCCTAGAGTGATTGGAAAGTGAGGGACAAACACGACCCAGTGGGCAGGACCCCAAGCTAAGGGTGTCCTGGGGTGGCTCCTGCAGGTGAGGCTCAGCTCTGAGCAGTGGCTGGCCCACCAGGTGTGTACCTTAAAGGTAGTTCCCAGGGTCCCCAGAGAACAGGTGCTGCCATTCCCTTGTGATGCCACCTGGGACGTCCAGCAAATCTCGCAGCCAGAGTTCTCTGGGCAGACCAGGCAGCCGTCCCTTCAAACTCCTCTGCCATCAATGCTCAGTCATGCTTGAAACAAACTGGCGCTTTGGCTCACCTTGCAGTTCACAAAGCATTCGGATATCTATGTGCTCATTTCGTATTCCAACAATCCCGGGAAGCAGGAAATAATGTGCTCCCCATTTCACCAAAAAGGAGTCCAAGGTATCAAAGGTCATGTGGCTTGTCTAAGGCCCCATAGCTCAGACACAGTGATGCAGGTCTGAGAAGAGGCAGCCAGATTTGCTCACGAATCTTTGCATTTTATTTGCCCACAAAGGAAAACCTCTATGGTAGAAACAGAAGGCATTACAGAATGCTGGGGCACCTGGCTCCAACCCCAGGGCGCAGGCTGGGACTGCTCTGGGCCATGTTGCCCTCCACAGCCCACCCAGAGGCGCTGGTGGCGCAGGGTTGCCAGAGATTTTGCCAAGGGGGACAACGGTCAGCTGAGTCCAACACAGCCCAGCTTGGCTTGTCCTCTAGCCACAGAAAGAGCTGAGAAGGACAATTTCCAGTTCTTTCAGTTAGTGGGTGTGGTCAGTCTGGGAAGTTACCATTTAGTTGATAAGCAGAATTCCTGATTAAGAAACCAAGCTAACAGCAGAAGTCAACGTGTGGCTTATTTTCCAGGCAAGCTCCAGGGCTTCCTACTTGGGACCAACCTGTAGGCCCTTTCTCTCTGGGCTCCCAAATTAGTACTTCCTTGCTATGCTATGCTTAGACACTTCAGTCGTGTCTGACTCTGTGCGACCCCATAGACAGCAGCCCACCAGGCTCCCCGTCCCTGGGATTCTCCAGGCAAGAACACTGGAGTGGGTTGCCATTTCCTTCTCCAATGCATGAAAGTGAAAAGTGAAAGGGAAGTCGCTCAGTTGTGTCCGACTCTTAGTGACCCCATGGATTGCAGCCTAACAGGCTCCTCCGTCCATGGGATTTTCCAAGCAAGAGTACTGGAGTAGGGTGCTATTGCCTTAAGGATGCCCAAAAGAACAGGTGCTTGACAGAAAATACTCTTTTAAACTAAAGGTTGGGGAATGGAGTCAGTGTACAAGTATACCCGGGCTCTGATCTCCAGGACAGATCCCCCGATTCCCTGAGTGGCTTGGCCAGGCCCCATCCGCCCCTCCCTTTACAAAGTGGGAGGTGTGGTACCTCAGCCCCACGCAGGCCTCCCTGGCCTTTACCTGAGGTCCTGTCCTCCAGCTTGATGTAGGCCACTTGGCCTTTTGCAGTGATCCGCAGCCGGCCACTCCATGATGGCTGGTCCAGCTGCCACTCCGCAGCCCTAAAGGGACAAAAACCGTTGTGCCGCTGCGAGAGGCTCCTGCTCCCCTTCTCCATGTTGGGGGTGGGGATAGGGATGGGAAGGGCATGTGGGCTGTGTGCTCTAGACCGGGGTTGGCAGACGTCTTGGGAAAAGGACCACACAATCTCCATCCGGACTCCTCACTCTGCAGCCGCAGAAGGAGAGCAGTCATACTGCGTCACATGTTGGTGCTTCGGGTGTTCTAGCTACATATTTTCTACTGAACAGGGCTGTATTTCAGTGAAACTTTATGGACAACCTGATTTTCATATAATTTTCACATTCTGAAAAATTCTTCTTTAAAATGTTCCCCAACCATTTAAAAATGTAGAAACCATTCTTAGCTTATGAGCCAAACAAAAACACATGGGTCATAGCTGGCCAACCCCAGTTCCAGATTATAGAGACCGTCTCTGAAGTAGAATTCTAGGTTTTTTTCTGTAGAGAAAGCAACTACTACAAACTACATGGTTTGCTGAAGACACTGCTAGGCTGTGGCCGTCAGAGCAATCATTTGGGACCACTGAGACCATCTTGGAGGAAAAGAAGAAGGGGAGCAAGCGTTAGCAGACGAGCAAAGGACAGCCAACAGGACATGTGGGAAAAGTGAATGAGTATTCAGGAAATCTATTCTCAAAGGCAGCCTGAGGAGAAATAAACCCAGGAAACCACAGACCTATCTCAACAGCCTCTTTTGGCTCTTTTAAAGCATTAACTTTACATTTTAGTTCCATCTCAGTAAACCCCCCAAAAGCAAAAACCTTGGGTGTTTCCAAGAGGCTTTTCTTAGAAGTCCCTAAGCATATGCCAGGTCTTGGAGAGACGTCATAACTGTGGACGCAGGTTGTTTTGAAGGCCACATTAATGCAGACTTTCAATTCACAAGTCAGCTGACACAGCTTCAGTTCCTCTTATTGAGACAAGAGGCCTTTAACTCAAGTTAAGCAGAGCTCTGAGGCTGAAGTGCAGAGGCTGGCAGTTCCCTTTTTGCCAACCTAGCCATCCTTAACACTGGTAACCTCGATCTCTGGGGGACCAGACTCATCCTCCTGACGGGAGGGAGGCAGATGACCATCCCTGGTTTGGTGGCCCATCCCATTTGACCACAGAAAGCAAATGAGTTTTTGTCTCACTATTGTTGCTTTCATATTATTTTTAAACTATGTCATGGATGTACTAGGTGTTCAATAAAGTATTTGTTCACTAGAAAATCAGCTACGAGGCCATGTTAACACAATTGAAAAGTAACAAGAGGCCAGAGACGTTGACACTCCACCATTCCTGTGGTGCAGGACAACCCTGTATCTCCAAATAACCTGGACAAACATTGCCTTCAAGACCGCTCACCCCCACCCCCAACCCCGTGTGGCACAAAATAGCCATAGGCTAGGTTATCCATATGAGACATTATCTTATTTTCTTTTAATGTTTTTAGTCGTTGACAACGAAGACAAAATGCAAACTGTACAAAGACATTCGGTGAAAGGAAGTATCCTCCCAACCCCCCCTTTCCTCTGGCAGGGCAGTTTCCTGTGTTCTCTTCCACATAATCTACTTTTACAAACATGCCTATTTGTTCGTCTCAGGTGAACATTTCACCAGACAAGTGCGGATGGATGCCTCTCAACAGCCAGAGGCTGTGATCAAGGCCGAGGTTCGTGCCAAGAAAACTGGGTAAGGAAGGGCCCCTGGGCTTTCAACATCAGCTTAAAACTTCCCAGGACGGGTCCTTTGGACCGGTTCTGGGCTCCCTTCCTTCCCTGGGGGATTTCTGCCAGTGACAGGGCTCCTCCCCTCAAGTCTTTCCAAGGATCCCTTCAAGGCCGTCAGCTAGCGCTGAAAAAAAGGTCTGTGACACCACCACTCCCGACCATGTTTAGGGTCTAAATGCTATATATCGCTTTCAACCGTCCCCGCCGCCGGGACCCCATTCGTCGGACTAAGACAAGAGGAAGTCTGGGTACCCCTCGCTGCTCCGGCCTCGACCTGAGAGAACCGGCAGCATTACCTGTGCCCGCCCCTCGCCCGTCAACTGGCCGGGCCGTCCTCTCCCACAGTGGGCGTGTGGGGATGGCCGGGGAGGGGTTAGGTCGTGACTAGCCTAGCCTGACGGCAGGTGGTCACCTGTAACCACGGTTGGTGGCCCGCGGCGGGATGCGGTAGACGTGGACATCTGGCTTCACACAGAGAACCGACTCGTACTCCGCTTCCTCCATCTCGACGCCCCGAGCCCGCCGAACTTCCGGCTCCTTCCCGGCCCGACGGAAGTCGCGACTCTATGACTCACGTCAGGCTAGAGCGGCAGATCGCGGGCGTCAGCCGCTCCTCGCCGCGCGCCCTTTACTGGAGGTCTCGCCTCACGACCTGTGGCGGAAGGAACCAGGAGCCACCCAACAAACTGTGGGAAATTCTTAAAAAGATGGGAATCCCAGACCACCTGACCTGCCTCCTGAGACATCTGTATGCAGGTCAAGAAGTAACAGAACTGGACATGGAACAATGGACTGACTGCAAATCGGGAGAGAAATAGTCAAAGCTGTATGTGTATTGTCACCCTGCTTATTTAACTTATATACAGAGTACCTCATGCGAAATTCCGGGCTGGATGAAGCACAAGCTGGAATCAGGATTGCCAGGAGAAATATCAATAATCTCAGATATGCGTATGACACCACCCTTATGGCAGAAAGTGAAGAAGAACTAAAGAGCCTCTTGATGAAAGTGAAAGAGGAGAGTGAAAAAGTTGGCTTAAAACTCAACGTTCAGAAAACAAAGATAATGGCATCCGGTCCCATCACTTCATTGCAAATAGATGGAGAAACAACGGAAACAGTGAGCTTTATTTTCTTGGGCTCTAAAATCACTGCAGGTAGTGACCTCAACCATGAAATTAAAAGGTGCTTGCTCCTTGGAAGAAAAGCTATGACAAACCTAGAAAGCATGTTAAAAAACAGAGACATTACTTTGCCAACAAAGGTCTGTCTAGTCAAAGCTATATTTTTTCCAGTAGTCATGTATTGATGTGAGAGCTGGACTATAAAAAAAGCTGAGCACAGAAGAATTGATGCTTTTGAACTGTGGTGTTGGAGAAGATGTTTGAGGGTCCCTTGGACTGCACGGAGATCAAATCAATCAATCCTAAAGGAACTCAATCCTGAATATTCATAGAAAGGACTGATGCTGAAGCTGAAGCTTCAGTACTTTGGCCACTGGATTTGAAGAACTGACTCATTAGAAAAGACCCTGATACTGGGAAAGATTGAAGGTGGGAGAAGGGGACAGCAGAGGATGAGATAGATAGTTGGATGGCATTACCAACTCAATGGACATGAGTTTGAGCAAGCTCTGGGAGTTGTAATGGACAAGGAAGCCTGATGTGCTGCAGTCCATGGGGTCTCAAAGAGTTGGACACGACTCAGCAACTGAACTGACTGACTGACTGAGGGTTGTCTGAAGGGCTTCTCAGGTGTCACTAGTGGTAAAGAACCTGCCTGCCAATTCAGGAGACATAAGACACATGGGTTCTATCCCTATATGGGGAAGATCCCCTGGAGGAGGAAATGGCAACCCATTCTTGTCAGGAGAATCCCATGGATAGAGGAGCCTGGCGGAGTACAGTTCATTGCGTCAGAAAGAGTTGGACATGACTGGAGTGGCTTAGCATACACTTAGGTTACTTGATGTCTGAAGCTCCAGTACTTTGGCCACCTGATGTAAAGAGCCCACTCATTGGAAAAAGACCCTGATTCTGGGAAACACTGATGCTGGGAAAGATTGAAGACGAAGGGAGAAGAGGGTGGCAGAGGATGAGATGGTTAGTTAGCATCATTGATTCAATGGACCTGAATCTGAGCAAACTTCAGGAGATAGTGGAGGACAGGGAAGACTGGCATGCTGCAATCCATGGGGTCACAAAGAGTCAGACATGACTTAGCGACAACAACAACAAGGGTTGTCTGAGCACTTCCCCTTCCACAACATCTCAGGAGCCGCAGAGAAAACTTTAATACGCATCACACTGCAATCCATTGTCTGGTTGTGGGTCATCTCTGTTGCCTCGACACTTACACCTGATGTCCAGTTGGCTGAGATTCAAAGCTGTAGCTACCTAGACAGTTCTGTCTGATTCCTCTCTCTCTTCCAGCCTTTGCTTCCTTCTGCTCTTCCTGAAGGTCCTGCCATCAGCCGACTCTAAGATGCAACTGAGCCTTTTCCTTCTAGAGAAAGCTTTACCTTTCCCACCAGCTAAATGTGATTTCCCTACTGTGCCACCCTTATCCTAACCCACCGTGTGCCCTGGGCCCCTGTAGTCTAGATTCAACAAAAGGATGTATTAAAAGGAACCAAGTTTACTAATATAAGTACTTTTTAAAGTATCCCAGTCTTAACTTGGATTTCTCAGAATGTTATGGGAGTTACAATGTTTGGGTGCACGCTCAGTTGTGTCCGACTCTTTGTGACCCCGTGGACTGTAGCCAGGTTCCGCTGTCCATGGGATTTTCCAGGCAAGAATAATGGAGTGGGTTGCCATTTCCTCCTCCAGGGGATCTTCCTGACCTAGGGATCAAACCGAGTCTCCCAAATCTCCTGCACTGCAGGCAGATTCTTTACCACTGTGTCACCCTGAGTCAAATTATCAAAATCCCTTCCCCTTCTCTACCATTCTATTTCTTTTTAAAAAATATTAATTTGTTTTTGACTGTTCTGAGTCTCCGTTGCTGCATGGGCTTTTACCTCGTCACAGTGAGCAGGGGCTACTCTCTAGTTCCGATGTGTGCCTCCTCATTGCGGTGGGTGGCTTCTCTCGTTACGGAGCACAAAGAGCAGGTTCCAGAACTCGGGCTCTACATCTCAGGCTCAACAGTGGTGGCCCGGGGGCTTAGAAGCCCCGAGGCATGAGGGATCTTCCCGGAACCCACGTCTCCTGCATTGGCAGGTGAATTCTTTACCAATGAGCCTCCAGGGAAGCCCTACCATTCTCTTATTCATTACAGAAACATTTCAGTGCTTATGATGAGTTAGGTCCTCTGTGTGCCGCAGCTGATTCCAAACCTCCGATTCGCTGAACGCTCCTAAACTTTCTCCCCCTCCTTCTTCCCTCTTGTCTCTCTCTCCTTTTACTCACTCTGTATAAACTCCTTATTACAGGATTGATCTGCCCTCTTAAAATATAAACAAGGTGGTAAAATATACATAACATAAACTTTACCATTCTAACCATTTTAAGTGTACAGTTCAGTGAAATTAAGTACATTCACCACTGTCTATTTCCAGACTTTTTCATCATCCAAAATCCTATACTCATTAAGCAATAACACCCCATTCCCTGCTACCCCCAGCCCCTGGTAAACTTTGTTGTACTGTCTGTATATGAATTTGTCTCTCCCAGGTATCTCATATAAATGGAATCATACAGTATTTGTTTTTGTTTATTTTACTTATTTCGTATTTTCAAGGTTCATTCATGTCATAGCCTATATCAGAATTTCATTTATTTTAATGATTGAATGATATTTCACTGTATGGTATAAAAAATTAATAAACAGAAAGTTCGGTTAAATAAGAGTCAGGAGCCCAGGATGGGGAGCTCCCAGGCCCTGCAATGCTAGCCCAAAAGGAGGAAGCAAGACTCTTCTTTCCTGGCAAGGACTCAGCCAATGAAAAGTCACAGACTCTGTGTACTGTATCCCTACTTTCCCCAGCTTCCTTTTCCCCTCAATAAAAGAGTTCTGCTCCCCTTGCCCTGAGGAGCTCTGCATTCATTTTGGGCTCCAAAATCACTGCAGATGGTGACTGCAGCCATGAAATTAAAAGATGCTTACTCCTTGGAAGGGAAGTTACGACCAACCTAGATAGCATATTAAAAACCAGAGACATTACTTTGCCAACAAAGGTCCGTCTAGTCAAGGCTATGGTTTTTCCTGTGGTCATGTATGGATGTGAGAGTTGGACTGTGAAGAAGGCTGAGCACCGAAGAATTGATGCTTTTGAAGTGTGGTGTTGGAGAAGACTCTTGAGAGTCCCTTGGACTGCAAGGAGATCCAACCAGTCCATCTAAAGG
>NW_011488724.1:13557-19174 GCF_000754665.1 Bison bison bison
TGGTGTTGGAGAAGACTCTTGAGAGTCCCTTGGACTGCAAGGAGATCCAACCAGTCCATCTAAAGGAGATCAGCCCTGGGTGTTCATTGGAAGGACTGATGCTGAAGCTGAAACTCCAATACTTTGGCCACCTCATGCGAAGAGCTGACTCATTGGAAAAGACCCTGATGCTGGGAGGGATTGGGGGCAGGATGAGAAGGGGACGACAGAGGATGAGATGGCTGGATGGCATCACTGACTTGATGGACGTGAGTCCTGAGTGAACTCTGGGAGTTGGTGATGGACAGGGAGGCCTGGCGTGCTGTGATTCATGGGGTCGTGAAGAGTCGGACACGACTGAGCGACTGAACTGAACTGAACTGCCCTGAGGAGACTTGCACAACATGGTTGGCCTTGGTTGCAGACCCCGAGTTGCAATTCTCTGCTGATCTCATGCACACCCATTTTTGCTGGAGCAGTTCTGGTAACTTCATTACTTCAGGTGAACATTGGATAGAACACATTTTGTTTATCCATTCGTCTATTGATGGACATTTGGGTTGTTTCCACTTTTTGGTTATTGTGAATAATGCCACCTGAATTAGTGGTGAATGATATCTGTTCAATTCCTTGTTTTCAGTTATTTTGGGCATATATCTAGAAGCAGGACTTGCTAGCCCATACAGTAATTCTACGTGTAGCTTTTTGAGCTCTAAACTTTTCCACAGAAGCTGCATTTTACATTTCTGCCAGCAAAGTTCCAAATTTCCACATCCTTGCCAATACTTATTTTCCATTTCCTTTGATATTTGCCATCCTGGCGGGTATGAAGTTAACCTCTCTTTATGTGAATTGATTTAACATTTAATTTCAACTTTACCCTGTTTCTGCACAACAAAGAAGAGATTGAGAAATGAGATTTCTTTCTCCTAGTTCTGTTTCATTTCCCTAAAATCCTGGAGTGACAAAGACAGAAGTTCCCTTAGAAGCTAGAGGGGAGAGATGCTGAGAGGTGAGGGAGGGCACCTCTCACGCTGAGAGTCTTACCCCTCACATTCTTGTTGTTCTGTTTCCATGTCCACTCTCCCACTAGACTACAAGCTTCTTGAATGCAGGACCCTGTCCCTGCCTTTCTGGACTCCCGTATTCAGCAGCACAGGGCCTGCTACAGACTAAGTGCTCAGTGAATGAAAGTACATGACTCTGTGTGTGTGTGTATGGGTATTCAGTTGGCTACATCCCAAAGCCAAGGAGTGATTTGGGGATGAGCCACTGTGTTTCCTTTTTCACACTCTGACTCTTTGCATCAGTATGTGCTGAACAACACCTGGGGAAAATAGGGTGTCCCAGGAATAAGGTACCTGAAGAATCTTCCACCTGGGAGAGCATCTGGGACTAGCTCTTAAGAGCTAAACTTTGGGATAGCGTCCACCATCAGCACCAAGTTCCATCACTTCATCTCTGGAAGCCAAGTGTGAAGGCGGCCCACAGTGGCCCCATGTGGCTGCCCCAAGTAGGACACCTTCCTCTCTGAATCTCACAGGGAATGCTCGCTCGGTGTAGCTAGGTCTTACAACATGTTCAGAGCACTTGCCCTTCAGCTCAGCCTAACAGAGATGGGCACTGAGCTACTATAGGCCAGGTGCTGGGTGCTGGGGCCACAGAGATGAGGCCCAGCCAGCTCCTACCTTCATGGAGCTTACAGAGAGGAGGAGACAGAGAAAAAATAAATCATTTGCATTGCGGAGTGAAGTGTTATGATGGAAGAAACTCACAGAGGAGTGTGGGAGCTAAGAAGAGAGACCTCACTCAGCCTGGGGGCAGTCAGGGAAGGCTCCCTGGAAGAGGTTACCTTGACACAATAATCCTTGTGAGGTAGGCGGGGTGAGGATTGTTATCCTCATTGTGTAGTGGAGCCACTGAAGCAGTGACCAGCCCAGGGAAGCTACACTGTCCTCTGGCTGTGGGAGGTCAGACTGTCCTTTGCCTTATTCTCAAACCCCAGTCACATGGCCAGACACGCCTGAAAGGCATTTCTAAACGTCTATTGCCAAGAATAAGAGGGCCTACTGGCTACTCCCAGGTTAACGCCGCTATTTAACAAATTCAATTCAACCCAACAGGCAGAGTGCAGGCTCACACAGAGCCCATCTCATATGGGAGGAGGTGACAGCAGTGCGCAACCTCGCTGTGATTCATCCAGCGGCTTTCTGGTAAGTCCAAGGCCAAGGTGGGGGCTTGAGGGGAGCAGTGTTCCTGTGTGGCTTCTAGAACTATGATAGGTCGTTTATCTTTACCTGCTGTGTTTTTCTGCCATCATAAACATTTCCAAGAGAAATTTCCCTGTTTCTCAGATGGAGAGTGTTAGTCGCTCAGTCGTGTCCGACTCTTTGTGACCCCATGGACACCAAACTCCTCTGTCCGTGGGATTCTCCAGGCAAGAATACTAGAGTGGGTTGCCATTCCCTTCTCAAGGGGATCTTCCTGACCCAGAGATCAAAGCCGGGTCTCCCGCATTGCAGGCAGATAGTTTACCATCTGAGCCATGGGGAAACTACTTTAAAAAGGCACTTGGTAACAAAACAATCTTATAAAAGAATAAAGTTGGTGACCTCAGACTTCCCAGTTTCTATACTTAATATGACGGGACAGTAATCAAGACAGTATAGTACTGGTATAAGGATAGACCACGGAACAATGAAATAGAATGGAAAATTCAGAAATAAACCCCCACATTTATAACCACTTGATTTTTCCCAAAGGGTGCCAAGACAATTTGATAAAGAATAATCTTTTCAACAAACGGTGCGGGAATGAGTTACCTACATTGCACACGCAAAAGAATGAAGTTGGACCCATATCTCACACCATATTCAAAAATTAATTCAAAATGGCTCACAGACCTAAATGTGTGAGCTAAACCATATGCCTCTTAGAGGAAAACATAGACAAATCTTTATGGTCTTGGATTTACGTTATAATACAAAGAATCTAACAGATTCTTAGATATGACACTAAGAGCACAGGCAACAAAAGAGAGCAGTAGGTAAATGAAACTTAAAATTAAGAATGCTTGTTCTTCAAAGGACAGCAAAAGTGAAAGCTCAATTCACATAATTGGAGGAAGATTTTGCAAATTTTGTATCTGACAAAGGACTTGCACCTAGATTATATAGAGTTCTTACCATTCAATAACAAAAAGACAAATAACCCAATTTATAAATGGACAATGAACCTGAATAGACATTTTCCCAAAGAATATACACAAATAACCATAAGCACATGAAAAGGTGACCAACATCATTAGCCATCAGGGGAATGCAAATCAAACCCACAATAAGATACTGCTTTTTACCCGCACCCACTAGAGTGGCCAGAATAAAGCACACACACAGCAAGTGTTGCTGAGGGTGTGGGAGACTGGAGCCCTCAGACATCTTACACTTTGGAGAATGTAGGCTGATGCGACCACTTTGGAAAACAGCATGGTGGTTACTCCAGGGGCTAAACATAGAGTTACCACATGACCCAGCAATTCCTTTCCTAGGTACACACCCAAGAGAAATGAAAAAATATTTTCACACACAAAAAATTTGTACATAAATGTTCATGGCAGCATTATTCATAATAGCTAAAAAGGGGAAAGAACTCAAATGTCTGTCAACTGATAAATGGAGACATAAAGGGGGAAATTCCTTGGTGGCCTAGTGGTTAGGATTACCAGCTTTCACTGCTGTGGCCCAGGTCCAATCCCTGGTTGGGGACCCTGCAAGCTGCATGACACGGCCAAAAAACATGTAGTATATTGGCCAAAAAAAGGAACGAAGGGCTGATACAACCCATAAATCAGATGGACCCTGGAAACATCTGCTAAGCCAAAGAAGCCAGTCACTCAGGACCACATATTATATATATGTTAGTCGCTCAGTTATGTCCAACTCCTTGCAAATGGAAGTCTCCAGGTAAGAATACTGGAGTGGGTTGCCATTCCCTTCTCCATGGGATCCTCACCCAGGGATCGAACCCAGATCTCCTGCGTTGCAGGCAGATTCTTTACCTTCTGAGCCACCATGGAAGTATGATTCTGTTTAAATGAAATGTCCAGAATAGCCAAGACTATAGAGACAGAAAGTAGATTGGTGATTGTCTAGGGCTGGGGGTGGGTTGGGGGGATGGAGGTGATGACTAAGGGCTGTGGGCTTTCTTTTGGGGGTGATGAACAATGTTCTAAAATTGGAGTGAGGATTGTCCAATTCTGTGAATACACTAAAAGCCATTGAACTGTACACTTTAAGTGGCTGAGTGGTGTGATGTGTGAATTAAATCTCAATAAAAACGAGCAAGAAAGTGCCTGGGTGTACTGGGCACCCCCTGATTCTATCCTCAGATCCATGCTCTCCTGCTGGGGGCGGGGGCTTCCCCTTCTCATCCAGATTCTCAGGGAAGTTGTAAGCCCCAGACGGGGACAGAGAGGGGGCTGGATTCCCTCTGGAGCTGCTGCCCCCTCAAAACCCAGCCTGTGGAATACTGGGGCCTGAGGATTCTGAGGCTGAGCCTGTGCTTTCTGAGTGGAGACAGTGGACAATGTGGGGTGTGTGTGAGGGGTGTGGAGGGGGCCAGGTTTCTCCCAGATGGGTCATCTACGTCTGGGGCAGGAGGGCTCAGAGGAAAGGGGACAGCCTAGGAAGCCTAAGGGAAGAGAAGGGAGGGACCCCAGGGGAAGAGAGAGGGGCTTGCCACGGTGCTGACTCCTCTGTGCCCAGTGAGAGTCTCGGTCCTCAGGGAGACTGGAGCTGCTCCCGCGGTGGGGTCCCCTTGTGCAGGGGTCCTGTTTGCATTGTGGGATTGGTGAGACTGGAGGGACGGTAGGGAGGGAAGGAGAAGAGAGGGGCATTCGGGTCAACTGCTGTGAGGGGCACGTCCCCAGAGCCCCTGGTGAGAGCCACCGGGACCCCCAGTGTGCTCCCAAGGCCTGATGTTGTGCCAGGCATGGGTACGTCTGGCACACAATTGATGGCAGTGCGGGTGAGTGAGGGAATGAATTGAGCTTCTTTGGAGGCAAGATGATACAGTAGAGAAGCAGTCTTAGGAGTCGCACAGGCCTGGGTTTGAAACCAGCTCCTCTGCAGATTTGCTGTGTAGCGCTGGACAAAGCGCTGGGCCACCCTGAGCCTCAGTTGGGATTCACCCTGAACCTCAGTTTGAACCTCAGGTTGGATGGGAAAGGAAGAAGGGGAGAGACTAAGGAAAGCTGTAGAAAAGGATATGCCCAAGGCAAGGAAGGGGAGATTCGGCATACCCCCTAGTGCCACTGGAGACTTCAGGGCCCCACACAGATGTTCCCCACTTCTTGTTCCTTAGCCCCGGGAGGAACAGATCTTTCCTCTACAGCAGTAGCAGCAGCAACTGTGACACTCTCGGGCTCTCTTTAAAGTGCATATTTAGTACATTAAAGACTGTGAGAAATCCTTCAAAAAGAGCCTATTTCATTAAAAAATATATTTACTTATTTGGCTGCCTGGGGTCTTAGTGGGATCCTCACTGTGGCCCGTGGACTCTGAGCGGCAAAAGCAGGATCAGTAGTCGTGGTTCGAAGACTTAGCTGCTCTGCGGCACGTGGGATCTTAGTTCACCAGTC
>NW_011488724.1:19274-23193 GCF_000754665.1 Bison bison bison
TGCGTCCCCTGCACTGCAAGGTGGATTCTTAACCACTGGACCAGCAGAGAAGTCCCAGTCTCTTTCATTTTAACTCAGAACTTCCAGACACGTTTGGCCTCAGAACCTTTTTGTGGTGCCCCTCATGGAGCCAGTATTCTGGAGAACACCTGTTAAGAAATGCTGCTCTACGATACTGGATGCTTGGGGCTGGTGCACTGGGACGACCCAGAGGGATGGTATGGGGAGGGAGGAGGGAGGAAGGTTCAGGATGGGGAACACGTGTATGCCTGTGGCGGATTCATTTCGATATATGGCAGAACCAATACAATATTGTAAAGTTTAAAAATTTAAAAAAAAAAAAAAATTCTGCTCTAGAGAAAAGCGTGTGGGTTTGGGGACCCAGCAGGCCACGGTTTGATTCCTGCTCTGTGACCCATCTGGTGTTAGACTTCAGGCAAGTCACTTTGTTTCCCAGAGCCTCCTTTTCTCCTAGAGTCATTGTGAGAACTGGGGAAACTATGTGGGTAAAATATGCGGGGAGGTCCCTGGTCGGGCCATGTGCCCGTCCTGTGCCAGGCCTGGCCCTACTTCTTCCCCTAAGCCAGGCTCTCTCCACTATAGACTCTGCCTCTGCTGAAGAGGCAGTTAGGTACTGGGCTTGGTGGAACTTTGACTGGATTTCTTTTCTGGGAACACAGGGTTTGATGCTCCTCACTTGGTACCCTCATCGGCCCTGGCACGATGGACAGCGGGAACACCCAGATGTACGTGGAGGATAGGATCGAGGCGCCAGGGGCCCGGCCAAGCCCTGGCCTGAGGACTGCCAGCGACAGGGCTGGCGATGAGCCCACCACATCAGAAGTCTGCCAGGTAGGGCCTGCCTCTCCACCCGCAGCAGGCGCCTTTCCCTTCCCATGCCCAGGCTTTCTCTCTGACTTCTTTAATCAAGCCTCTACAACAACTGGCACAAAACCCAGTTCAGATTGGACTAGGCAGGAACAAGATCACATCAGCTGTGTAACTGACAGACCTGCCTGTAGACTTCAGGTATGGCTGGATAAAGGTGCTAAATGAGTCTCTCGGCTCTGCCTGCCTCTGTGGCATTCCCAGGCACGCTCTCCCTGCAAAACGGCAAAAATTGCCCTGGCAGCTCCAGGCTTTTCCCATCGTACTTCCTCTGGTTTAACATCCCAAACAAGAGGAGAGCCCCTTTGCAATAGCCGAAGAAAGTCTCCGGTATCAGTGTCATTGGCCCGGGTTGTAGTCACATATTTGTCCCCGAATTAGTCACCATGGCAGGGCAGAGTGGCCTGGATCTCTTTGCATAATGAAGTCAGCAGGGGTACTCTTGAAAGGAGGCAGGAAGGTTCCCATAAAAGAATGTTGGCTTCTGTTTCCAAAATAGATTTTGGCTGGATGAGGAAAACAAGAATTGTTTACTTGCTCTACTAAGTAGAAAGCCTTCCATGGCCCTTACCCTCCCCCTCCCCCATAACCTTTATTCCCCTGACAGCTACTCAGAGTTTCCATCCGTGATCTCTGTGCCTTCTTTACTGTGTCCCGAGCTAAAAATGTCACCATAAAAAAGGCAACATTTCTTTGGATTAAGTATACCCCTCTAACTGTAGCCTCTGTTATAAATTACAGCTTCTTGTGGGCCCAGGAAGAGGGCCTAAAATGAGGGGTCTTGGAAGGAGCCTGGAGGAAACATTCAGGGCTTCTGATACCTGCCCATTTGTTTTTCCAACAAGCATAGTCAGGAGGTCTCAGTGCTGCCACTTAACCAGCTGTATGATCTTGGGCTTGGCACTGCAGCCCTTGAGCTTCCTGGACTCATGTGTGTCATGCTGAGGATTAAATGGGTTAAATCCCTGGGGGCACCTGGCCCTGGCCCTGCCCCTTGGTAGATGCCCTTAGTGTTGACTCCTAGAGGAATCTTGTATTATAACAACTACTATCAGTTGACTGAGCCAAGTTGCCTGGAGTTTGCTGACTCAGGTAAGGCTTGGAGCTCCCTCGGACTCGCTGGCTCCAGGCCACCCAACTAGGGAGTGATAGACATCAAAACCCAGCGGAAACTGAGGAAGCCTCCCTGGGACTTTGCCAGGGTCTCTCTCTTTCTTTTTTTTATCTAGGCTGCCCCTTCTCTCTCTTTTTTTTTTTCTTGGCTGCCCCTTGTGGCTTTCGGGATCTTAGTTCCCTAAGCAGGGACTGAACCCGTGCCCTTGACGTGGAAGCTCAGAGTCTTAACCACTGGACCGCCGGGGAAGGCCCCCCCATGCGCTCCGTCGAGCTCTCCTTGTCAGGATCGCCGTGGCCAAGGTGCCGCTTGGGCTCCAGGTTCCTGTGGCGCCCTTGGTGCTGACTGGGCCCCTCCCCGCCTCATGTCTCTTCCCCCCGTCTTTTCAGCGCCTCTCCCGTGAGGCACCAGGTCTCCTCTCCCTTGAGGCGCAGAGTCTCGCCTCCCGTGAGGTGCAGGGTTTCCTCTCCCGTGAGGCGCGGGGGTCTTCCTTCTCCCGTGAGGCGCCGGGTCTCCCCCCTCCCGAGAGGCGCGGGGGTCTCCCCTCTCAGAATGACCCATTCCTTGAGCCCGGGCCGTGGGCATCTTTGTTCTAGGCTGTGTTTCCAGATGCTGAAGCGATGGACAGTGGCCCGCAGCCCGCACCAGCCCTGGGAGCCCTGGAGACCGGGCCCGGACACAGAGACGCGTCAGAGGAGGGCTTTCCGCAACTCAGTCCCCAGGAGCAGAAGCCTCCGGCAGGACCAGGGTGAGCTGGGGGCTTCCCAGAGAGCAGGTCCAGGAGGGAAGCCCAATGTGGCCCACCGGTGGGGAGAGAGAGGGGAGGGAACCCCGGACTAAGGTGGATCTGCCCACTCACCACTCCTGTACTTTTTTCCGGAGCGCGACTCACACTGAATAATCATGTGTGCCGGTTTTTTGTCTGAGCTCCCCCACTAGGCCACAAGTTTCTGTGACGTGTGGTGTTCAAGAGGCATTTTTGTGTCTTGTTTAACTTTAAAAATCCCTCAGGGAATATGTATTGCCCCTCTACTACATGCCTCGAACTCTGTTAAAAAACTGCTTTTCAGTTCAGTTCAGTCGGTCAGTCGTGTTTGACTCTTTGTGACCCCATGAATTGCAGCACACCAGGCCTCCCACTCCAGTGCTCTTGCCTGGAAAATCCCATGGACTGCTGAGCCTGGTAGGCTGCAGTCCATGGGGTTGCCAAGAGTCGGACACGACTGAGCGACTTCACTTTCACTTTTCACTTTCATGCATTGGAGAAGGAAATGGAAACCCACTCCAGTGTTCTTGCCTGGAGAATCCCAGGGACAGGGGAGCCTGGTGGCCTGCCGTCTGTGGAGTTGCACAGAGTCGGACAGGACTGAAGTGACTTAGCAGCAGCAGCAGGCCCCCCTATCCATCACCAGCTCCCAGAGTCTGCTCAAACTTATGTCCATTGAGTCAGTGATGCCATCCAGCCATCTCATTCTCTGTCGTCCCCTTCTCCTCCTGCCCCCAATCCCTTCCAGCATTAGAGTCTTTTTCAATGAGTCAGCTCTTCGCATCACGTGGCCAAAGTATTGGAGTTTCAGCTTTAGCATGAGTCCTTCCAAAGAACACCCAGGACTGATCTCCTTTAGGATGGACTGGTTGGATCTCGTTGCAGTCCAAGGGACTCTCAAGAGTCTTCTCTAACACCACAGTTCAAAAGCATCAATTCTTTGGCATTCAGCTTTCTTCACAGTCTAACTTTCACATCCATACATGACCACATCCAACCATAGCCTTGACTAGATGGACCTTTGTTGGCAAAGAAATGTCTCTGCTTTTGAATATGCTGTCTAGGTTGGTCATAACTTTCCTTCCAAGGAGTAAGTGTCTTTTAATTTCATGGCTGCAGTCACCATCTGCAGCGATTTTGGAGCTCCCCAA
>NW_011488724.1:23293-23697 GCF_000754665.1 Bison bison bison
CTGGCGTGCTGTGATTCATGGGGTCGTGAAGAGTCGGACACGACTGAGCGACTGAACTGAACTGAACTGCCCTGAGGAGACTTGCACAACATGGTTGGCCTTGGTTGCAGACCCCGAGTTGCAATTCTCTGCTGATCTCATGCACACCCATTTTTGCTGGAGCAGTTCTGGTAACTTCATTACTTCAGGTGAACATTGGATAGAACACATTTTGTTTATCCATTCGTCTATTGATGGACATTTGGGTTGTTTCCACTTTTTGGTTATTGTGAATAATGCCACCTGAATTAGTGGTGAATGATATCTGTTCAATTCCTTGTTTTCAGTTATTTTGGGCATATATCTAGAAGCAGGACTTGCTAGCCCATACAGTAATTCTTTTTTTTTTTTTTTTTCCATACATT
>NW_011488724.1:23797-30738 GCF_000754665.1 Bison bison bison
CTTGACTAGATGGACCTTTGTTGGCAAAGAAATGTCTCTGCTTTTGAATATGCTGTCTAGGTTGGTCATAACTTTCCTTCCAAGGAGTAAGTGTCTTTTAATTTCATGGCTGCAGTCACCATCTGCAGCGATTTTGGAGCTCCCCAAAATAAAGTCTGACACTGTTTCCACTGTTTACCCATCTATTTTCCTTTTAACCTCATGTATTTCTAGAAATATACCCTAAGGAAAGAAATGAAGATTCAGGCAAAGTTTTATGTGCAAAGATTTCTCCTGGCACCTTATTTTAAAGGCTAAAAAATTTTAAAATGTCCGTGTGTACTGTTGTTTAGTCACTCATTCCTGTCTGACCCTTTGTCACCCCATAGACTGTAGTTTGCCAGGCTCCCTTGTCCATGGAATTCTCCAGGCAAGAATACTGGAGTGGTTTGCCATTGCCTTCTCCAGGGAATCTTACCAGCCCAGGGATAGAACCTGCACTGGCAGGCGGATTCTACCGCTGAGCCACCAGGGAAGCACCCCAGTGTGTGCTCAATGCCCACAATAGGGGGATAGTTAAGCAAATTATGATTATCTATAAAATAGAGAATTTTATGCTTTCATTAAAAAACATGTTTATGAAAGATTTGGGGCATGGGAAAAATTTAGATTATACTGTTAATTGAAAAAATATTGCAGAATTATATACACAATATAACTGAAAGTATACAATTATTGGAAGATGATTTTAAACTAATCCCCATTGAAAGTATGTATGTATGTCCTTAAGGAAGAAGCCTGGAGGAAATACTCCATAATATTAAAGTGAGATCAGATCGACGCAGATTCAAATCCAGACATGTCAACTTTAGCTTAATGATCCAAGGCTCAAGTCTTCCCCACCACTATGCATTCCAGTTCTCCTTGATTTTTCTTTTTTTCTAAAAAGCACTAAGTAATAATGAAAATATTAAATCCTAACTCTCTTAAACATTGACATCAAAGTGTTTGTGGTTGGAGGAATTCATGTTAGTCCCTCATTCTTTCTCCCAGGCATTAAGCATGCACCTATGGTGTGCCTAGTCCCGTGTGGGCACCGTGAAGACGCAGAAGAATATAAAACCCTGCCCCCAGTTTGGGAGCTGAAGTGTCCCTTTGTCTGTTCTCTCCAGGACAAAGCTGTCATCTTGGGTCCCCCAGGAAGGGCGCAGGGAGCTGCAAGCACACCAGGATCTGGCCACGCCAGGAAGTGAGCTGGGGGTGCCCCCCAACGGGGTCCCTGTGACACAGGAAGGGCTGCAGCAGCAGGGCTCAGGGAAAGAGACTGAGGACCAACAGGGGAGCCAGCGGAACCCAGAGCCAGTGGAGGGTCAGGGCCCTGAGAGTCGCCAGGTAATGTCCACAGAATCCCAGGCAGGAGGGGTTGGAATGCCCGACTCGAAGGGGAGGTGAGGGAGCAGGGAACTGTTAGAGGCAGGGAGCAGGTGGGGCTTCTGGGTAAAATTGAAAACAGGACACACTGGGTTTAACAAGGCCCAATTTTTTTTTTTCTTATGCTAGAATGTTCTAGCAGCTGTTTCTTAGCTGCTGAGCTCTGTGGGACCCTTCAAGAGGTGGTTAGAGTATGGTACCTTTTCCAAACTGATTTGACTATAAAATATCTTTTAATTTATTTTTTATTTTAAGGTTTAGGTTTTTTTTTAAAAAAAAAAAACAGCTTTATAAGGTACAATTGATACACAGTTGTACATACTTCAAGTGTATACTTTATTGTTTTGGATACATGTGCACACCCACAAAACCATCACTGCAATCAAGAAAATGAACACATCTGTCATTCCCCCCAAAAAAAGTTTTCTGTCCCCTTTGTCATCGGTTCTCCCATTCATTCCAAGCCCCAGGTAACGACTAATCTGTGTTCTGCAGCTGTGAATTTGTATTTCCCAGAATTTTCCATAAATGGAAGCATAAGTATCCATTCTTTTTGTCTTGCTTCTTTCACTTAGCATGAATATTTTGAGACTCAGCTACGTTATTGTGTAGACCAATACTTTATTCTTTTTGCTGCTGAGTATTATTCCAGTGTATGGATAGGTCACGATTTCTTGTCCTACTTTACAACACAGGGAACTATGTTCAATAACTTGTGATAAACCACAATGGAAAAGAATATGAAAAAGAGTGTGTATATATATATCATTGAATCACTTTGCTGTTCTGTGGAAATTAACAAACAAAACTCGATTTCTTCATTCTTTCACCTATTGATGGACACTTGGTTTGTTTCAACTTTTTGACTATTACAAATAAGACATAGAAACATTCATGTCTGTGTGTACAGATACTTTCATTTCTTTTGGGAAAATAAATGCCCAGGAGTAGAATGGATCATATGGTATTTGTATGTTTAATTTATTAATAAACTGCCAAACTTTTCTCTAAAGTGGTTGTACCATTTTACATCCCATCAGCGATGTATGAGAATTCCACTTCTTCCATATCTTCCCCCAAACTTGGTATGGTCTGTTTTTAATTCTAAGCATTCTAATAAGCGTGTAGTAGAATCTCACTGTGGTCTTTATTTTCTTTTCCAAATGACTAAACATGTCAAGCATCTTTTCATGTGTTTATAGGCACATATTATGTATCTTTGGAGAAATATCTATTCAAATACTTTGCGCATCATTTTAATTGAATAGTCAACTGTCTTTTCCATTCTCTCAATGGTGACTTTCAAAGAACAGAAGTCTTAATTTTGATGAAGTCTAGTTGATCATTTTTTTCTTTATGGCTGTGCTTTTGGTGTTACTTCTTAGAAATCTTTACTTAACCTGAAGTCACATACGATTTTATCCTATGTTTTCTCCAAGAAGTTTTGTTATTTTAGGTTTAACACTTAGGTTTATGATCCAGCTTGAGTTAATTTTTGTATGTGGTCTGAGTGTTGGATTGAGGCTCATTTCTTGCATATGGCTGTCCAGTCATCCCAGCACCATTTGTTGGAGACTCTCCTTTCTCTGGAGCTTGCCTCGTGGCTCAGATGGTGAAGAATCTGCCTGCAATGTAGGAGACCTGAGTTCGATCACTGGGTTGGGAAGATCCCCTGGAGAAGGGAAAGGCTGCCCACTCCAGTATTCTGGCCTGGAGAATTCCATGGATTGTATAGTCCATGGGTACACAAAGAGTCGGACATGACTGAGCAACTTTCACTTTGACTTTCCCCAACCAGGGATTGAGCCCACCATGCCCCTTGCAGTGGAAGCATGGAGTCTTAACCCTTGGACCACCAGGGAAGGCCCACAAATTGTCTTGACTATAGCAACTTATTAAAGTCTTGAAATCAGTTAATGTAAAAATCTCTTTTGTAGGGAGTACCATGCAGGATTCTTGTTCTTTGAAACACCCCTTGAGAAATCCCATTTAAAGAGGATTGTGTCAGAGACTTCCCTGGTGGTCCAGTGGTTAAGACTCCGTGCTTCTCTGCAGGGGGTATGGGTTAGATTCCTGGTCTGGGAACTAAGATCTCACATGCCATGCAGTGTGGCAAATAAATACACAAAACGGACAGAGGATGGCCTCGCTTTCCCCAGGCTCCCATTCTGCTGCACAGAGAGGCGTGGATCACGGCTTTGGTAAGCCATGCCTCCTCTGGACCTCAGTCTCCTCAGTCCTCAAAGTGGAGGAATTGACCCCTGCTTAGGGAACCTGCTAGGCGTGCCAGGAGAGCTCAGTAAGGTAATGCTTGCAGTGCTTGGACCAGAGTAACTGTTTGTCAGCTGGTCTCTGGGTGAGTTTTGAGGGTCACCTCAGAGCCAGGATGGGGCTCCCTGTCTTGACGTCTTGGTTCTTGGCAGGACCCAGAGGGTGAGCCCATCCCAGGTCGCCTGGCAGCCAGTGAGTCAGACACAGTGCAGCCAACAGAGCCTTATTGCACCTTGGACAGCTGTGAACAGCAACTGGAGGACAAGCCCCCCAAGGAGGTGGACACCCCACCCATCGGGCCACAGAGGGCTCTGCCAGAGCCTAGCCCAGGGGGATGTGAGGACAGTTCCCAGGAAGAAGTGTCCCTAATGCCTACGGCAACTCTGGAGGAAAAGACAGTTCACACTGCCCCGCCACCCAGGCCACGATCTGACACACCCAAAGCAAGGTAAGGCACCCCACCCCTCCCTGACCCCAACAAGACTGCTCTTCTGCTAGTTCTAGAGGAGGTGACTTCTAGTCCTGACAGCTCTTGAAACGATGTAAGACCTTGGTCAAGCCATGCCCCCCGAACCCCTGTTTCCCCATCTGTATAGTAGCTCTAGTACAGAATTCTTTGCCCCATGGGCCCATTCTTCACCGGCCAAGTCCCCACAAGGGATGTGGAAGAATGAGGAGCGCCTCTGAGAGCAGAAGCCCAGGGGTGAAACTGCAGCGGTGGATCTGAGTTTCCTGGGGCTGAGAGAAGGCCTTGCAAGGGTGAGCCTTGAGCTGCACCCCCCCTCACCTGGGGGTTCTCCCTTGTTTAGAGACGAGGCTGTGGAGATCCAGCCAACACTGGGGCCTGCTCGTCCACCTGTAAGTAGAACCACAGTGGGGAAGGGAACGGGGCGGGGGGAGATCAGGACAAGGAGGGAAGAGGCAGAATGGGGCAGTATTCACAAACTGGGGAAGGTGTGAGTCCGTGCCTGCGTGTTTCCATGGGTGTACACACATGTGTGTGTGTTTGCACATGTGCATGTGTGTGCCCACATGTGTGTATCTTGGTTGCGAGTCAAGGCTGCTCTTACAACTTTGGAGCCCCCAAATTCACCCCAGGCCACAGTGGTTTTTTCCACATTGGCACGGATCTCTGTCGGCCAGCTGCTCAGTCACAGCACACAACCCAAAGCTTCCCTGAATGCCTGGGAGACTCCCATCCCCTCCCAAGTCATCCCCACATCCAACAGCTTTCTCACTTCCTAGTTCTTTGATTTGATTGGGCAACCTGTGAACAGTTATCATCTGCCTGGTGGAAAGGCAGGTTGGAGAAAGAGGAATCAAAAGAGCTTTTAGGAAATAAAATTTACAAAAATATTGAACCACTGTGTTGTACACTTGAAACTAATATCGTAAATTGACTTTGAAAGTGAAAGTGTTAGTCAGTTGTGTACGACTCTTTGCAACGCCCTGGACTGTAGGCTGCCAGGCTCTTCTGTCCATGGAATTCCCCGGGGTAGAATCCTGGAGTTGGTTGCCATTCCCTTCTTCAGGGGATATTCCTGACCCAAGGATTGGACCTGGGTCTCCTGCATTGCAGGCAGATTCTAAGCCCAGATTCGATCTAAGCCCAGAGATTTTTTTTTTTTTTTAAAGAGGCTTTCAGTCTGGGGCCCGAGTGACACTAGTGAAGGAACAGACAGAAAGAGCCCCAGGTTCTGCTTTGGTCATGTTCTGGGCAAACAGGAAGAAATACCGGGAGGATGTATGGAGTTAGGAAGGAGAGAGAGGTCAGGATGGGAGATGTAAATGTGAGGAAAACAGGGGTAACATCTAGGAGACTGTACGGAGCAGGAAGGCATCTGAGGACAGACCACTGGTCTCCACCACATTCAGAAATGGAGGGACTTTTCTCGTGGTCCAGTGGTTAAGATTCTGTGCTTCCGATGCAGGGCACATGGGTTCAGTCTCTGGTCAGGGAAGTGTTCCGCAGAGACAGGCGCAGCCAGTCTTTCGAGGCATTCTGCTCGAAAGGCAGGGCGGAGAACCGGGTGGCACTGAAAGGCTGTGTAGTGCGGGCGTTGTTTCTTTCCGGCTGCGCTGGGTTTTTGTCTCTTCGCTGCAGCGCGTGGACTTTGTCTAGGTGCAGAGCACAGGCCCGACGGACACAGAACCCCCTAGGCTGTGCAGTTGTGTCCACGGGCTCAGTTGCCCCACAGCTTGTGGGGATCTCAGTTCCCCAGCCAGGAACTGAAGCCATGTCCCCTGTATTGGAACGCAGATTCTTTTTTTAGTTTTTAATGGAAAGCGGATTCCTAACCACTGGACCACCAAGGAAGCCCTGAGAGTTTTTCTTTTAGAGAAGGAAGATAAGAGGCTCTCTGGTCCTGTGGTTAAGACGCCACGCTCCTAATGTGGGGGACACAGGTTCAATCCCTGGTCGGGAGCTCAGATCCTGCTTGCCACAGGGCGCAGCTTAAAAACCTTAAAGTGATAATAATTAAATAATTTTAAATTAAAGAAGGAAAATAATATAGTGTGTTTACATGCTGATGGGAGTAATCTGGTGGAGAGGGCAGTGCTGATAGTTTAGGTCGAGCAGGTGTGTGGTGACAGCTCCATCTTTGAACAGGAGAAAGGGCCAGGCTGGAGCCTGCCTGGGGCCACCTGGGTGGAGGCAGGCAGGGGACAGCTCACCCCTCTCTAGGAGAGACAGACCTAGGAGGTGCTGGATTTGCTGAACACGTGGATGGGAATCTACTGAGCGCCTGCCAAGTGGGAGTAGGCTGCTGTGTTGATAGGACAAAAAGGCAGGTGCGGTCCTGCCCTCAGGGAGCGTGCTTCCAGGGAGGGCAAGCCGCGAGCTGGACAGGCTGCGCTGACTGCAGAGGAGGAAAGAAGCACCACTCAAGAGCACAGCTCGGAGAGCTGGGACGAGGCCCAGGTCGGGGGTCGAGGAGGACGTGCGGAAGGGGTCTAGAATATGCTGGAGAGATGTGGGTTCCCTGGGACCCAGAGGAGAAGGAGAGGCTGAGGGTGCCCTGGGGTGGGTGGCCGCGAGCAGCTCGCGGGACCGTCCGGCTGCTGGAGGCCTCACGCATCGCCTGCCCGTCCCGTCCCCAGGAGGCGGTGGACACGGGAGCGAGGGGGCTGGACCCCACACAGAAGAAGCCTCAGGAGCCCGCGGCGGCCACGGGCGCCCGGGATCCCGGCAGCGCCCGGCCCGGCTTCATGAGGCGCCTGCTGGAGGTAGAGGAGGAGGAGGCCGCGCTTCGGAGGGC
>NW_011488724.1:31037-41004 GCF_000754665.1 Bison bison bison
CGGTAGGAGCCACCCCAGAAAGCGTCGGGATCCGAGCGCGGCCCCATGGCCCTCACATCCCCACCAGACTCCCGTCCCGGCGTCGCGCCCATCTGCCCCTCCTCTGTGGCCCCTGCCTCTCCCGGCTCTCTGTCTCTCACACTGAAGCCCCTTCTCATTGCCAACCCTGCTTCTCTTTCTAACCCGTCTAGACGCCTCTCACCTCTGCCTTGCTCCCTCGGGTCACTCAAAGACTCCTGTGACCTCTCAAAGCCTCCCCAGGGCCCCTCCTATGACCCCCCTGCCCTGGCTGCCCCCTCACACCCCCAGCTTTCGGGGTCCGGGGCGGGGGTGGGCAGCCGGATGTGCCCTGGGCCCGGCTCTGTCCTCTGCAGGCAGGAGCTGGAGGAGCGCTGCCTCCTGAATGTGTGTCAGACCTGGGAGGAGAGGGCAGAGGAGCACCTCACCATGAAGCAGGAGGAAGGTGAGGGCGGGCCTTCCCGGGGGGCGGGGTGGGGGGAGGGCTCTCAGTGCCCTCGGTACTCCGGCTGGCGGGTCTGGGTTGGATACTGGCCAGCGATCACTCCGCGGCCCTGTGTCCGTCCCATCCTGCGCTGTGCTGGCGGCGCGGCGAAGGGCAGGCGGCTGACCCGAGCCCTCTTCCCTCTTCTCTTCCCGAGGGTCTCTGAACGAACGGAGCAAGCAGTCTGAGCCCCAGACAGGGCCAGGGGGGCCCTTCTGCCTTTCCTGAATACACTCTTTGGCTCCCCAGGGCCGGATCCTTGCAGTTCACTCTTTTTAAAAAAATGTTGTTCCTTGGTCTTAGTTGCAGGATCTGTTGGGCTAGGCAGGATCTTTTACTTCGGCGCACGGACTCGAGTTGTGGGGCGAGGACTCCGGAATACGTGGGCTTGAGTACTTCAGTGTGTGCACTTAGCTGTGCCCTGGCATTTGGAATCTTAGTTCCCTGACTAGGGATCAAACTCCCGGCCCCTGCATTGCCAGGTGGATTCTTAACCACTGGGCCCCCAAGGAAGTCCCTTGCTCCTTTCAGCTTTAAAGCTCTCTACTCTTTCTGGAGGGCTTTTCTAAGTCCAGCACCCATTGCCCCACCGCCTTGAGCCGAGTTCAGGGACAACATGACACACTGGCATAGAGACCCAGCATCCTCCCAGGACTTTCAGCCCGCCTGGTGGGGAAAGAGCTGGCTACCTGCTCTGATGGCCCAACCACCCTGATTTGAGATGATCTTAAATGAGGGCTGTTCTGTTTATCTCCTTTTTCAGGCTGCCTGCCTGCGGCAGCTCACCACTCACTCCAACCCTAAGCCCAGCCCTACCTCTTCCCCACATTTCAGTTCTGTGTGTCAGAGTTACAAGGCCTATGATGTCCCAAGTGCTGAATTAATACAGCCTCTCTGGGAGAGTGTCTTGTTCTGTCCCTCTTGTTCAGTTGCCAAGTCATGTCCAACTCTGCAACCCTATGTATTGCAGCATGCCAGGCTTCCCTGTACATCACTAACTCCTGGAGCTTACTCAAATTCATGTCCATTGAGTCAGTGATGCAATCCAAACATCTCATCCTCTGTCACCCCCTTCTCCTCCCACCTTCAATCTTTCCCAGCATCAGGGTCTTTTCTAATGAGTCAGCTCTTTGCATCAGGTAGCCAAAGTATTGGAGCTTTAGCATCATTCCTTCCAGTGAATATTCAGGGGTGATTTCCTTTAGGATAGACTGGTTTGATCTCCTTGCCGTCCAAGGGACTCTCAAGAGTTTTCTCCAGCACCACAGTTGAAAGCCTCGATTCTTTGGCGCTCAGCCTTCTTTATGGTTCAGCTATCACATTCGTACATGACTACTACAAAAACCATGGCTGTGACTATTATGGAGCTTTATTGGCAAAGTGACATTTCTGCTTTTTAATATGCTGTCTAGGTTGGTCATAGCTTTTCTTCCAAGGAGCAAGCGTCTTTTAATTTCATGGCTGCAGTCACCATCTGCAGTGATTTTGGAGCCCAGAAAAATAAAGTCTGACACTGTTTCCACTGTTTCCCCATCTATTTGCCATGAAGTGATGGGACCAGGTGCCACGATCTTAATTTTTTGAATGTTGAGTTTTAAGCCAGCTTTTTCACTCTCCTCTTTCACTCTCATCAAGAGGCTCTTTAGTTCCTCTTCAGTTTCTGCCATAAGGGTGGTGTCACCTGCATATCAGAGGTTGTTAATATTTCTCCCAGCAATCTTGATTCCAGCTTGTGATTCATCCAGCCCAGCATTTTGCATGATGTACTCTGCCTGCAAATTTAATAAACAGGGTGACAATACACACCTTCACCTTGCACCAGGAATACCACCAATTCAGGGCACCCCTGCCGTGTGCCAGGCAGTATGCTAAGTCCTTCACAGCCAGGTTCTCATGTAACTCTTACAACAGCCTTGACATACTCCTTTCCCAATTCTGAACCAGTCTATTGTTCCATGTTCAACACTATCTGCCCACCTTATAGATAAGAAAATTGGGGGTCAGAGAAGTGCCATGGCTTGCCCACCGCAACCATATTAGTGTGCTTGGGCTGACATAAGGAAGTACCATCAACTGGGTGGCTTAAAATTTACTTTCCTGTAGTTCTGGAGTCTAGAAGTCCCAGACTGGGGTGTTGGTACATTTGGTTTCTTCCTCTTCTCTTTGTTGGTTGGTTTCTCCTGGAGCCTCCCTCCTGGCTTGCAGCTGGCTGCCTTCTCCTGGGTCCTGCCTTTCCTCTGTGTGTGTGCATCCCTGTCCAAATTTCCTCTTCTCTTAAGGACACCCCTTAGGCTGGATTAAGGGGCTCATTTTAACATAATCACCCTTTTAAAGGCATTATTTCCAGATACAGTCACATTCTAAGACAAGTGGGGATGGGCAGTGCAGGTGTCAAGACTTCAATATATGAATGTAGGCAGTGAGCATGATGCAGCGTGTGTAACAGCGACCCTGATTCTCAGCAGATGGCGGAGCCAGTCTCGTCAGCAGGCCTGTTGATTCTAACCTGGACTGTGCCGTGAGCTGTGAAACCGGTGCCGCCCTTGTTAGGACCAGGACGTAACTCTTCTATCAGTTGATGCAGCTCTGGCACTCAGAGTCCTGCGACTGAGACACATCCTCCTGGGCCCTCTGCTCCGGTCCAGACAGTTATCTCAGAGGCTGCGCTTCGTTGCTCAGTCCTGTCTGACTCTGTGACTCCATGGACTGTAGCCCGCCTGGCTCCTCTATCCATGGCGATCCTCCAAGCAAGGATACTGGAGTGGGTTGCCATGCCCTCCTTCAGGGGATCTTCCCAACCCAGGGATAAAACCCAGATTTCCCACACTGCCAGTGGATTCTTTACCATCTGAGCCACCAGGGAAGCCCATCTTAGAGGCTATGTCCATCCAGATAAGTAACCGTTATTGCCCAGTCGCTAAGCCATGTCCAACTCTTTGTGACCTTGTGGAGTGCAGCCTGCCAGTCTTCCCTGTCCTTCAGTATCTCCCAAGGTTTGCTCAGATTCATGTCCATTGAATTGGTGATGCCATCTAACCATCTCATCAGCCGCCACCCTCTTCTTTTGCCTTCAATGTTTCCCGCATCAGGGTCATTTCCAGTGAGTTGGCTCTTTGCATCAGGTGGCCCAAGTGTTGGAGCTTCAGCTTAGATATGTAACTGCAGAGCCCCAAAGCCAAGGCACAGACTCAGAGTCAAAAAGATCTGTCTGGTGCTCTAACCTCTGAGCCTCAGTTTCCCCATCCGTACAAGGAAATAAGCATTCTACTCTTAAGAGTCTGTTGTAAGAATTACATGAGAACCTGGCTGTGAAGAACTTGGCATAGTTCCTGGCACACTGCAGCGGTGCCCTGAGTGGGCGTGCTCCTGGTGCCGGTGAAGGCAGCCCGCTGCATCCTTGGCCTGACCTTGTACTAGAGGTGCGTCTACGGAGCCTGCTCCTCCGAGTTTCACTCGTCTCTCCACCCAGCCATGAGATAGAGGAGGCTCGCCCAGGGGTGCGTGGAGCGGATGGGATGCATGTTAGAGACAGGAAGTGACCACGCCCCTCCCCACCCCGCCGCCCACCCCAGCCTTCCGCAGCTACTTTGAGATCTTCAACGGTCATGGTGAGGTGGACGCGCAGAGCCTGGAGAACATCCTGCTGCTTGTGGGCATCTCCCTGACAACGGCCCAGGTGGAGGGTGCCCTGAGGAGCGCTGACATCGACGGTGAGTGCGGGGGCAGGGGGTTGGGGTTGCTTCATCCTGAGCCCTGGCGGGATCAGGCTCACCCGCAGCATGAGACCTGTGCAGTCACATGGGGCTCGGTGACAGGATCCTGACTTTGGTTCACCGTTTTGCTGTTGCGGTCTAGAAATTCTTGATGATTTTTGAACGAGGGGCCCTGTTCTGCATTTCTTTCTTTTTTTTTTTTTTGGTTGCACTGGACCCTCATTGCATCACTCAGACTTTCTCTAGTCGCAGTGCTTCTGGGCTTCTCTTGTGGAGCGGTGGGCTTAGTCACCCTGCCACATGTGGGATCCTAGGTCTCTGACCAGGGATGGAACCTGAGGCTCCTGCATTAGAAGGTGGGTTCTTAACCACTGGACCACGAGGGAAGTGCTGCATTTTCATTTTGCTCTGGGCAAATGCAAATAATACAGCTGGTTCTGGCTCCCAAAGTTAGTGATTCCTGAGGACCTATGCAGTGCCAGGCTCTGGGGACCCAGAGATGACCAAGACCTAGTTCCCGACCCTAAGATGTAGGTCATCTCTGAGATCACTCCTCCAGGACATTATGTGTGCTCCGTCGGACATTCCTTGTGACCTGGCCACTCGTTTTACTGGCTGTATGGCCTGGGGCTAGGGTTAGGGTTAGGGTCACTGAAGTTCATCGCATCTCAGTTTCCCCGCCTGTAAAATGGGGCTCACAGCAGTTACCCGTCTCACTGAGCTGCTGAGAAGATTGAATGAGGTAACCCAGGCAAAGCCGGAGCACTGCACGTGGCACACAGGCTGCACGCAGGAGACGCTGACCGCTGGTCTCGTCCATCCTCTAAGTGTTCTTTAGCTGCCTGCGTGTGCCCATTCCTGTGCTGGGCACTGGCATAGAGGGATGTGTGAGACCTCTGAGATCTGCCCTCGAGATGCTCGCACAGCCAATGACACAGAAGGAAGAGTTGCTAAAGGCAGCAGTGCTCACAGTGGCTTGGATAAGGGATGAGGGATGAAGGCTTCCTGGAGGAGGTGATGCCTGAGCCAAATGGTGAAAGAGCAAGCAGGAGTTAGGCAGGACGAGAAGAAGGTCATTCCTGCTGGCAGAAATACCTTGCACACAGGGCTTAGGGCACAGAATGAAGAGCATTGTCCCATCGTGGTTTGGTTGACTAGATGCAGGGAACACAGCAGAGCGCTGGGGGCCTGGGCTCCTGACCCCTGAGTGGCAGCCCTGCTTCCTCCAGCACTGTCTTGAGGGCGAGTCCTCACTCAAGCTAGGCTAGGCATTGGCCTCAGCTTGGCCCTTGGGTGATCGCACACAACAGCCTGTTTTTGTCTGTGCCTCAGGCCTCATCTATGAGGGGGATTAGAGTATTAGCGCCTGCCGCTCGTCCACACCCCCCACCCCAAGGATGACTTTAAGGATTAGAGACCATTCATTAATTTGTCAAGCAGCTGAGAGAACTGGCATCTGGTCCCATTGCTTCATGACAAATAGAAGAGGGAAAAGTGGAAAGCAGTGACAGATTTTATTTTCTTGGGCTCCAAAATCACTGTGGACAGTGACTGCAGCCACGAAATTAAAAGACGCTTGCTCCTTTAAAAGAAGGAAAGCTATGACAAACCCAGACAGCATATTAAAAAGCAGAGACATCACTTTGCCAACAGATGTCCGTATAGTCAAAGCTATGGTTTTTCCAGTAGTTATGTATGAATGTGAGAGTTGAACTATAAAGAAAACTGAGTGCCAGAGAACTGACGCTTTCAAATTGTGGTGCTGGAGAAGACTCAAGAGTCCCTTGGACTACAGTGAGATCAAACCTGTCCATCCTAAAGGAAATCAAGCCTGAATATTCACTGGAAGGACTGATGCTGAAGCTGAAGCTCCAGTACTTTGGCCACCTAATGTGAAGAGCTGGCTTATTGAGAAAGACCCTGATGCTGGGAAAGATTGAAGGCACGAGAAAGGGACGACAGAGGATGAGATGGTTGGATGGCATTACTGACTCAATGGACCTAAATTTGAGTAAATTTCAGGATATAGTGAAGGATAAGGGAGACTCACGTGCTACAGTCCATGGGGGTGCAAAGAGCTGGACACAGTGACTGAACAGTAATAACAAAGTTGAGAGAGCATTTCCCAAGCGCCTCTTTGTTTTAAGTCCTGAGGACACAGTACAGAATGAAGCACCCAGCGCCCGCCCACCAGAGCTCCCGTGAAGCCCCAGGTCTCGTGAGCGTGTGGTTGAAGTACAGGTGTTTTATGAGAATGTTCAATTGGGAATCTGACCTATACTGGTCTGACTTCCCTCAGGAAGTGGTGGTCAAAGGAAGCATTAAGGGAAAGAGCTGGAGGGAATTCCCTGGTGGTCCAGTGGTGAGGACTTGGCACTTTTACTTCTGGGGCCGCAGTTCAGTCTGTAGTTGCAGAACTAAGATTCTGCAAGCTGCATCGCATGGTCACAAGAAACAAAAACAAATAGACACAGAGTTAGCGTGTGCTGGAGAGAATTCTGAGATGAGAACGCGGTGCGTACAAAGGCCTGGAGTGGGGGAGGAGGGCCCCCGGTGGGAGCAGGTTAGAGCTTGCGGGAGCTTGGTACCTGGTGAGGCTGCAGACAGCTGACAGGCAGGCCTAGCAGGACTTTGAAGGCCACAGTGGGAACACTGTAGGCAAAGATATGTGCTCATGCAAGACTAACACACTGTAATAAGAGTTGCCGACATTTGTTGAGCACGTGTTTGTGTGCATGGCCCTATTCTAAGTGCATTGCCTCCATTTCTCTCCCTTGAGAAAGGCGTTGTGGTTATCCTCACCCTGTTAGATGAGAAAACTAAGGCTTAGTGGGGCTGAGACTTTGGCAGGGTCACAGAGATAGTGAGTGACATGAACCCAGACTGCTGTTTCTAGAACCTTCTGGGAGCCTCTAACCCAGGAGATTTTATTTTTTTTCCTTCTACTTCTCTAAGTGTCCCACACTTTCTACATCAACTGTGTGTTACTTTTATAATCAACTCCAACAAGTAAATGCTAACAGCCGTGCCTGGGTTGCAGTGTCCAAGCCTGCTCTGGAAGGCCCCTGTCCACTCTGTATTCTTCTGGCCCCCACAGGAGATGGTCACGTGAACTTCAAAGACTTCTTGACTGTGATGACAGACACCAGGCGCTTCTTCTGCTCTGTGGGTGAGCAGGGGTGAGCCCAGGGCACTCAGAGCTGGGATGGGGGGGCAGGTGGCTAGTGGGGGGCTTGGGCACGCCAGGGTGTCAAATGGTAATGGCAGCTACCATCCCATGTCCCCAGAACAGAATGCCCTGATGGACATGGCTCCTCCAAACCCCGACACTCTGTTCTTTGAGATCCTGTCCCTGCTGGTGGAGATGCTGGCCTTACCCGAAGGAGCCTTAGAAGAGATCACCAGGTGAGTAGGTCTTTTGGTTGTGGGTGGAGGGTTGTAGGCACAGAAATTGCACCTAGCCTTTTGGCAGTGGAGGATTTTGGATAGTTAGGACTCTTAGTTGCAAGTGAAACATACATAAAACTGGCTTATGCAAAAGGGGAATGTATCGGCTCACATCACTGCTCAGGGCTTCAGGAATGGCTGGATCCAGGAGACCAGCTGATACCATTCAGGCTTTCTCTCTCCTGCTCATCTCTGCATTGGCTTCAAGTTCAGCTAGGCTCTTCCCACAGTGAGAAGGATGGCAACTGGCAGCCCTTGCTCATTACCCTCCTTGTTTTGCAACCTCAGCAGCAAGAGGAGTACCTTCTTGCAGTACGCATATAGCAATCCCAGAAAGAAAATGGGACAGAGCCTGTTTGGGCTGGACAACAAGAGATGGAAGCCTCCCCGCATTTCCAGAGTGGGCTGGTGGGTGGTCCTTCTCATCTAAGAAAGAGATGGCTGTGTACAAAAAATGACATGAACACTTGATGGCTAGAAGCAAAGGGTCGCTCTTGCAGCACACAGAGGCTTGTCTCTGTTGTTGAGAAGACTGGATAACTTTTTCCTACCACAGACCAGGCCTTTTCCGCAGAGGCCAGAAGAGGTGGAATGGTTACATGTGTTTCAGCAACACCAACTTAGCAAACCCCAGAGACAAGAGATCTGTCTTTCCCAGCATCTCTAAATCACTAAACATATACAACCTGAAGATGGCAAATGAATAATTTAAAAAGCAATAAAACAAATTCCCATGTATCCATTTCTTCAGCTTAAAAATAGGTAATTTCCAATCATCTTGAAGCCCCTGAGTGCCCTACCCTAACCACAGAGTACTTTCTCTTGTAACAAGAACCAACACTTATTCATTTGCTTTTGTTTTAAAATCTCACTGCTTATTTTTCCCATGTCATTCATTGAAAGTTTCAAGCGTGTGGCAAAGTTAAAAGAACTGTACAGTGAACAGTTAGATGCCCACCTAGATTCAACTGTTGCTATTTTGCCCTTCTTTTACCTATCCATCCCTCTATTCTCCAGTCTGTCTTGTTTTTTATTTCGTTTTATAGTAAATTATAGTCATTTCCCTCTAAATACGTCAGTATTTTGGGCTGGGCAAAACGTTTGTTTGGGTTTTTCATAACATCTTACAGAAAAACTTGAATATACTTTTTGGCCAACCCAATACCTATCATCAGCTAATGATCAATATTTGTATAGAGCTTCCCCACCCATATCTTTTGAGATTCATATAATGTACATTCGGTGAAATGCACAGATCTTATGTGTATCATTTAGTGAGTCTCAACAAATTCCCACACCCCAGCAACCTGAGCCCCTGTCAAGTTATATAAAATTTTACTATCATTCCAGAAAGTGCCCTCATGACCCTTCCCAGCTGGTCCCTGAAACTACACTTCTTTTAATTTCTTTCCATCACAGATTGGTTTTGTCTGTCTTATAACTTCATATAAATGGAAACATACAGAGTACAGTCTTTAGTGTCCAGCTTCCTTCACTCAGCATAATGCCTTTCCCCCCAAACTTTAACATTTTAAAAAAATGTTATGTATCTATTTGGCTGTGTCAGCTCTTAGTTGCCGCGTGTGGGAGCTTCTGTCGCAGCTCCGTGCTTGCAGCACACCCTGACTGCGAGTGTGTGCTCAGTGGCTTCGGTTGTGTCCAGCTCCCTGTGACCGTATGGACTGTAGCTGCCTGCTCCTCTGCCCCTGGGATTCTCCAGGCAAGAATACTGGAGTGGGGTGCCATGCCCTCCTCCAGGAGATTTTCCCAACCCCGAGATCAAACCCATGTACTGCAGGTGGATTCGTTATACCCACTGAGCAGCCTGGGAACCATGACGACATCACAATAGAACCTATTTGATCAGTGAGTGGACGTTAGGTCTACATTCAGTTCCCAGCCATAGTAGAAACAGCGTGACTGTTCTGTATCTGTTTCCTGGGACACCTGAGAGAGAGTTTCTTCAGAGCTGTAGTTTTGAAACTTTTTGATCTAGAAAATCTGTTATTATTTTTTTATACTTGAATTTAAGACTGAGAGATCTAAAAAATAAATATCTATTTATTTAACAAAGATAAGCTAGGGCTATGTGATATTCTACAGAAGACAGGGATCAAGACCATCCCCAAGAAAAAGAAATGCAAAGGCAAAATGGCTGTTTGAGGAGTCCTTGCAAATAGCTGTGAAAAGAAGAGAAGCGAAAAGGAAAGGAGAAAAGGAAGGATATACCCATCTGAATGCAGAGTTCCAAAGAATAGCAAGGAGAGATAAGAAAGCCTTCCTCAGTGATCAGTGCAAAGAAATA
>NW_011488724.1:41738-45862 GCF_000754665.1 Bison bison bison
CTGTGGAAAATTCTGAAAGAGATGGGAATACCAGACCACCTGACCTGCCTCTTGAGAAATTTGTATGCAGGTCAGGAAGCAACAGTTAGAACTGGACATGGAACAGACTGGTTACAAATAGGAAAAGGTGTACGTCAAGGCTGTATATTGTCACCCTGCTTATTTAACTTCTGTGCATAGTACATCATGAGAAACACTGGACTGGAAGAAACACAAGCTGGAATCAAGATTGCTGGGAGAAATATCAGTAACCTCAGATATGCAGATGACACCACCCTTATGGCAGAAAGTGAGAAAGAACTAAAAGGCCTCTTGATGAAAGTGAAAGTGGAGAGTGAAAAAGTTGGCTTAAAACTCAGCATTCAGAAAACTAAGATCATGGCATCTGGTCCCATCACTTCATGGGAGATAGATGGGGAAACAGTGGAAACAGTGGCTGACTTTATTTTTTGGGGCTGCAAAATCACTGCAGATGGTGATTGCAGCTCTAAAATTAAAAGACACTTACTCCTTGGAAGGAAAGTTACGACCAACCTAGATAGCATATTGAAAAGCAGAGACATTACTTTGTCAACAAAGGTCCGTCTAATCAAGGCTATGGTTTTTCCATTAGTCATGTATGGATGTGAGAGTTGGACTGTGAAGAAAGCTGAGCGCCGAAGAATTGATGCTTTTGAACTGTGGTGTTGGAGAAGTCTCTTGACAGTCTCTTGGACTGCAAGGAGATCCAGCCAGTTCATCCTGAAGGAGATCAGTCCTGGGCGTTCATTGGAAGGGCTGATGTTGACGCTGAAACTGAAATACTTTGGCAACCTGATGCGAAGAGCTGACTCATTGGAAAAGACCCTGATGCTGGGAAAGATTGAGGGCAGAAGGAGAAGGGGACGACAGAGGATGAGATGGTTGGATGCCATCACTGACACAATGGACGTGAGTTTGAGTGAACTCCAGGAGTTGGTGATGGACAGGAAGGCCTGGCATGCTGCGGTTCATGGGGTCGCAAAGAGTCAGACACGACTGAGCAACTGAACTGAACCCAATTATATGTTAATCCAAAACATTTTAAATAAAAAAAATAACAATACTTTCCAAAACAAACAAAAAAGTTAATGAGAAGAATGTCATTGCTTTACAGTATCGAGAGTCTCTTCAGCGTCTGGAATAAAAGAACTTGGCTGGATTTTCTTATCTGCTTCTGCATTCAATCTGTTGCAATCTGTTTTTTCAGTTGAAGAATATGAAGAAATCAGTCGTCACACAAATATGTAATTGGAAAAAGTATTTTCATAGTCTTTTTATTTAAGCCACATATCATGGAGATTTTTTTTTTTTTTAATTTTTTGGAGCAAGCATTTAATGGGGAACATTTCTTTGAAAACAAAAGAGAAACAGAGGTTAACGGGAACAAATTGTGAACTCAGTTTTTGAGTCCAGAGGGCAGTTAATTTCAAGGATTCTTAAGTGTCAGGCTCAAAGCATCTTTAGGTGGACTGAGGGACTTCCCTGGCAGTCCAGTGGCTGAGACTCTGTACTCCACTGCAGGGGGCACGAGTTCAATCCCTGGTTGTGGGAACTGGGATCCTTCGAGTCCTGAGGCTCAGCCAAAAAAAAGGAGGCTGTCTGGGGGCTCTCAGGAATTTTCTGGCTTGCAGTTCAAATGTCTTTGGTGATGGCATCAGGTGTTCCGGTGAACTAACGGCAGCAGGCATTCAGGTTTTTATACATAATCTGTTGTGAGTTTTTCCTTTTGAAGTTTATGTTAAGTTGCTTTATCTTGCAGGGCACGGGGGGAAAGGGCAGTCCTAGTTTTTAGTGGTGCCAGTTCAGGAGGGTGGGAGGAAGACGACCTTACAGGCACACAGAGTGGCAGGAGGCAGTTTATACAGAGGACAGAAGGCTCAAAGTGAGTGAACTGTCCTGCGACCAACAAGGGTGTGACAGCTTTTGTTGAAACATAGAATGTCTCTCTCCACAATCATGCCCATTTTTTCAAAGAAAATCAAAGTAAGACTAATTTGTTTGTGAAACAAGTCTAGTCTCATTAAGCATGGCTAAATTATTTTAAAATTGATTTGTTTTGTTATTGAAGTGTAGTTGATTTATAATGTGTTAGTTTCAGCAAAGTGGTTCATATATATATTATATTTTATAAATGTATATTATATATAATTATTGGGACTATATATCATCATATATAATGCATATATATTAGGTGCTAGGATTGGGCTCTTTTACTGTGGAAGCCCAGGTTCGATCCACGGTCAGCAAAACATCCTGTATGCTGTGCAGCACAGCCAAAAGACAGAAGTATATATATATTTATAAACAGAAATCACAGAAGCAAAGAACACTCAGTTCAGTTTAGTTGTCCGACTCTTTGCCACCCCAGGACTGCAGCACTCAGGTTTCCCTGTTCATTACCAACTCCCAGAGCTCACTCAAATTCACGTCCATCGAGTCCGTAATGCCATCCAAACATCTCATCCTCTGTTGCCCTCTTCTCCTCCCGCCTTCAATCTTTCCAAGCTTTGTGAGTCAGTTCTTCGCATCAGGTGGCCAAAGTAGTGCAGTTTCAGCTTCAGCATCAGTCCTTCCAATGAATATTCAGGGTTGATTTACTTTAGGATTGACTGGTTGGATCTTGCAGTCCATGGGACTCTCAAGAGTCTTCTCCAACACCACAGTTCAGAAGCATCAATTCTTTGGTGCTCAGCTTTCTTTATAGTCCAACTCTCACATCCATACAAGACTAATGGAAAAACCATACCTTTGACTAGATGGACCTTTGTCGGCAAAGTGATGTCTCTGCTTTTTAATATGCTGTCTAGGTTGGTCATAGCTTTTCTTTGAAGGAGCAAGTGTCTTTTAATTTCATGGCTATAGTCACCACCTGCAGTTATTTTGGAGCCCAAGAAAATAAAGTCTCACTGTTTGCACTGTTTCCCCATCTGTTTGCCATGATCTTAGTTTTCTGAACGTTGAGTTTTAAGCCAACTTTTTCACTCTCCTCTTTCACTTTCATCACGAGGCTCTTTAGTTCTTCACTTTCTGCCATAAGGGTGGTGTTAATCTGCATATCTGAGGTTATTGATGTTTCTCCCAGCAATCTTGATCCAGCTTGTGCTTCATCCAGCCCAGTGTTTCTCATGATGTACTCTGCATCAGATCAGATCAGTCGCTCACTCGTGTCCGACTCTTTGCGACCCCATGAATCGCAGCACGCCAGGCCTCCCTGTCCATCACCAGCTCCCGGAGTTCACCCAGACTCACGTCCATCAAGTCAGTGATGCCATCCAGCCATCTCATCCTCGGAGTTGTCCCCTTCTCCTCTTGCCACCAATCCCTCCCAGCATCAGAGTCTTTTCCAATGAGTCAACTCTTCGCATGAGGTGGCCAAAGTACTGGAGTTTCAGCTTTAGCATCATTCTTTCCAAAGAAATCCCAGGGCTGATCTCCTTCAGAATGGACTGGTTGGATCTCCTTGCAGTCCAAGGGACTCTCAAGAGTCTTCTCCAACACCACAGTTCAGAAGCATCAATTCTTCGGCGCTCAGCTTTCTTCACAGTCCAACTCTCACATCCATACATGACCACAGGAAAAGCCGTAGCCTTTACTAGACGGACCTTTGTTGGCAAAGTGATGTCTCTGCTTTTGAATATGCTATCTAGGTTGGTCATAACTTTCCTTCCAAGGAGTAAGCGTCTTTTAATTTCATGGCTGCAGTCACCATCTATAGTGATTTTGGAGCTCAGAAAAATAGTCTGACACTGTTTCCACTGTTTCCCCATCTATCTCCCATGAAGTGATGGGACCGGATGCCATGATCTTCGTTTTCTGAATGTTGAGCTTTAAGCCAACTTTTTCACTCTCCACTTTCACTTTCATCAAGAGGCTTTTTAGTTCCTCTTCACTTTCTGCCATAAGGGTGGTGTCATCTGCATATCTGAGGTGATTGATATTTCTCCTGGCAATCTTGATTCCAGCTTGTGCTTCTTCCAGTCCAGCGTTTCTCACGATGTACTCTGCATATAAGTTAAATAAGCAGGGTGACAATATACAGCCTTGACGAACTCCTTTTCCTATTTGGAACCAGTCTGTTGTTCCATGTCCAGTTCTAACTGTTG
>NW_011488724.1:46487-56729 GCF_000754665.1 Bison bison bison
TATTGTGCCCGTCTTTGCATGAAATGTTCCCTTGGTATCTCTAATTTTCTTGATGAGATCTCTAGTCTTTCCCATTCTATTGTTTTCTTCTATTTCTTTGCATTGATCGCTGAGGAAGGCTTTCTTATGGTTCCTTGGTATTCTTTGGAACTCTGCATTCAAATGGGTATTTCCTTTTCTCATTTGTCTTTAGCTTATCTTCTTTTTTCAGCTCTTTGTAAGGCCTGGTCAGACAACCATTTTGCCTTTTTGCATTTCTTTTTCTTGGGGTTCGTCTTGTTCACTGCCTCCTGTACAATGTCACGAACCTCCGAACCTCCATCCATAGCTCTCAGGCACTCTATCAGATCTAATCCCTTGAATCTACTTGTCACTTACACTGTATAATTGTAAGGGATTTGATTTCGGTCATACCTGAGTGGTCTAGTGGCGGATGTTCTATGGAAAAGAACACAGGAACTTCAACATATCGCTCTCTTCCTTTTTCTTTAAATTTACCGTCATGGTTGACACACATCAAGCAATGCACTTTAATTGTACATTTTGTTCTTGGGTTGAATTCATACCATTATAATGGTAAACATCTGGTAGAGATAAGATATGCTTGTTTGACTAGTCTCAGCTTTAGAGAGGTTTTTTTTTTTTTCTTTCCTTAAGCCAATTAAATACAGCTCTCTTACAAGTTAATTTTTAGGAATACTGTCTGGAGTAGAAAAACATTACATACATATTATGTATATATGTGTATATACATGGGGTCGCAGAGAGTCAGCATGACTGAGCGACTGAACAGCAACAATATATTCATATGCATATGTAAACATACAGACAGGTGCCAAGACAGGTCTTAAGGCTTTCATTTAAAGCCTTAGTTATGAGGTAGGTACAATAATATGAAATTTACTAGGCTATAAAAAAAAATAGTTGGATCCAAATTATATTTCTGGCAGATGGAACAAGTTAAAGTCAGTTGCCCAGAAGGCTAAAGCTTTTTACTAATATTTGTGGAGAAGTGCTTTAAGATTTTTGGTGCCACATGGCCCTCTTAAGTGCATGATAATTTTGTTCTGTTTCCAATGTCCTGACATTTTACAGTATTTGAAAGTGCCTTGAGACAATAAGGAGGTTTTGGGACTGGTAAGACTGGTTTTGAATTACTCCTAGAGGCACACTGGTGTTTTTTTAAAGAGTTACTTTACAAGACAAGGACAGTTGTTTTTAATTCTCAGAGAATTGGATTGCTGCTTGAATGATACCAAGAAGGGTGACTTACCCATCCAGTGCATTATCTTGGATTTGTTTCTTTATGTTAAGGACAAGACTTTTCCTTCCAGTCTCCAGATGGAAATTGCAAGACTCCTGTGTTGTAGATTTAGAGCTGTGTGGCTTTGGAATATTTTAATAAATAATTCCACAAAGGCTTCAGAATTTTTTTTTCTTTTTTTCTCCTCTGAGTACAATAGTTTTATTTTAGCTTAGGAAACACAGCCTCTGAATATCAGGCCAACTTCTAAGCATATAATCCCTTTAAAAAAATCACTCAACATCTTATCGTGTTTCAGCTGCTACAAACAGTGAATTTTACTGGCAGTATCAAACTTTTTTGTTTTTTTCTTGTAAAACCAAAGGCATACCTGTTTCAAGTGACTCAAAACCAAAACTAATGAGCTTTTTATGACTTAACCACAAATGCAAGAGGCATCTTCAAAGAGGGTGCAAAACATACAGCCCTCCCAAGATCCAGAGTCTCCTCCAAGACAGCCAAAAGAAAGTCTTAAATAACCTCCACATCTCGTGAACTGTCGATGGTTCCTCGGATACTAGCCATAAACAGAATGTGACCCACATTTCTGTGAGGACATCTGTGTATTCTCAGGGCTCCCAGCCTGACAACTGGCCACCTACAGACACAGACCGGCCCGACAACTTGCATGCCCGGGCAGGCAGACAGCTAAGACCTCAGGACAGAAAATGAGAAAAGAGGGAAAGCAATAGCTGTCCCTGGGAGTGTCAGTCGCTCAGTTGTGACTGACTCTGGTGATCCTATGGACTAAAGCCCGCTAAAGCCAGGGAAGAAATGGGAAAGGAGATGACGTGGCTTGTCATCTCCTTCTCCAAGGGCTCTTCCCAACCCAGGGATGGAACTCACGTCTCCTGCACTGCTGGCAGATTCTTTACCGTCTAAGCCACCAGAGAAGGCCATGCCTGGGACAGAAAGGATCAATGACCAGTGGGTACCCAAAACCAAATTCGCAAGAGTCTCATCCCAAATAACTAATTCTTACAAATGTTTTTTTTTTTTCCTGCCGATCTGAATTTGGAAAGGAAGGGACAAGAAGGAATTATTACCTTCCTCTCTTGACCAGTCTTCCCTGGTAGCTCCCCCAGGGAGTTGGTAAAGAGTCCCCCAGCAACGCAGGAGGCCACCTGCAATTGCTGACCTGGGCTTTGATCCCTGGGTCGGGAAGACGCCCTGGAGAAGGAAATGGCAACATGCGCCAGTATTGCCTGGGAAATCGCACGGATAGAGGAGGTAGGAATGATGTGGTTGGAAATGCTAACTTCGGCCAGTTTAGTCAGGACCCAGGATCTCTCAGGGGCAGCCCTCCTTTCCCGCCCCACCCCGCCCCAGAGGAGGGTGTCCCAGACAATGCTAACTCATCCTTCTTAAAAACATATAGGAGCTGAAGTTTTCCCCTGTCCTATTAGGGTTTTCAGCTGGGACTGACATAAGACAGGAGAAAAGCATAAAATGTATTTACATGAACAAAAGAAGAAGAACGCTCACAAGAAAAATGAAGACCCAAAGAAGTGCCCAGGCCTAAGTGCCTGTATACCAGCTGAGCAAAGAGTAGTCGCTGTAGAAGAGTGCCTAAGTGACGTGGTGGCGATGGTTGTTGCTAAGCCATGTCCAACTCTTGCGACCTGATGGACGTGGCCCACTAGGCTCCTGTGTGCCCTGGACCTCATACGGGCAGGCTGAAGGAAAACACCGCTTAACTGGACACAGTTCTCTTGGCCTCTGAGCCTCATCTCTTGTGATAAGAATGCTTCTTCCTCCTACCATAGAGAAGGCACCTCTCACGTGGCATATTTATATCCTGCTTTTAGGAAAAAAAAGGAAGGTCAGTGTACCCCTCTTGCATCTACAGTTTATCGAGTGCCTTTAATTCAAAATAAGCAGTATGGAGTTCCCTGGGGGTCCAGTACTTAGGACTTGGTGTTTTCACTGTACTGGCCTGGGTTCGAGACCTTGTTAGGGAACTAAGATCCTTCAAGCCTTGTGACAGAGCCAAAACAAAACAAAAAACACCCACAAAGCCAAAATAACCAACATCCCAAAGTGGCATATTGTGGGGGTGGCAGGTTCTGAACTCCTTCAAAAGAAAAAACAATGAGCAGTGTAGCCCACAACTCAATGGCACACGCGCTTTTCCTCAAGACAGCCGTAGTATGCAGCAGCAGGCCTTCTAAAGAACACTTACAGGGACTGCCCTGGTGGTCCAGTGGCTAAGATGCCTTGTTTCCAATGCAAGGGGCTTGGGTTCCATCCTTGGTCAATCCCACATGCTGCAACTAAGACCTATTGCCACCGAATAAATCAATATTTTTTAAAAAAGAATATTTATAGAGGGACTTCCTGGCAGTCCAGTGACTTCGACTCTACATTCCTAATGCAGGAGCCCAGGTTCGACCCCTGGTCGGGGAATTAGATCCCTCATGCAGAAACTAAGAGTTTGCGTGCTGCACGTGTTGCAACTGAAAAGATCCCAAATGCTGCAACTAGCCGTCCTGCATGCGTGCATGCTGTCACTTCAGTCGTGTCCAACTCTGCGCAGCCTGATGCACTGTAGCCGCCAGGCTCCTCTGTCCATGGGGTTCTCCAGGCAAGAACACTGGAGTGGGTTGCCATGCCCTCCTCCAGGGGGTCTTCCAGACCCAGGGATGGAACCCACGTTTCTTATGTCTCCTGCAGTGGCAGGCGGGTTCTCTACCACTGGTGTGCTGCAAGTAAGATCTCCAGTGCAGCCAAGAGAAAAGAATATTTATGGAGTAATCAAGCGCGAAGTACTCAAGAGTCAAGGTTTAATACAATTAATAACTTTATTTTCACAAGGATTTTTCTTTTTTTACTCAGTGTGTTTTTAATCAGAAATCATTTTTCTTAAAATTATTTATTGATTTGGCTGTGCCAGATCTTAGTTGTACCATGCAGAATCTTCTGGTTACAGCATGTGAGCCCTGGCCTGGCACTGAAGAATACAGTGACTCTGAGAGGAGTTTGGTGCCGCTTCCTTGATTTATGCTAAGGTGGTTTTACATCCCCCCCCAATGTTTTGTAGCTTTAGTGCAAATGTCAACACAAAACACCAAATATCAAGAGAGTGAGAAGACAGGACACAGACTGAGAGAAGATATTTTCAAAACTTATCTAATAAAAACAGTTATCTAAAATTTACAAAGGAGTTTTTAAATGAAATAACAGGAAATCAAACAACTTGCTTAAGAAATAGGCAAAAGATTTGAATAAACACCAAAGATGGTACATGGATGATCAACAAGCATATGAAAAGATGTTCGACATCATGTGTCATTAGGGAATTGCAAATTAAAACAACAATGAGATGCTACTGTACACCTGTTAGAATGGTGAAGGTCCAAGACGCTGACAGTCTTCACATGCGGGCAAGGATGTGCAATCAAAGTAAGTCTTGTTTCATTTCTGGTGGGAATGCAAAATGGTACTGTCACTTTGGAAGGCCGTTTGGTGGTTTCTTACAAAACTAAACAAACTCTTACATGATCCAGCAGCTGTGCCGCTTGAGATTCACCCCAATAAACTGAAAATTCAGTCCACACAAAAACGTGCACACAGATGTGTACAGCAGTTGTATTCATAATTGCCAAAACTTGGAGGCAACCAAGATGTCCTTCAGTAGGTGAACGGATAAATTAGCTGTGCTACATCTATACAGTAGAATTGGTTGTTTTTCAGTTGCTAAGTTAAGAGGAGAGTGAAAAAACTGGCTTAAAACTCAGCATTCAAAAAACTAAGATCATGGCATCTGGTCCCATCACTTCATGGCAAATAGATGGGGAAACAATGGAAACAGTGACAGACTTTATTTTCTTGGGCTCCAAAATCACTGCAGATGGTGACTGCAGCCATGATATTAAAAGATGCTTGCTCCTTGGAAGAAAAGCTATGACCAACCTAGACAGCATATTAAAAAGCAGAGACATCACTTTGCCAACAAAGGTCTGTCTAGTCAAAGCTATTGTTTTTCCAGTGGTCACATAGGGATGTGAGAGTTGGTCTATAAAGAAAGCTGAGCACTGAAGAATTAATGCTCTTGAACTGTGGTGTTGGAGAAGACTCTTGGGAGTCTTTCGGACTGCAAGGAGATCAAACCAGTCAATGCTAAAGGAAATCAGTCCTGAATATTCATTGGAAGGACTGATGCTGAAGCTCAAACTGCAATATTTTGGCCACCTGATGCGAACAACTGACTCATTAGAAAAGACCCTGATCCTGGGAAACACTGAAAGCAGGAGGAGAAGGGGGTGACAGAGGATGAGATGGTTGGATGGCATCATCGACTCAATGGACATGAATTTGAGCAAGCTCCGGGAGTTGGTGACAGACAGGGAAGCCTGGCATGCTGTAGTCCATGGGGTCGCAAAGAGTCGGACACGACTGAGCGACTGAACTGAAGTGAAAAAAACTGATCTGAAAAGGCTATATAGTTTATAATTCCAACTACATGACATTCTGGAAAAGACAAAACAATGAAGACAGTAAAAAGATTAGTGCTGACTGGGGTGAGGGGAGATGGGAGGAGGCGGAGCACAGACTTTTTACAGCAATCTATTTCTGTTTTGTAAATAAGTTCATTTGTATCATTCTTTAGATCCCACATGTAAGTGTCTTTCTCTGACGATACTTCACTGTGATAATCTCTAGGTTCATCAGTGTTGCTGCAAAAGGCATTATTTCATTCTTTTATGATTACTGCTCCGCTTTATATTCTATCTTCTGTATCCATTCATCTTTTGATGGACATCTAGGTTGCTTCCATGTCTTGACTATTGCAAATAGTGCTGCTGTGAACCCTGGGGTGCACGTATCTTTTTCAATTAGAGTTTTCATCTTTTCCAGATATATGCCCAGGAGTGGGATTGCTAGGTCATATGGTAACTCTATTTTTCATTTTTTTTAAGAACCTCTACACAGTTCACTGTGAACTGTGCTAGTTCACATCTCCACCAGTAGCGTGAGCGGACCCCTTTTCTCCACACCCTCTCCAGACTTCCCCTTTCTTCTTGAGTATTTTTGGCATTTATGTCTACATGCTACGGATGCACCACAACATACTGGTTATCGACTTCTGTCTCCCGACTTCCTGTTACGGTGAGAATTCAGCTGTCTGATACAACTGTCCCTTCAGCTCCTCCCTGTCCCAATATATTATCACTTTTTTACTAAATATTTGCGGTTTCTAATATTATAGCTATGCAATTATTCATAGCTGAGCATTTATAATACTGATTTAATTTTCTTTCTTGTTTTATTTTCTCAGTCGACAATCGCCTTTTTTAGAAATATCAATTTTGGGGGCAGTGCTGGGTCTTCACGGCTGCATGCAGGCTTTCTCCAGTTGTGGCGAGCAGGGCTGAGCGGCGGGGGTGGGAGGCTGCTCTGCTGCGGTGCGTGCACCTCACTACAGTGGCCTCTGCTTGCAGAGCGCGGGCTCCGGGCACGCGGGCTTTGCTAGTTGCTGCGGTGCGTGCGCCTCACTACAGGGGCCTCCGCTTGCAGAGCGCGGGCTCCGGGCACGCGGGCTTTGCTGGTTGTGCCGCGGGGCCTTAGTTGCCCCGTAGCACGTGGCATCTTCCAGACCAGGGGTTGAACTGGTCCTTCACATTGCAAGGCGTCATTCCCTGGACAACCAGGGAAGCCCTGCCTTGATAGTTTTTCCTTTGTGTTCACTGATAATTCTTGCACCTTCCTAAAACTTCAGTTTCTTGGCAGCATTCTCTAAATAACTCCATTCTTCTCAGTTTTGGATTGATTTCCTTTTAGGCCTGTGACAGAGCTGTCATCTTGGGAGTCTGTAGTCATCCTAGAAATTCTTCCTTCCGATAGGAATTCTGGCTACTGGATCACATGTATTACCTTTTCTTGGTTTGCTTACTCTTTCTTGGTTTGATTTGCTTAAAAAAAAAAAAAAAAAATGGAAGCATGTTTTACCAGTAGCTTTTGGGGGTTAGAAAGCTAACACCAGGTATGGGAATGCCCACCCTAGATATTTCTGTGTTTTTAGCTACAGTGACCTCATCTAAACTGGTTGTCCGCTATGGGGGTTGCGCTGCCCTCGTGGGATCTGTTCACCATCTTTAACGTCCGTCTGTCTTCTGTGTTAGGTCTCTTATTTCCTGTATGTATATCTTCCTTTTCTTTTTTGGTTTCTGCCCTCATTTTGGAAGAACATGCCCTCTAGGAGCTTCCTGAGAAAGGATGCATTGGAGGCAAAAGTGTTAAGATTTTGTATGCCTACAAATGCTTATTCTGTCATTCTTACTGAACAGCTCAGCTGGGCACAGAATTCTAGATTAGTGTATTGGTTAAGGAATAGACCCGTGTGCTGTAGTTTAAACAACGTAGTTTATTTCTCTCACATGGATGGTCTGGAGGAAGCAGGTGGGAAGGCAGAGTTGTTCAGGCACCCAGCTTCTACCCCACTGATCGTCCCACCATTCCCTGGGTCGATCCTAAGCCAGTTTACCAAAACACATCTACATTCAAGCCTGTAAGAAGCGGAAGGAGAGGAAGGAGAGAGCAAGCAGTTTCCTTTAAAGTTGTGACTGAGAAGCTTGCACACCCTCTGATCAGTTCTGTGGGCTCCCGTTGGGTGAAGTTATTTTCTAGTCCATCTTTTTACTCAGGATGTTGCCTTTTCAGGTCGTAATTTTACACAGGGATCTGGACCCAGTCTCCATGCGAGGGCTCTGGAGTTCATTTCCTGTGTGTGACCCTCATGAAAACCCCCAGCTCCAGGCTGTCAGGACAGGCAGAGGCCCAGCTTAGCCACCAGCTGAAGCCCTAAGAGCGGTCCATTGCTCTGAGCAGCCCGCACACCCTTCACCGCTGCCTGGAGTCCCGGGCGGGCTGGACCTCCCAGCTTGCTGCCCGTCTCCACCCCCTTACCCCTCACACACCACCTCTCGCCCCCTGTTCCCAGAGCTCACCAACTCTTTCCCACCTCCTGGCCTTTCCCAAGCTGTCCCCTCCGCCTGCCTCTTCCTGACATCCCCTTAGCTTGCTCCCTCCTCCTCCTGCTCAGATGTCACCACCTTGGAGACTCTCCCTGACTCTGAACAACGGAGTTCATCACTATCCCTTACTCAGCTTTTACTTTCTCTCAAAGCACCCATCACTACTCACATGAGGACCATGATTTTTATTTGTTCAGGATCTGACTCTTGACTAGATAAGGGCCCAGGAAGCTGATTCAGAAAGTGATACCAGGGAGCAGAATTGAGGCAAGGGGTGTGAACAGAGGAGTCGTCGTCAATACAAGGAGGTGCTATTGAGTCGACCACCCCAGGGTCTTCTGAGGAAGACTGTCAGTGGTGGCTCAGAATTCTGAGGGGAAGAGCGAGAAGCCTGTACACCCCAGAGCGGGCTCCTTTGTCAGGGGTGCCCCTCACAGCCATTTAATTCCCCTGCACTTCTGGGCTGCATACATGTCAGAGAGGTCTGCAGCAAGAAGCAGGAGGTACGGTCTGAGGTGAGACCCCGTCAGGCTGTCCCTGTGCAAAGCTGGTTGAGGCCCACGGAGAAGTGGTTTCTGTGACAATGGCTGGTAAGAGGTGGGGCTGGGAGACAACACAAGGACCTTAAATAAACATCTCCTGTGCTGCCCTTCGGAGAAGGCAATGGCACCCCACTCCAGTACTTTGCCTGGAAAATCCCATGGACGGAGGAGCCTGGAAGGCTGCAGTCCACGGGGTCGCTGAGGGTCAGACACGACTGAGCGACTTCACTTTCACTTTTCACTTTCCTGCATTGGAGGAGGAAATGGCAACCCACTCCAGTGTTCTTGCCTGAAGAATCCCAGGGACGGGGGAGCCTGGTGGGCTGCCGTCTGTGGGGTCACAAGGAGTCGGACACGACTGAAGTGACTCAGCAGCACTGCTGCCCTTCCCCAAGCACTGAGATGAGTGGCCACACACAGCAAGCACTTGATACATATTTGAATGAATGAATGTACGTGTGGGGCAGCAGTCTAGTGGGGAAAAGGCAAGTAGTGATGAGTTAGGAATATTAAGTGGGCTGTGATGGCCTAAGTACAGGCTGTCAGGGGGTCTATAAGCTGGAGCCCAGCTAGTCTACTGGAAGAGAGGGCTTCCTGGAAGAGATGGCCCTTAAGCTGAAATCTGGAAGATGAGCAGGAATTAACTGCATAGCTGGCTTACAAAGCATTTGGACATCTAAGTAAAAATACCCGTGACAGAACTCACGGTAACATTTACCAAGCTCTTGGGCCAGTCTGCTGAATGCTTAATGGGTCTTGTTAGTCTTTGCTTTTAACCCTATAAAATGTTGACCGACTCACCTGAGAAGTCAGGTGACGTCCAGTGACTGGGAGAGAGAACCGTTCCCCCACTTCACACGGGCGGACTGAGGCTCAGAGCAGGGCAGTAAGTTGCCTACAGTCACAGGAGTGAATGGCAGAGCCAGGATGAACACCCAAGAGCTCCTGAGCCCCTGCTCCTGAGCTGGCCAGACAGAACAGGGGCTCAGGAAGAGGGAGTAAGGAGGGGAAAGGAGACGCGGCAGTGCTGAGCTGGGCGGCGCTGCCTCCCCAGCTATTACCAGCGGAAGCTGAAGGAAGGCGCCTGTAAGGCTCGGGAGACGGAATCGGCCACAGGGCGGCTGCGGCCCCGGAAGAAGCTTCCCTACAGCCCCCCGCAGGCAGACACCCTGGAAATCCCCGAACGCAGAGTCCTCAGGGTCCTGAGCCGGCTGAAGCAGCAGAACTACGGTGAGGGCCCCGGGCTCCCCCAGTGGCTCCCCCAGCCGGGGCTGAGGCGCAGCTCCCTGCTTTGGGCCTAGCTGTGTGCTGACGACCACTCGCTCCAGCCCAGCCCCCCGCACTCTTTACCCTGAGCCTGAGCCCAGGGAGCACAGCTGGTCTCAAGAGCCTGGATTGGGAGGGCAGAGGGGCTGAGCAATCC
>NW_011488724.1:56829-58421 GCF_000754665.1 Bison bison bison
CTTGAGCACTCTTGGGGTCACTCACTGTGATAAGCCCTTTGCAGATGTGCTAGAATTCAGTCATCATAATCATGTGTTCATTAATACCCCACGCATTTACACTGAGAAAATTTAAAGTTTAAGAAACTTGCGTAAGGCCCCTCAGCTCGCATGTGTCAGAAAGGGGAGTTTATACGCAGGCCAGACTCCTGCTGCGTGCCAAGTGGGTGGACGAGGAGCCTTCCAGGTGTCTAGACGTGCTCCTTTCTAAGCTGCTATTAGCCCTTACCCTGCGCTCCCTTAAATCCTCATGAGCTCTGAGGTGGACGCACAATCATCTCCAGCTTCTGTAGCAGTTCAGGGAGATCCAGTGAGTGGCCCAAACCCACCCAGCTTGTTGTGGCAGAGCCAGGTTCTCCCAGGGGTCAGCCTGGCTCCCAAGGCTGAGGGTGCTCTGAAACCCCCCTCTCCTGCCTCTTCTACCACTGCCAGCTGCCAATCTGCAGAGCCCGTACGCCCAGGTGCCTTGCATCCCACTCTGCCCGCGGCTGGACAAGAAGACAGTCCGCCGGAAGCAGGGCGGCCACTATGAGCTGGAGCAGTGCCCCTCCACCGGCCTGGGCCCCGACATCCACAGCATCCTCCTGCACACTGGCTCTCAGGGAGGCAGGTGGGTACCCCGAGGGCACGGCAGGCCCCGGCGCAGGCCCATCTGCCGCTGTGTCAGAGGGCCGGGGCCTAATCCAAGGGGCATCCAGCGTTCCAGGAGGTGGATGCAGACACTGCTGTTCCAGGGACGAGAGGGGAAAGGACAGAAGAGGGAAGAAACTAGTCTCTGAGAGCCTGTGGGCTGGGCAGATTGTTCCAGAGTCAGAGTACTTCTGCCTTTCGGTGCCCAGGACTCCCTGGCACCACCTGCCCTTCTCAAGCACAGGGTTTAACTCTCAAGTTCGTTGAGTCTGATTCTGCTTTTGGAGTAGGAAACCGGCTCGGCAGCCAGGTGGATGTGAGCTTTGCCTGCAGCGGTCCTCCCCAGGCCTGCTGGGATGAACCGGGGCAGAGGGTGGCCACTCCCTCTCGCCCTGCTCTCCCGCCTCTCCTCCAGGGAACCCGGCCGTCTCAGTTCTGTGCCGGCTCGAACCCACTGACCCTGTGAAGTCCTGACTCTGCCTGCGGACAGACGGGTCATCGGGCAGGGACTGCTGCTGGATTTTCCTTTTGCGGCCTGGTAAGCCAATAAACAAGAACCTCAGCCTCTGTGCCTCTGTGCCACCCGGCTGTCAGAGCACAGGGCCTCAGGCTCCCTCAGGCTCCAGAGCCCTGAAGGCAGACTCGCCCCGAAAGCCTGCCGAGGGCCAGGTGTCCTGCTAGAGGCGGCCTGGGTGCAAGTCTTGACCTTCTGTGCACTCTCTAAGCACAGAATGGGACTGTCCTCAGATGACTGTCTCCAGGCCTCAGACTAGGAGCCCCACAAGGGCAGGAACTCTTCCCCCTTGCTGAAGGGAATGGTGAACGTAAGGGACGTGCCTGGGACAGACCCTGGCCTCTCACACAGGCAGACCCCATGGCAAGGCGGCTGGGGGCGGGTGTGGGGAGGCCCTCGGGGGCTGAGA
>NW_011488724.1:58688-79427 GCF_000754665.1 Bison bison bison
AAACCAGGCCCCCGTAGGCTTCCAGAGTCTCTGCCTACCGGGGAGGCTGGGGTAGCCCTGCCGGCCCGTCCCTGAGCAGAGCGTCCCCAGGCGGGGCGAGCAGGGGATGGCGGGGCTGGGCAGGGCGGGGCGGGGGCCCTGGAAGGGCTGAGGGGAGCAGATCGGGTGTTGCCTCCTGCCTGCAGGTGGGGAGCACCCTGACTGAGTGGGCGGAGAAGGGCGGGTCACCAGGCCCAGACCCCCAGCTCCTTTGGTTATAGGCTGACGTCAGAGTAGTGGCTCATGGGAAGCGGTTAGCTGGGAGGTCTGAGGCCTGGCTCGGGGGTCAGGGAGGAGCTGGGGAAGGGGACAGAACCACGGAGGCAGAAAGGGGCAGCAGCCTCAGGTTTCTGCCCCCTTCACCCTCCCTGGGGTTTTCCAAGCCAAAGCCTGCAGCTTACTTAAAAAAAAAAAAAAAGCACTTAAGGAAAGTTACAGACAGCTACAAAAAAAAAAAAAACCCCACAAACACACACACAAAATCCAAACCGTTCTCCCATCTCCCCGCCCACCTCCCCCCAACACAAGAGTTTCCTATTTCATTTCTTTTCAAAGTTTTGCCCGTCACCTCTCCGTCTGGGGAGCCAGGGTAGACTGCTGGTGGGTGGAGGCAGGCACGCAGCGGGCAGAGCCCATCTTTGGCCGGAGGGAGGCGGGAGCGGCAGTCCCCACAACCTCCTCGATCCAGACACCCGTCAGCTGGCCTCCTGGGCCCCTGCCAGGAGAGGGGAGCGAGGGCAGCTGGTCCCAACGGCAGGGCCCTCAGCACCTCTGGCCTCCCCACCTGCCGACCCCTGTACCTTCTCCAGCTGAAAAGGACAGTCTCATCTTGGGCCAGACACCACTGTCATGTGAGGGATGGACGCTGTCCGTCTCGGACGCGGAAACCTGGTCAGGGCTGCGGGGCCGTGGAGACAGCAGCTCCCTCCTGCCCACCCCGCAGAACAGCCTGTGGCGGCCCTCAGCACCCCGCAGGCTCTCACTGAAGCTGCGTCCAGCTCTGCGCATGCACCGTTTTCAGGCTTCACTCAGAGGTAAGCCTGTGCTGTGGACTAGCTGCTGACTCGGCTGACAGCTGACCTCCACTCCTAAGGGGCAGACGCAACCGGCCAAGGCTTGCTGGGCCCTGCTGACATCCCCACGGGGTGAGGTGAGGGCAGGTGAACCAAAGGCGGGAGCAAGCCTGGAGACCTGGCCCGCCACCGTGGCCAGTGCAAGCTGCCCCAACCACAGACGCCACAGCACCCGCTCCAACACTCATCTGCCGAGCAGGCAGGCCGTCTGGCTGGCTGAGGGACGCAAGGTGCAGTGCAACGAGAGAGATCAGAGAGCCTGAGAGGAGCCAGATGGTACGCACACAGCTGCTCTGGGTGGAGCCTGCTAAGCCTCTTCCACCTCAAAGAGCCAAAGCCAGTCTCCAGCCTTTAAGGACAGAGGGAAAACTGCCTTCATTCCAGGCCCGTGCTCTGGAAAAAAGGGGTGGAGGGTAGCCTAGGCGCAGGGGGAACCAGTCTGTCATTACCAACCTCTGCAATGCACAGCTTGTTTTCCCCAAACGCACTCAGAATGGTTTGCTCCTAAGGTAGTGATTTCACAAGGGAAGTGTCCTGGGTACAGTTACCACGCTGACGCCATCGACAGCGATGGCGCCCCACAGACATGCGAGAGTTAGTTCTAAGTCTTGCGCGACAGCAAAGTCCACCTACGTTCTGCCCGCACTCAGCAGGAGGCTCAGCATCCTGGAGTCAGACTGTCTCCGGGCTTCCCTTGTGCTGACAGCGAAACACTGAGCAAGTTTCGCAGCCCTTCTCCTAACGCCGGGAGCCGCGGCCTCACCCCCGCCGCCTTCCAGAAGCAGCCAGCCTGGCTGGCAGGGAGCCACCCTGAGGGGTTTTGGAAGGGGACGTCTGTTCACCGTCTCCATCTCCCAAAATACTAGAGGTGAGGGGCTGGCACCCTCCCCAGGCTCTCTGAGCCTACAGAGCTAGCCCAGTCTGCAGGCAGGGCGCAGAGGCCCTGGGCCGTAGCCGGGGGAGGGAGGTACAGGCGTGGCTGCCCCTCTGTCCTGGGGGCTGCAGAGCCCGGCCCCGGCTGGGCAGCACTAGGAACACAGAAGCTAAGCTCACCAAAGGCCTATTGGTTAATGTTTCTAGTGAATTTCCCAGAAACACTTTTAAGTAGACTACCAAACTACCCTTTCTCAATTAAAAATTCATTAAACTGCTAAAACCTCTCCCATGCATTTTTTTTTTGCAAATCAAATATTTGTATAAACAAAAATAGGAAGGAAAGAAAAAAAAAAGGATATTTTCCCATGGAACTTGCTTTTAAGTGATGAAGACACGCACTTGAGGGTGGTGGACGGGAGTTCTCATCTGCGTTTTGATATCCCAAATTAACGAGCATGATAAACTTATTGCTGGCACTGGCTTCACCCCAAGTAGCCAAGGGGCACTGCCTGACTCTCTACTCTGAGTCCCTGGGGGGGGCCCCAACCCTCCTCTAACCCCCACCCTTTCCCTTTCCATTGACTGGGGACAGCCCTTGCAGACATGCCAATCGCAGTGGGAAGAGGGGGAAGGGAGGTCACAGTGCATGGGGGTCAAGGTCACAGTGGGCGGAGCAAAGGGGATCACAGTGCAAGTCAGTCGGTCGCTCCCTCTGCTCAAGTCCAGCGGTCTGCCCCGGCAGTGCGGCCTGCAGCGGGCGGCGGCATCCTCGGCAGCCCGCGTTTATCTGCGCTGTTTGAAGCCTTGGGACCCATCAGGACCCAGAGGCTGTCTGATCACATTGTTGGGCTGCCGGCTGTCTTCTGGCTGGGAGATCCGGGTTGGCCTGAAGGAAGAAGACCAGAGGGAGGCCTGAGAAAGGGCAAAGGAGAGGCCCCCAGATCTTAAAGTCAACTCCTGCATCTGGGGTGGACGCCAGTGGCTCCCGGCCGACTCTGGCCCCGTGAGCCTGCTTCTCTCTTGAGCACACCCGGCACACCTCCACGCTGGGAAGCCCGAGAGAGCAGGTGGGGCGGCCGGCCCCTGCTCGCTAGCGCCCGCAGCACTCTAGAAGAGGCGGGGGCAGTGCCCCAGGGCCCCTGTTGTCCAGGGGCAGTGACAGTGACCATGGAGAGCACGTGTCCCGCAGACCTTCGGGGGCCAGGCTCCCCAGAGGCCGGGCTGAGGCTAAGACCTCTGACCGAGGCTCAGCGGTGACCCCGCGCCGCCCCACCACTCCTCTCCAAATCACAGGGCTCATGGCTGACTCGTAGGACTGTGAAGAACTGAAAGAGAATGGACTTCTACTCCTTTGCCAAATGAGGGCTTAGAGGACAGAGAACGGGAGTCCATCAAAATAATGAAGGCACAGTACAGATTATTCCAAGCCTCAGAATACCCCCTCCCTCCCAAAGAGGCTTCTCGTAGTTAGAAAGAGGATGTTTTAACAAACACTGCTTTACCGGGAGGTGACAAACTTACATAATGCAGCCTCTAGAGCTGCAGAGGCAAAAAGGCCATGATTAAAAAAAAGAATTGAGAAAATTCACAAAAACATCAGAGCGGGCCATATGAGACCCAGAAGATAACATCCACAACTCACTTGCCATTTAATTGTACAATAAATGGATAAGGCAGGCGATCATCATCCCGTTTCTCGGATGAGGCGGTGAGGACACAGAGGGTTAGGTAGGTCTAAGCTAAGCAGAAGGAAGCGGCAGAGGTGCGCTCAGAGCCGGCCAATGTGACTGGAACCCGCGCAGCGCGAAGCCCCGCCCCGCAGGCCGCGCTCCTCCCCCGGGGGCGCGAAGGCCACACTCACCGGTCGAGGATGGGCTTCTCCTGCTCCTCCTCGGGGCTGGCGCTGCCCAGGATCCGCTTCCGGGCCTCCGCGTACTCCGCCTCCCGCTGCGCCAGGGACTTGACCGGGAGGGCCGGCCTGCTGGCGGAGTTGGGGCCGCTGACCACACCGTTGCTGGTGGGCCTCTTGAGGATGCGGATCTGTGGAGGGGGCCCCGCGGGAAGGCTATCGTCCTGAATCACAATGGGCACTTTGGGAGGAGATTTGGATTTCCTGCTGACGAAGAGCAAACACAGCCTCAGAAGTCCTGTCTGCGGTGAGGAGGCCCCAGCCGGGCCCCGCTTCACCATTCCCGCTCCCAAGCCTATCCATTAGTCTCTGGCCTCTGACCAGACGCTGAAATTCTCACTCAAGAAGGGTTTCGCCAAAGAGCAAGCTTGCCTATTAAGCTCACACAGCCCCAGGTCTGCTCCCCAGACCGAACCGCGGGCGAGGGGGGCGGGAACACCAGCTCACTCGGAGACTTCTCTCCTCGTGTTCAGCACAGTCACAACCACCACAGTGTGGCCCCGGTGGCAAAACATCTCTTGTCCAGAATCCATCGGCCTCGGTTAGAAACCCCAGCTTCCCTACGCAGACCAGAATGTAACAGGCTGGTAGGTGGGAGCCCCTTAGCTTGGGGGTCGGCAAAGCATTCCCTCCCAGTCGAGGTCCCCACATGCCCTCAGACCCGGGTTCCAGGCGGCCGGGCCCGCCGCCCTGACCGGCATCTAGGCGGGACTGGCCACACAGCCCGGCCTTCTGCTGAGGGGCCTGGGCCTCCTGGACGCTGGCGGCCCCTTCGGAAGAGCTCCCGAGCTGAGCCCCTCCCGCCCCCGCAGCAGGGCTCTCCGTCTGCTGGATGCGGCGGGGCTGCGGTCAGGACGATGCAGACGGCGCCTGGCAGCGCTCCAAGGAAAAGCACCGCCCACGGCTGGGGGCGCACGGCGGGCGTGTGCACACAGGGCGGGGCGCACAGCAGGGACAGTGGGCAGCGAGGGTCCAGGCGGGCAGGGCCACGAAGACCCTCCCCGAGTGGTCACCTAGCTCCTCCTCAGAACCGAACAGCTCCAGGGGCCTGCTTTCAGGGCCCTGTTCTCAGGAGGGTCGGGACCGGGTGGGGCTGCCGCCCCGGGGCCTGGAGCGGGTCTGGGGGGCCAGGGCGCTGTGACCAGGCGCGCAGACAGACGGGGAGCCGGGAAGCCAGCGGCGGGCAGGGCCCCCCCGGCCCCCGGGGAAAACTAGGCAAGCCCGCAGAGGCCCTCTCCTCCTCCCCGCGGGACGCTGACAGGTCAGGTCAGCAGGGCCAACACAGACCGCGCCATTCAACCTGTACCTGCTCTGCAAACCCACTGCCTCTGCTGCCTGAGTGGGGAAAAGCGATCCTTAAAGGTCTTGAAGAACTTCGAGAACCTTTTCTTCCCGATCCCCTCGTGATGCCAGTCGTGCAGGGTCCAGGGGACTCTCTTGCCCGACCCCGTTGTGTCACAGAGAAGGAAAGTGGCGTCCAGGAGACAGCGTGCCCACACCTCAGTCAGCCTCCGTGCCCACCCAGCCCTGGCACCACCCCCTCTCTGCAGACCGCCTCACAAGGGCCCGCTAACGCAGCACGCAGGTGACCACTCCAGCCTCACTCCCACAGCCGCCGTGTCTGACCCGAAAGGAAGCGCTCGCTGCCCACGAGCCTGACCTGCCACACCTAACGGCAGCTGGAGACGCCACTGACTGCCCAGCGCTCACAGCAGAGAGCGTGAGCCCTCAGACCAGACAGCAGCCTTACCTCTCCTTTTGTGTGATCTTCAGTTTTTTTTCCAACCGTCTGTCTATTTCCTAGAGGAAAAAAATGTATATAAAAAGTGGAAAAAAATCTCTCTCAAATAAAAACTTACGTCTTTATTTCCAGAGCTAGGGGCAGCGTCCTCTGTGACCAGGGACGACAGTGTGTCCTTAAAGTCTTGGGTGCAGCCCTCCCTTCACGAGCCTCTGGGGCGTGGGGCCCTGACTCCTTGCAGGTTCGTCCCCCTGCATGCCTGAGGCTGTGGTGAGAGTTCTAGACCTCATCCTTCAACTGGGGTCTCTACACGGCCTCCAACCAGTCTCCTGGTCGCCAACCTGTCCTTCAAAGAGCCATTCACATCAACTCTGCAAACATGAGCCAGCCTGGCTCACGTCCCCACTGAAGACGCTTCAACTGCTCGCCGGTCCGGTCCAAGCCCTACGCAAGCCTCCCGCACGCATGCCTTCAGCTCCTGTTCCTGTCACACCAACCACAGCAAAACCAAGCTGGCCTGTGCCGCAGCCCGGTGTGTGGTCCGCCTGCCTCCAGGCTCGGCCCCCTTGGAAACTCCCAGGTATCCTGCAAAACACAGCTTGAGCGGCTGCCTCTCCTCTATGAAGTCTCCTCTGCTCCCACACCGGTCATCACCTGCTCCTCAGATGCACGCTCTCCCTTCATGAGCCGCGGATCACATATTTTACAATCATTTTTTTTTCACTTGTATGGACTAGAACTCTGAGACTAGCAGCTAGCAAGAGGCCCAGAACAGAAGAGAAGCCGACGCTCTGCACAGCAGGATGGAGTCGGAGTCCTCCAAGCCTCAGCAGCAGGAACTACAGGCTGCCTCCAGAGCCTGGCGTGCGAGTCTGCACATGCGGGACAGGGAAGCGGCGCGAGCACAGCCCAGGCTCCGAGCTCCTCAGCTGTCCCCTGTGTGTTCTTAAAACAGGTCCCATTCAACCGTGTTCAGGGAGGGCAAGACCATCTAGCTACTGGAGAGGGGCGCAATCATATGCAAAATTACATACTGGTTCTCAACCTGGGGTGACTTTGGTACATATGGCCACCTCTGGAGACGTTTTTCAGGTGTCATTACTGGACGGGAGGTGTGCTGGCATCCAGTGGGCTGAAACGGCCACCAGGACCCACTGAAACCCTCCAGTGCGCAGGGCAGCCTCGCAGCAGAGACCATCCAGCCCCAAAGGGCAGCAGTGACAAGGCTGAGGAGCCCTGGCCAAGTGAGATGGGTGGATTTTCAAAGGACTCTAGTACTTGCAAAATGTTAACAACGATGGCCTTAGTGAACAGTTTTTGAAATATTTTCTTCAAAAACTTCAGAGCCCAGAGCTGGTTTTCACAAATTATGTCCTGAAATATAGTTGATGGCTACAGTTCAAGCTGGTTAGCTGTATTGTTCAAATCTTCTACAATCTTATTGATTTGTTTGAAATATAGACTAAAATAATCAATAATTATTCCTTTTAGTACATTAAAGCTTACCATTGTAAGTGACAATCTCTATCTTAAAATCTATTATTTCACATCAATAAAGCGATTCCGTTTTTCTTTTGGTTGATATCACCTGGAATGTGCTTTTCCCCCTCTTTTACTTCCCTCCATTCCTTATTTTTGTTTCCTGTAAGCAATATGAAGCTCGCCTAATGACATGAAGCTGAATCTAAACGGAATCTGACACTGATATGACTGATGCTGAGGTGTGTTTAACATGTTTTATTTTTATGAAAGACTCAAACTACATTTGCTGCTGCTGCTAAGTCGCTTCAGTCGTGTCCACTCTGTGCGACCCCAGAGACGGCAGCCCACCGGGCTCCACCGTCCCTGGGATTCTCCAGGCAAGAACACTGGAGTGGGGTGCCACTGCCTTCTCCAATGCATTAAAGTGAAAAGTGAAAGTGAAGTCACTCAGTCAGGTCCGACTCTTAGCAACCCCATGGACTGCAGCCTACCAGGCTCCTCTGCCCATGGGATTTTCCAGGCAAGAGTACTGGAGTTGGGTGCCATCACCTTCTCCGTCATGTTAGACTAATGCCCACCAACTTTTAAGGGCTTTTCACAACTAACTTGCAGTTTTAAAGTTTGTGTCATTTTGCTACAATCTGAAAATGAGACTTCCTATTCAAGTTCCTCCATCATAAATGTAAGGTTTTACATCCACGGGATTTAGATGTCTTCAAATGGGTCAGATCAAATGCCTCTAGAGGCGGGCAAGCACCCACACTCCCTCTGAAGGGAGCACAGTGGCAAGGGGAGGGGCTCCGAGGGGCCAGGGAGAACTCATCCCCGAAGACAGGCAGCCGCGCCCAGGAGGCTGACTCCGCTGCTTCAGAGTGATGAGAAAGCTCTGCATGTTTAAACTTCATTCCAGGGACTCTTGCCTGTACATTGCTCTGAGGACCAAATACGAGGCAAATGGACCTAATAATGGGTTAGCAGGTTTTTAAAAGCACTATGGGAAATCCACATGGCGGTGACTGAATCTGAGGGCGCCCGTGCAAGGCTTCCCTTTCAGGAGGGCGTGGCTCCCTTCTTTCTCCAGGGCCCGTGGGAAGACGGAGACGCTGCCCAGGCCCAGCAAATGAGCCTGGTGGAGGAAAGCCCTTCAAGAGGGAACAGACGGCAGTGCCTCAAGGCTGTCAATGCACCTTCCCTAACACTCCCTTTCCGGTCACACCTACCCTGTGTGAGCCAGAGCGGCTTTCTCTTTCTCCGTCAGATGAGGGGAAGGTGCTCAGAGAGGTTACAGAGCTGCCCCACAGTCCCAGTGCAGCCCCAGAACTAAGGCCGCTGGAGGCCCCCCCCGTGCTGCCGCCCCCCACACTGCTCAACCCCCTGGGAAAGCCAGCAGACACCGAGCCCCGCTTCCTTCCACCCTCTGGCTCCTACTCTGCCCCCGCACCCCAGTAACTAATACACACATGAATCCCCATGGCCTCGGGCAGGACAGTTTACCGGGCTGAGGAGGAACTCCGCTGGCAGTGGGGAGGACGGGTTCTGACGCCGACAGCCCTGGTGGAAAGTGGTCCCAGCCGCCTCGGCTGGCCTGCTGCACCCCAGCGCACCCAGGGCCGTCTGCAGGGGGCGGGTGCTCTGCCAGCAGCTGGAGGAGGCCCCGCATCTCCCACTGGAGTCTGTCCAGGGGTCATGAGTCAGTCCATTCTCTCCCTGGACAGGCCCATGCAATCAATCCACTCTCCGGCCCGGGCTCTGAGGAGCTGGACCCAGTGGAAACTTTCCTACAGGGCACACTACAAGGAGAACGCTGGTCTCCTCCAGACAGGCAATAGCCGAAGGGATTCCATCGGCTTCATAAGGCCTGAGGAAGCGCCTGGTGTGGGCCCCAACAAGGCATCCAGCCAGCTAAGGGCACCTTCCTCTTCCACAGGGATGCACACAGGCCCGGCCCAAGGTCAAGACTCGTGTGTGAGAGGTCCAATCTCAATGGCTGGTGAAAGAAACCCATAAGCTCAGCACTGGAACTCGACTCCGAGAGAGGAAGGCTCACTGGGGCACAAGGCAAGTGTGAGGGCATAAGGGATCACGGGCAGCTTCTCCTTCCGAAGAGCTCTGTTTTTCCTTAAGCAGCACTGAACAGACTCCAGAAGATGATGCTGCGTCTCCTCTCTCTGGGTCAAAGTCCCACGCGAGGTCTGCTGTTAGCGAGCACAGGTAGCGCTTCACCCGTTGAGCTGCACCCCCACAAGAGCAGCCACGCTGCCTGGTCTGCAGGAACAAGCAAACCAGGGAGCGAGCAGCCTAGGGCTGGGGGGCCACGAGGAGCCACCGTGGGCAGCAAGCTGCTCCTGGACAGACTGGTCCTTAGGAGAGACAGAAGGGGGGTCACCGCCACGGACGGGTGCAGTGAGACGTCAGGGTCTGCAAGTTCAACACACCCGAGAAAGACGCACAGCGCCACTGGCTGCTGAGGCCCTTAATCTTGCGAAGGATGTGCTCGTGTGAACCTCCAGCAGAAAGCTGCGGGTGGACGCACAGGAGTGGAAGGAGACGCCGTGAACAGTCTCAACCGTGACCCAGCCAGAACCTCCCAACGGAACGGAGGCCCAGCACGTGTGTGCGCGCAGACAGACGGCGGGGAGAGCCCCGCTCCGTAACACACAGATGCACACGGCGAGGAGGGGAGAAGGAAGGACAGAGGCAGACGAGAGAGGCAGACTCCTCCGGCCTTGGTGCAGAGTGCAGGAAGGACGGTATCGATACAACCGTACGTGGCAAAAACAGACTTCACCACTTCACCTAGGGATGGCCAAGCCAAACCCAGGCCCTCCGCTCACCAGGCGGCCGACACAACTTGCAAGAATCTCGTTACCAAATGGAGGCCTAAGAGGCCCTGGCCCTGCTCAGGAAGCACCGTCTTTTCATCAGCATAGTTACGATGTAAGGGGCTTTCTGAGCACAAAGTGTCTCTGTCAGTTGCCATTTCAGAAGTTGGTATCTTCTGACTCTCCTCTCAAATTCAAGGCGGAATGACCAATCTTGGGCTCCCTGTGAACTGCTATGCCCCACAGGCTCACGTAGTCCAGCTCTCCAAATTGGGAACCACATACCTGCAAGTAGACCCTGGGGGGATCTAAAGAGACAGAGTTCCTCCGAGAAACAGAGCCTGACCGGTCGTGATGAAAAGTTGGGAGAAAATGCCATCAAGGAGTGGATCGTGAGCCCACCTTCCAATGAGCTCTGATCCCTGGACTCACACTGCAGCCGGCAGGGTCCACGCCGGGCCCAGCCTCTCTAGGTGCCGGCGCGCAGACCACCTCTGCCAGCGCCTCCTGGGGGCAGTCTCCCCAGCAGCCCCTGTGTCTCCACACCACACACCGGGGGAGTCTGGCTCCTCCCTCGAGGGCCTCGGTTGCATTTAGGAGTAAAACAAAAATAACTCGCGGGTAGTTGCTCAGTCGCTAAGTTGTATCCGACGTCATGAACTGCAACACACCAGCTTCTCTGTCCTTCCCTGTATCCCAGACTTTGCTCAAACTCACGTCCATTGAGTTGGTGATGCCATCCAACCATCTCCTCCTCTGTTGTCCCCTTCTCCTGCCTTCAATCTTTCCCAGCATCAGGGTCTTTCCCAGTGAGTCAGCTCTTTGCATCAGGTGGCCAAAGGATTGGAGCTTCAGCATCAGTCCTTCCAGTGAATATTCAGGGTTGATTTCCTTTAGGATTATGTGGTTTCATGGGTGGAACCAGCAAAATCTGGTCTAAAGCCAGATAAAAAGGTCTCCCTAACTTTTAAAGCACATCCCTGGCTATTTCAAGTCCAGATATGCAATTCACAAAACCTTTTCCAAACAACCTTCATATCAACTTTAGTAATGGCGCTTCATCCCTGCCTTTTTCCTCCACATCACTGGCATGGTGGTGACAAGGTCTTGCCCCAGGGGGGCTGGCTGTCTCCAATGCCTCTGCTTGCCCCACCCCCCGGTTCACTCCAGGAAGGAGGGCACCCACAGTCACCTCCCCCAGGTCTGATTTTACAGCGATGCTTCAGGATCCCTGTCAGGTTCAATAACAATAACTCCTGAGCAAACACGATTGGGTAAATCAGAAAGAGCAAAAGGCAGAATGCAGAAGTTGAGAGACAAAGAAGAGCTTTGCAGCGCAGTGAAGCCATCAGGTGCCTCTAACACAGACTCGGGTGGTCTGTTTGAAGGTTCCATTTCCCAGCAGGCATTGCGCCTTCCTGTTACCCCCACAGCAAGGAAAGACGCTGCGCTCGAATTCCGTGCGTCACTGTCGGGCACAGGATGCAGTGCTAAAGCGCCCTCCCTAAGGAAATCTGTGCTTTGTTGATGTATCTCAAGGCCATTTTCCTTTTGCTTCACTGTGATTTAAAAAAAAAAAAAAGCTGGAGACAAGCATTTACGGAAAACCTAAAACCTGCCAAGCAGGAGACGAGCTAGCAGCTGGAGACTGAGATGAGTAAGGCAGTCCCTGCTGACGGGGAGCCCCGCCAGGCAGAGGCAGATCAACCACGGGTGCCCTGGGTGCACAAACACTGTCAGGACAGAGGTGAAGCTCAGGCGAGCGGCAGAGACTTAAAGGGGAGACGCAGGCGAGAGAGAGTGACGGTGAGGACAGAGGGAGAGAAAGGAAGGGCCCCGAAGAAAGACACTTCTTAAACAGAGGCGCTCAACTCTCGAGAGGCAGCTGATAACGGACCCATCTCTCTAACCTTAGACTAGGTTTAGAAAGTCATCTGAGATTACTTCAGCTGCGGCCAGCAAGGTTCTTATTAGCTGGTATCAATGCTACTCAAGAAGCTACGGCGGAACACTAGCTGTAACTCCTGGGGCCAGCAAGAGATGGACTGGAAGAAGTCAGGGGCAGCAGGAAGCGCAAAGGGCTCCAGGCGGCAGGCAGCCAACACCAAACAATTTCTATTTGCTTGGAAGGGAAAACCACTTCCTGCTTTCTTTCCCCAGTTTCACAGAGCTTTCTGGATCCCTGCGCGCCTGACCAGAAAGGGGGAACCCTTTGGGCACGCTCTCCTCTGCATCAGATCCAGCTGGGCCACTCTGTGCGCAGGGGTGCTGCCGTACGTGGCTGGGACACGCTTGACACGTGGCTGGTCCAAACCGAGAGGTGCTCTAAACAGCTGACTTCCCAGTCTCAGTTAAAAAAAAAGTGTAACACAGCTCATTAATGTATTTTCAATATTGTTTATATGTTGATTTGATACTACTTTGTATATATTGAATTAAAAATACTAATTTCATGTGTTTCTTTATACTTTCCAAATATGGCTTCTAGAAAACTTTACATTACCTATGTGGCCTGCAGGATACTTCTGCTGGGTAACACTGCTTTAGACCTGACCTTAGAATGACAAGTCTCCCTCCTGTCCATTTCGTCTGTCAGCAGCTGGTGACTGAGTGCCTGAAGGACCCAGGAGGCATGGTGTTCAGGGGTATGCAACCCACTCAGCTGGGTCCTATCTGTGTCAGCGTGAAGCAGCGAGCACACACTCAGCGCCCAGGGTCTGGCTCGGGCCCTGCTCTGGGCAACACTCCCCACCTCGCTTCAATTCAGCTCTCTGCGCTCTACTGTCCCTCCCAAACTGCCCTGCACTGCAGCTGAGCTTACTGGTGAGTCCCAAACCTTGCTCACCTCAGCACCGCTCAGCGCCACTCAGCGCTCCTTCCCTGCGGCATTTTTAAAGCTGAAGTAAGCTTTTATCAGTAGAATGGATACACCGTTTTCTTTACTCAGCCTCCCAGACACTGCGCTCCCGGTGGTTCCCTCTCACGCTTCGAATCTGATTTCTTCTATAACAAGATAGGTTCCTCTTCCTCTCCCGATCCCTTGAGGTTGGGGAATTTGCCCCTTCTGTGTCAAGGCTGGCTTATTAAGTGGCCTCATCTAGTCCCAGAGCTGTAAAATCATCCACATACACAGTCCCACTTGGATTTCGAAAGGTACCTCAGCCTACTGTGTCCAAAACCAACTCCTGATTTCACCCCGTCACGCAAACCTGCTCCTCCCACCGCATTTCAGCAAGTCCAGTCTTCCAGGGCTCAGGCCAGACTTTGGACTCGCCTCTGAGGCCTCTTCACACCCACATCAGCAGACCTCGTTGGTTCTATTTTCAAAATGTATGCTGAATTTTCTCAATGCTTCTGCTGCTGAGACCATCCTAGTCTCAATTACCAGCAGTATCCTGATTATTCTCTGTGCTTCCATTCTTGCCCCTACAGTTTGTTCTGCTCAGAGCACCCAGAATGATCTTTTTACTCCTGGATAACTTTATTTAACTCTTATCACTAGGCAAGGTAGATTTTATTAATCTATTTTTACACATGAAGAAAACAACACTGAAAGGTAGTGATGAAACAAAAATTTTAAGGCACGATAAAAATTTAAACAGAAGCTTCCCCTGTCCATGGGGTCTCCCTGCTCCCCTCCAGCGTGCACCGCCACCCGCATATGCACGAACCAGACCTCAGTGGCAGGCGTGCCTGCTCAACCACGGACACCCCTGTTTCCCCCTGGCATCAGGCACGCGACTCCTCAGAAGACAATACTCCTCTGTCGATCGTGGAAGGGGTCAGAGTGACCACCACTCGCCCCGGTAGGTACAGACATCTTTGGGGAACTTTACGTATTATGCCAATACACTGATTCCCTTAAACCCAGGGGCTGGTGCAGAACAAACAGGTCAGACAACTTGGGGAGATAACTGGGCCACACCTGATGGAAGTTCTCAGCTGAAATACTTACTCACGACCTTGTTACCTGCATTGTACCTATTTCATAAGATTATCATTTTTTAAACTACCAAATGCGTGACTGACCCTTCAGTACAATTAATGATGACGAGGTCACTTGAAACAACTGGCCACAGATATGGTTCCGCAAGAGTAACGGCTGTGATAGTCTAACCCTGGCTACAGGAAGCAGCAGCTAGAGGAACCATTTCCTGGACCATAACAGCCTAGTAAGTCAGGCAGGCCAGAGGTGTTTAACAGGGCTGAGTCCAGTAGCACATTAAATGGCCTATCAACAAAATCGCCACCTGACCTGGAGATGGGCATTCCCAGCACTCCGGGCAAACTGCTCATAAAATGCCTCCCACAGCTTGGCTGAAACGAAGACCGAAAGCAAAAGGGGCTGTTCAGTAAAGAATGTTGCCCCCCACCCTGTTCTACAAGCACCGCTGCTAGGCACCGCAGCCAGGTCTCCACGCCCTCAGGAAGAAGGCAGGGCGGAGGTCAGGGCGAGGCCCTGTGCTCTGGGGACGCGGGCAGGACCGGTCCTCAGGCAGCTACCTATTTTCAGGAGAAATGTTCACCGAGCCAGCCTCTCGCATCGCCCCACACTTGAGAAAAGCACTGAAGGCCTAACTAAGACACCCGTCCCTCGAGAGCAGCAGGACCGACGGAGCTGTGTGCCCGGACCACACACAGCCCTCAGCACACCACACGGCACCTGCCCCCACCTCTCTGAAACTGCTCTCAGAGCTGAGGCTGACTACAGTCTTCAGGTTGGCTAGAACAACATTTTCCGTCAGATTATCGATAAATTGTTCACTCAGTAAGTAGTGACTTGTCCCCAAATCACACCTGGCACTTGAACCCTTAGCCTACCTCCTGATTTCCGTCCTGCCACGGATGCAGAAAGCGGGTCACTGACTGCCCAGGGCAACCTATCCTTTCTTGCTCCTTTTTATAATGAAGACAGCAAGGCTTCTCTCCCAAAGGAAATACCAGACCTACAGACTTCGGGGGATGGAGCAAAGTCTCTATCGCTCCCCCACACCAGGTTTGATTCAAACACCCAAAGGTACCCTCACCACAGGTTAGTCAGGATCACAGGCAGCAGGGCAGGAAGCACAACGGAGCAGGTGGGCGCCAGGGTGGGGCCGTGGGGAGCAAGCAAGGCCAGGGAAAGGCGTGCAGATCCAACAGTCAGAATGCAACGCGCATCCCCAAGCAGTCCACAGGTTACAGGTTACCAGAGGTCGTCAGTGGGAACTACAGATACAGGAGCCCGAGAGCAGAGCTGTTCCATTTCCCCAAGAGGTCTGAGCACGTTATTCACATTCTCTCTTTCCGCTTGGCCAGGTGTTAAAAAGTTATTTCCCACTTATAATCAAGATTTCAAGGCACTCCCTGGTGGTCTAGTGGTTAGGACTTGACACTTTCACTGTTGAGGGCCTGGGTTCAATCCCTGGTCGGGGAACCCACAAGCATTGAAGCACAGCTCAAAAAAAGAAAAAAGAAAAAAAAAAAAAAAAGATTTCAACCAGCATCTCACAGTCACTGTTCTTAGCATTACAGCTAACAGCAGCACTGTCTTTCTGGCTCTTGAGCACTGAGTTCAAGTTTCTCGGATACACAAAATGCACCAGCTCATCATCCAGGCTACAGAGGAACGAGGTCAATCCCAGGCAAAGGAAACACACAACTGCGAGGGAACCAGCAACTACACACCTTAGGGCACTGAACTCTCTGCCAAGAAGCAAGAGTAAACAAACAGTCTAGAAAGACCCTGACGCACAGGCGCAGGGTGCCAGCAGCCTCGCTGGGACCGCCCGTGGGAGCTCCTGCCCCACACACGCCACTGGGTCACGGAGACGGAGGGCACGCGAGGTGCACTCCGCCTGCCCCGTGACGCGCCCTCAGGAGGCTGCCTAAGGAGCCCTGCCAGGACTGGCCAGTGGATGTGGGAGTTCACAGGTTTACAGGCTCTGTTCATTCACCAGTGAGACATGCAACTCAGCAGCAGGAACAGAACGGACGGCTGGAGGGTCAGAGATGCTTTTATAATCCAAGAAGGCCAGAGCACAGGGGCTGGACATGTGGCTCTCAAGGTCTATGAAGAGTAACGCCAGTCCTGACCTTTCCAGACTCTAGTCATAACTGTCCTGCAGAGTCTCATCTAAGGATCACATCCCCGAAGAATGCCATTTTAACTGCATTTTAACAATGTTTACTATTCCTTTTAGAAAGGAAAGACTGTTTCCTGTGTTCATTTTGTAAGGGAAAGAGTTTTGGGTGTGGGGGAGAGGGTGACTTACTGTGAGGGACAGTTTTAAATGCCTTACCCTCAGGGATAAGATTCTTTATGAACAGAGACCACCGTTAGGATTTGTTGCTAACTTCTGTGGCTGCTGGCTTTAATCTTTATCCTGCATAGAGCTGAGCTGCGTGGTAAGGAGAAGGATGCTTGGTGGAGGCGAGCAGAGTTTGGAAACCACTTGGGAAGAGCAATCTCTGTAGTAACCACTTAGGAAAAACCAATTTCATTCCGTATTTTGGCCACAGATATAAGTAGCTAAACTTCATCTCCTAGGAAACCAAGTCTGCAGCTCTTGTGACAGGAAAACAATTTCTGTGTCCGTGGAAAATGTGCAGGAAAGAACCCGCTCCGCTTGTGAAGGCAGCCACCGGATACAGCCTTAACGGACACGAACCGTGGGGCCACTGTGGCACAGAGGGGACAGTGGGAAAGAGGGCTGGCTCCAAGCAGACTGGAGCCACCAGATCCAGACAACAGTGCCTCTTCTCTGGACGGATTTTACCAAAGCTTGGGAAAGACACACAGGTCCTGCTGCAGAAGGAAAAGCAACTTTCCAAATTCCAATCCACAGCAACCATGGCAGAGCACGCTGGGAACAAGACCCCTGTGCAGCCCCAAGGAAGAGTGCTGAGCAGTTAGGAGTGAAAAGCTCATTATTTTTCTCCGAAACCACAGTGAAACATCTTTTTTCCAGAGTCCCAGGCACAGACTGCTCAGCACAATCACGTCTCAACCAGCCAACCGCTTTATAGAAAGCCCCCTCTGAAGACATCAGTCCCGCGAGCTCAGTCTTTCCGTAAGGACCAGAAACAGCGCAGCACCGGCTCCGTGGCCACGGCACACCTGGATCTGTGCTCTCGGATACCGCAGATCTTAAATGCCTTCTTTACTGTAACACACACAGAAGGAAACCGGCACCAGGGAGCCCCCAAATAACTAGTATTTGCCCCCATCCACACCCAGTGTACACCCTCTACGATGACAGCAATTTCAGGCACCACTGAAGACCCCGAAGTGAGGCAGGCAGTCTTGCTTCAGGGAGAATGGTCTCTTCTCTAAAGAAAGCTAAGCAAATCAAAGTTCTCATCTTTTAAATTAAAACCTGACTATGGGGACTTTCCTGGTGGCCCAGTGTTGAAGAAGACACCTTCCAGTGCCGGGGACCTGGGTTCGGTCCCTGGTCAGGGCACTAAGATCCCACACGCTGCAGACAACTAAGCCCACACAGCGCAACCAGAGAAGCCAGCGCACAGCGCCACTGAGCTGCATTCCAGAACCGGAGAGGCCCTCGCTCCGTAACCAGAAAGACCCGCCGCATGCGCAACTAGAGAAAGCACACGCCAGTCAGAGCAAGTGCAAACTCACCCCTCCTAAAAAGAGACAGCCTCCAACACTCTGCTTTGCTTTCGGGACAAAGTCCAAGCTCTCCAGAGCCATGCACCAGGAGGCTCTTCCAGATCGTCCCCCGCATACCTCTCAGGCCTCAGCTCTTTCCCGTCTGCCCCGCCAATGCCCCGCCCTCCAGCCAGAAGAAAATCCCGTAGCTCTGCTAATGCTGCATTCTTCTCTCACTGCCTCCTTGCCTGAGTGCACTGGTCCCACTCTACCTGTCCTCCCAGACTTACCAGTGCTTAATTCAACTGGGCCTTGGAATCTTACTTTGGGCATCAGCTTCCCTACAAGACTGTCTCTGATCCCAGCCCCAGGACCCCGTCTGTACCTCCTCCACAGAAAGTGCTGCCTCCTCGTCTCCTCACTGGACTGTGCCTGGGACCTGGAACACAGCAAGCGTTCCACGCTCACTGACACCTTACCAAGACTCACATACCACACGATATCCCCAAAGGGCTAATGTTCAGATGACTGGCTCAATGAGAGTAGAAAGTAAATATAAATTCCTAGTCCAGAAGACCACTATCCTTGAACTTAAGATACACTTTCTTCCAATTAGCTACATGACTTGCCCTTACAAAAGAGAATAAAAGGCAACTTCTGAGAGGCAATGAAATGAGAAAGGTTGCCAAAGCTCGATATTAACTACCAGTTCAATTCCACTGATGTACCGTCATCCTTCCCCTAGGACTGGGTTAGCTCATTGCCAATAAGATGGAGTAGACTGTATCTTTTTGGAGTGTCTAAACAAGTGAATATAAACCTTCAGTCAAACGGTCAGAAATCTGAACCCGCGTCCATTAACTAGCTTTTAGAAATGTTTTCATTTTTAAACTTTTTCCCTTCTCCCTTTTCTTTCTCTAACTTCTATCCCATGCTTGCACAGTAATAATTGATCAGTACCAGATGTCTTAAGAATGTAATGTCTTAAAAATGTAACCTCTGATAACATCACTGATGCACAAGCCTGTTATTTTCAGAACGAGATGACCTTTGCAGGTTCCACACCCGGACCACCAGGTCACAGACCACTGGGTAGGAGGCACAGACGGCCTGGCTCCCGGAATGATGATTAAGAAATATCAGAACAGAATGATTAACCGCCAGCTTCCCCTCTCTTTCCCCTTTAGAAACTCCTAACTAGGGGATTCCCTGGCAGTCCAGGGACTGGGACTCTGCGCTCTCACCATGGAGGGCTGGGGTTCAATCCCTGCTTGGGGAACCAAGACCCCACAAGCCATGAGGCACTGCCAAAACAAAACAAAAAATCCTCCTATCTAAAAAAACCAGTTGGTGTGGATCTGAGACTTGTCTCCCACTTCCTTGCAATCAAGTCCTAATTCTGTTGCAAACACCCTACTTTGCTGCAGCCTGGGAACATGAGCTCTTTTCATATTGAGCAAACTGTTAACCTGGTTTGGGGGGAAATATGAAGATTACAAACTGCACTATTTGTCCTCGAAATGTGCTTAAGATAAGGACACAACTTAGAGTCTGAATCAACATTAACTCAATTCTACATTTTCATTTCTTCCAAAGGCAGTATATTTTTAAAGAATCACTTCCCTGACGGATTATAAGTCATATTTTTTAAATTGTCTTTTCTCTCTTTTGAGGCTGTAACTCCTTGGGAGAATAGGTAAAGGGACAATTTTATATCAGGTAAGTGTTCACTATACTAACTAAAAGCAAAAAGCAGTCTATTTACAAAATATTTGAGAGGTTTCTCAGGCAGTCTTCCCCCAAAGGACACAACAGAACTTGATACTGAGTGTTCTGAAAATAAACCGGAAACAATGACCTCAGATGTCCTGACAAACAAGGAAGAAATTCTAGCAGGATGGCAAAATCTTTGTGGTGTCGGAGAGGAGGAATCACCAAAAGCCTCTACTTTCAAGGATTAGAACTCTAGATTACATAAAGTTTAAATGCTCACGTTTAGAATGAGTCAACCCCCATTTGCTAGCCTCGCCGTCCATTTTTTTATTTTGGCAAGGGGAGGTGTGTGTGTATGTAATTTAACTCTCATTACCATATCGCAGTTGACAGACAGGGTAACCTGAAGCTAAGACTTTTACACACTCAGCTGGCTACATCTGAGAAACACTGTATAGTCAGTTTCCCTATGATACAGACATCACGTCTCATCCCCGCATTCAAAACTGCATTTACAAGACTCTAAATCAAATTCGCAAAGGGAATCAGATTCAAGGGAGCCTTCAAGTATAAGTCCAAAGCAAACATATTAAAAATAAAAGTCAACGCCCAACTCCCAAACAGTCCATAGATCTCCAGGTGGGAGGCAGCAGAATTCGAGAGAAAGAATCCAGATTCGGAGTCAGACAGGTCACATCCCAGCTTCCGGATTACTATCTGTGTGACCCTGAACCAGATAGGTTTCCCTAAATCTCAGTTTCCTTACTTACCATCCTACAGAGGATAATACCTCTACAGGGCATTTCAGTTACATAAAAGCTATATAAAGGAACTCGCATTTTGGCAGTACTGCTCATGATGTCAGTGTGACAAGGCTGGGCTCCATTTCTGTACCTGGCACTTAAGAAAGGTTTAGTACAAAGAATCCTGGATGAGCACCTGAAAGATCTAAGTTAGATCTGACATCTCTGGGGTCTGTTCAGCTACAGAATTGCGAGTGGGCTAGCTTATCTCTAAGCCCTCTGCTGCTTCTCAAAGACTAAAGCGATACTCAATTTCTGGACCCAACATTCATTTTTTGTTCGTTTTCTTCTTTAACATGAGAAACTCATGTACCTTTGAAACAGGTGAGGAAAAACAAAGAAAGGACAAGATTCTCAAGAAACTTATCATTTGAGTCACATTCAAATTGTAGGCCAAACTGTTTCGGAGGGAGCAGCAGGAGGGGTTCTGAATGATTCACTCACATTCGTAGGCAGTAAACGCCTCTACCGGAGATTGTGAATTCTCTGGCACAAACTCGCTGCTGAGCACGCCGTCTAGCACAGAGCAGACACTCCAAACTGCTTGTTGAACGAATATCCGGCCGGCTGACACCTGCTGCTCCTCATAAAAATCTTTCCATTGCTCTCCTTACTCAAGTCAAAATTCAAGAAAGATGGTCTAACAATTGTACTCAATACCTTCTGAACGAGTTAATTCTTCAAATCCTC
>NW_011488724.1:79527-80450 GCF_000754665.1 Bison bison bison
AGAAACAAACACCCTGAGAGACGCTGAACCACCACTGGGAAAAACTTCAAGGCCAAAGATTCAACATTAAGGGAATGCTAAGGGAGAGGTCCGTTTCTCGGCCTCCTCAAGGGCTGACAAGCACCCTCAAAGCTTGGGGGGAGGGGGAACCCAGCTGCTGTCGTTCTACCCCGACTTCCCTCCTAGCTCAGTCGGTAAAGAATCTGCCTGCAACACAGGAGACCCGGGTTCGATCCCTGGGTCGGGAAGATCCTCTGCAGAAGGAAATGGCAATCCACTCCAGTGTTCTTGCCTGGAGAATCACATGGACAGAGGAGCCTGGGGTCGCAAGAGTCGGACAACAGAGCGACTGAGCCACACTCGGCTCTCCACGCCCTCCCTATTCCCGATACACAGAGCTCCAGGGGGATGAACAGACACCAACACGCGAGCCCCAAAAGACCTCCACACCTTCACCAGGGTCACCACGGACTCACACACTCTGAAAACGCCAAATTAAACACGAACCAAGTCGAACTGGCTGCTCCAGCTTGGGATAAACTATCTTCGCACAGCTTGTGGAGGCAAACAAAAGCCCCCAAAGCAAAGAGCCGAACGGTCCATCTCCGCTCCCCGCCGGGACAGCGGCTGCCTCGCGCAGCGCGCCCCCACGCCCGGCGGCCACTCTTCCAGGTCCTCCCGGGGCTCGCGCCCACGGGAGAGGGGCTGCCGCCGGGGCTTTCGGCGGTTCTGCCGCGGTCCCCGGGACCCGGCCTGCCCCGGGCGCTCCGAGTAAAACTGAAAGAGGAAAAAAGCCCTGACTCGCCCACCGTGGCGGACGGCACAAAGCAGCGGGCACTTCGGCAGAGTCGAGGGTCCAGAAATGACTCCGTTTCCTCCCGCTCTTCTCCGGGGCCCCGCCTGCCGCCCCGGAGCGCGCACCC
>NW_011488724.1:80572-95084 GCF_000754665.1 Bison bison bison
CCGGGCGGCGGATGGGGCGCCCCAGTGGCGCGCACGTCGGCCCGGGGGCAGCGGGGGCAGGAGGCGCACCGGGCCGCGGTGGAGGGAGAAATGGAACGCGGCCCCTTTAAGAGGCCTTCGCGGCGCTCGGGGGCCAGGGGCCTCTCCTTCATCCCTGGCCCGGCGTGTGGGGCACTTCCTTGGGGAGAACCATCCCCAGACCCGCTCCCCGGAGGCTTCCCTCACGCCACGTCCCGCCCGGCCCAGCCCCGGGGCGGCGGCTCCTCCTTACCCCGCTGTCTGCCGCCTCCTCCCAGCTTTCAGCGACCTCCTCATCTTCCATCTTACTCGCCGCTTTCCCTCCTCCCCCACCCCTCCGTGCGCCTGCGCCCTGAAGCGCGTCTCTGTCGCGGGCGCCTGCACGCAGGGCTTTGCTCAATGAACCCCGCCCCCTGCCAAGGCCGGAAGAGGCTCCGGTCCAAGGCCCACGATCCTCGGGGAAGCCATCTTGAAAGAGGGCAGAGAAATCAAAAGGTTGCCATTTTTCTTAAGGGGACGTGTACTGAATGGGAGTCCTTGTGAACTCATCGTCTTGAGTACGGGAGTGTTTCTTTGGAACCATCTTTTCTAAGGGCAAACAATTTACTTTTTTAAAGTTATAGTTTTCATAACCTGCAGATTATGTTTTTTCAAAATTCTCAAAAAATTTTTACACCTCAAAGAATGAAGCAGGAAGTAAAACATTGACCAGTTTAAACTGGTTTTTACTCTTTAAATAGGATATTTATTAATCAAACCTTGGAGAAGGAAATGGCAATCCACTCCATTATTCTTGCTTGGAAAATCCCATGGACGGAGGAGCCTGGTAGGCTACAGTCCATGGGATCGCAAAGAGTCGGACACGACTGAGCGACTTCACTTAATCAAACCTTGAGGGCTTATAGAGACAGTACTGCGCATGTGCAAGACGGGAACCCGTGTTTCCGGGATGACCACGGAACCAAGAATCTTCAGTCTAGGGAACCCAAACAATAGAAGTGGTTGCCATCGGACCCCTTAACCAGGTGAAGCAATAAGTCCTTCAGTAAGAAAAATCCGGCTTCCGTCTGCCGTAGTATCTTGTTAACCATATATGGACTGCTTTGAAAACTAGCCAATCAGCTTGTGCCAAGTTTGAATTTTCCGTAACTCCTTCAATTTTGCCCCAAATCGCGGCGCTGGGAGACAGATTTCAGCCGTTTCCTGTCTCCTTGCTGGTCGACCTCGCGACAAAGCTCTCTCTTTTCTCGAAAGCTGGTGCCATAGTATTGGCTTCTATGCGCCCCAGGCAGTGAGCCCTTGCTCGACGAGAATTTTTGGCGATCGCAAACGGACTAAGGCCGTGTGGTCGTCTGGCTGAGGCCCTGTAGCCCCGGGCTGGGTGTAGGTCCTCGCCACAGACCCTGAGTGGACACCTAGACGCGATTTGTCTAGAGGCTCTGCTGTCGGGTTCTTGCTTCCAGCCGCAGAGGCGCTCCAGGCTCCTCCGCGCTCCTTTCATTTTTTTGGGAAACAGCTCCTGGATCTTTTGGGTGAGTAACCTCGTAAAAACGCGCTTGTGCCTAAATTGTCCATTCCGCATCAGGATTATGGGTTAGGGTCCCACTCTAAGGGAGAATGTATAAAAGGTTACAGCGCCTGCGGAGAGCCGAGATTCAGTTCCTGGTCCTGGAACTAAGATCCCAGGAGCCGGCCAAAAAAATGAAAACGCTTACGGCCGCTGAGGTACTCAAAAGTTCGGATTAGAGTCCCAGGCCCTTAACTTTGTCAGTGTCTGATTGTTTCATTTGTTAGGAATTGGCTAGTAGGGTTAAATTGGATGGTCACAAAAAAACTTTATTGAATCTGTATTCTGCCATTTTGCTGTGGTCGTCCTGAAGAAAAAAACCCTTCTAAAATGGGGAATGGTAACAGCGTACCTGACAACACTCCCTTGAAAAGTGTTTTTCAAAGTTGGTCAAGGGTTAGCTCTAAGCCGATGAAAAAGAAGAAAATGCTTTACTTGTGTAACACTGTCTGGCCCAAATATCAGCTGGAGTCAGGGGAAAAATGGCCCCAGAATGGGTCTTTGAACTATAATACTATTTTACAATTAGACTCGTTTTGTAAAAGACAGAAAAAATGGGAAGAAATCCAGTATGTAGAATCATTTATGACTTTATATAAGAGGAGAAATTGGTATAAGGAAATTAATGAAAACACGATCACGATGGGTCAGAGCCAAGACTCTCAGAAAAAGTCTCTTTTACCTGAGTCAAAGTCAAATGATGGTCTAGTCCCTTCATCGCCAGCTGTTGCAGTAGCCCGAAGGTCTGCCCCTCCCTCAGCGCCTGGTCCCTCAGCGCCTCCTCCAGTAGCCCGTCCCTCAGCGCCTGGTCCCTCAGCGCCTCCTCCAGTAGCCCGTCCCTCACCGCCTCGTCCCTCAGCGCCTCCTCCAGTAGCCCGTCCCTCACCGCCTCGTCCCTCAGCGCCTCCTCCAGTAGCCCATCCCTCAGCGCATGGTCCCTCAACGCCTCGTCCCTCACCACCTCCTTCAGTAGCTCCTTCCTCGGTGGCCCCTCCCTCGGTACCCCCTCCCTCGCCACCTCTTGTGATAGCCCCTTCGTCCACACCTCTGGTGGTTCCCTCGACTTGTGAAGCGGGCCTTCCTGCAGGCAGTGCCAAGGCATCTACCGGTCTTCCTCAGGCTGTTGGTCCGGCTCTGTACTCGCCCTTAGCAGATGGTCAGGAAGGCACGGTCTCCCTTCTCTGTCCCCATCAGGGTACTCAGTTTGGCCCAGCGAACACTCTACCTCAGGCAAAGCAATTTCTGTTAAGGCAGGTCCCAGCTGGCTTAGATGACCAATGCCAATCCAGAGCACGTGGAGTGATGCATCATGGTTTATCAGTAATAGATTTATTTAATTATAAAGCTAAAATGCCATCTTATCAGGATGATCCCAGGAAGATGGAACGTCTCTTTAAAGGCATCTTTGCTGTTTATCATCCTAACTGGGCTGCCATACAGGTCCTCATGAATAGCCTCCTCAGTCCAGAGGAGCACAGCATGGTATTAGAGAAGGCCCTTCAGGAAGCTGAAAGGCTCCGTGAGATACACCCAGAGAGTCCAATCAGAACTTCAGCAGAGCAGGCTCTTCCTAGAACTGAACCAGGATGGGATCCCAGTGATCCAGAAGATCAAGCAAGGCTGGATCATTATAAAGATTGTTTAATGATTGGACTACAAAAGGGGGCAAACAACTTCAGGAGGGTCCAGAATGTAAGGCAAGGGCAGGAGGAGTGCCCATACACCTTTCTTGAAAGGCTTCATGAGGCTTTCCGAAAATATACCGATATTGATCCAGAACACCCAAATAATATGGGACTGGTCAATTTAACCTTTATTAGTCAGAGTGCCCCAGATATAAGAAGAAAACTACAGCAACTGGAAGAGGGACCGTGGCTGCCAACGTCTCAGTTGCTTGAGGTTGCTCTTGAAGTGTTCAGAGGCCTACTCAAAATTCGAGAAAAGCAGGAGCAGTGCATCTTGAGGAAGGCTGCTCTGCTCAGCCTTGACCACTCAAGACCCAGTTCTGCAAGAAAGAACAAATGGCCACTGGTAAGACCCCAGGGACCTCCAAGACCCAACCGGAAAGGTCATCCATTTGTTGGGCCACAACAGTGTGCCTTTTGTAAACAGGAAGGACATTGGAAACGGGAGTGTCCCAAAAACAGACGGGGCCCCCTCTCCTCCAAGACAACGTCCATCAATGGTGTATTTGGGGAAGTTGCTCAGAAACCTTTTCTACAGCAGCTCGAATGTCACGTAGAGAAAACATCTATAAAGTACAACTTTATGTATGAGTTTGAATGTCATAGTCCCTTATCAGGGCAAGAGGTACTAACAAATTTAAATGACCGAGTGGGTTTCTCAGCAGAAAAAGTAGACACCAGAGTACTCCCAGGTCAAGTTTCCACCCTCCAAGCTGCACCATTACAATTGGGAGACAAGACTCCATCAGATGTCCCTGAAGAAATTTTACAAAAGATAAGAGCAGACGTTTGGGCTGATGGGACACCAGGAAGAGCCAAGACAGCTGACCCAGTAGTAGTAAAACTCCGTCCAGGTGCCCAGGTTCCAAATTTAAAGCAGCCTCCTTTGAAAAGGGAAGTAAAGGAAGCTATAAAGCCTATGATAAACACCTTTCTTAAATACCAATTAATTCAACCATGTCAGTCCCCATATAACACTCCTATCTTGCCAGTAAAAAAACCTGGGACTGGAGAGTATCTTTTTGTGCAGAATTTGAGAGCTATCAACCAGATTGTAGAGGATATACATTCAGTGATGCCAAATCCAGATTTATCTGGAGACTTTTCCTGGTTTACAGTTCTGAACTTGAAAGATGCCTTTTATTGCATACCCCTCAGTCCTGAGTCCCAGAAACTGTTTGCATTCGAGTGGGAAGATCCAGAGACAAACATAAAGCAGCAGTATTGCTGGACGGTGCTTCCACTAGGATTTAAAAATGCCACCACCATCTTTGTGGAGGCCTTTTTGAAGGACTTGAAGGATCTCCAATTAAATGAAGGAATCTTACTCCAGTATGTGGGTAATATACTAATTGCTAGTAAAACTAAGGAAGCTTCAGACCAAAATACAGTCCGCACTTTAAACTTTTTGGCAGACCGGGGATATAAAGTCTCCAAAGAAAAGGTACAAATTTCTCAACCAACTGTAAAGTATCTAGGAGTTGAGTTGTCAAAAGGACAGAGAAATCTGTTGCCAGATCGAAGGGAAGCAATAGCTGGGGTGAATGTACCCACCACCAAAAAGCAACTGAAAAGATTCTTAGGAAAGGCTGAGTTTTGTCGTATTTGGATTCCTAACTTTGGACTCATAGTCAAACCTCTATACGAGGCTCTCAAAAGAAGTGTCAATGAGCCATTAAACTGGACTGCTGAATGCCTTGAGTCATTCCATATGATCAAGGAGAAAATTTCAACAGCCCCAGCCCTTGGTCTCCCGGACATTAGAAAGCCATTTGACCTTTTTGTGCATGAAAGACAGGGTGTGAGTCTTGGAGTGCTAACTCAAAATTTAGATACTGCCAGAAGGCCAGTAGCTTATCTTTCCAAACAATTGGATATTGTAAGTCAAGGATGGCCAGTTTGCTTCCGGGCTGTGGCTGCAACCTGTGACCTCTTACGAGAAGCTGAAAAGTTCACTGAGGGCAGTCCTACTAGTGTGCACACTCCGCACCGCGTGCAACCTTTACTTGAACGAAAGGGCAGATATTTGCTTACTTCAAAGAGGCTAGGAAAATACCGAGCCATCCTATTTGACAAACCGAATGTAACATTAAAGGAGGTATCTGCTTTAAACCCAGCCACTCTGCTCCCCAGTGCAACAGAAGAACCTGTTCACGATTGTATACAAATAACTGAAGAACAGTATCCCAGACCTGACCTGACTGATCAGTTTTCAGAAATGATTCTAGAGAGAGGTGATGAAAGGGGATTTTATGTTGACTTTTGAGACTTAGATGATGATGAGTAACAAACGAAGAAGGCTGGATATATAATGAACAGGAACTAGTGCTTAGACTGCAGCATTTAATGGGAAGACTTATGCTCAACTACATCAAGGAACCCATTATAGGAAGGATACAACCTATCATTGTCTACAAAAGTTTATTGTTAGTCCATAAATGCAAAGGACCATTCAAAAGGTAATACAAAACCGCCTGATTTGCACCAGAAACAACCCTAAAACTGGGCCACCTCCAACAGAACCAGGAGGTGATTGGCAAATAGACTTGACTGTTACGCCAAGAGCCATGGGACGTTATAGATATTTGCTGGTATTTGTGGACACCTTCACAGAATGGGGTGAAGATTTTCCACGCCAGAGAGAGAGCTTCCTAGGTAAAAAGGCCTTACTGAAAGAAACTAGCCCTCGTTTTGAGTTACCTCTTTCAATTCAAAGTGACAGTGGAGGAGATATCATAGCTGGGGTAACTCAAGGGTCTACGGGGCCCTTGGGCTACAGTAGAAGTTACATGCTTGATGGAGCTCTCAAAGTACATCAGGAAACCAACTTCACTTGCGATGAGGTCTTAACAGTTGCCTTTTTGAGAAGGGTTAGAATGGCCCCTGGAAGTAAGGGCCACTTGAGCCCTTATGAACTGTTATATGGGAGAGCCTTCCTTAAGACTATTATTGCAGTCTTGAAAGTGATCACATTGTTAAAAGGATTAGATAGTACAAAATGTGTACAATTTCTTGGTGCTATCTTATTCTCTAGTTGATTAATGTTTCCCACAGACATTCCTTTGCAATGCAGAAGCCCAGGGAATTGGGTCCTCCTGAAACTTGGAATCATTACTTCGTTGAAGATCAACTGCAGCCCAAGTGGATAGACCCTATGAAGTTCTTCTGTTTACACATTCTTCAGTAGAGCTAAACAGAGTTAAACCTTGGGTATACCACTCCTGAGTAAAAATAGTACCCATTTTTAACCAGCAGCTCCCCGTCCCCTTTACAGTTCTCAAACAGGGCACATTCTTTATGGACGGGAGAAAGTAAGCGTACCAGCCTTCTTAATACTGGTGGGGCCTGGAAACCCATCACTGATTTCTTGACACTTGTGAACCCTTAACTGACCTTAAGTTACTTTTCATATAGAAATAGGACAGCTAAGACTCCACCTGGCCAGGAAGAGATGAGGACATCTTCAAAGTAGACAGCTTCTGCCCAGAAGTCTGGTCCAGGCCTATATAAATAAATATTCAATCACTAAAAATGTTTAAAATAACATGGTTTCAGTTCAGTTCAGTCGCTCAGTTGTGTCCAACTCTTTGCGACCCCATGAACCGCAGCACGCCAGGCCTCCCTGTCTATCACCAACTACCGGAGTTTACCCAAACCCATGTCCATTGAGTTGGTGATGCCATCCAACCATCTCATCCTCTATCATCCCCTTCTCCTCCCACGTTCAATCTCTCCCAGCATCAGGGTCTTTTCAAATGAGTCAACTCTTCGCATGAGGTGGACAAAGGATTGGAGTTTCAGCTTCAGCATCAGTCCTTCCAATGAACACCCAGGACTGGTCTCCTTTAGGATGGACTGGTTGGATCTCCTTGCAGTCCAAGGGACTCTGAAGAGTCTTCTCCAACACCACAGTTCAAAAGCATCAATTCTTCAGCACTCAGCTTTCTTTATGGTCCAACTGTCATCCATACATGACCACTGGAAAAACCATAACCTTGACTAGACAGACCTTTGTTGGCAAAGTAACGTCTCTGCTTTTTAATGTGCTGTCTAGGTTGGTTATAACTTTCCTTCCAAGGAGTAAGTGTCTTTTAATTTCAGGGCTGCAATCACCATTTGCAGTGATTTTGGAGCCCCCCAAAATAAAGTCTGACACTGTTTCCACTGTTTCCCCATCTATTTCCCATGAAGTGATGGGACTGGATGCCATGATCTTCGTTTTCTGAATGTTGAGCTTTAAGCCAACTTTTTCACTCTCCTCTTTCACTTTCATCAAGAGGCTTTTTAGTTCCTCTTCACTTTCTGCCATAAGGGTGGTGTCATCTGCATATCTGAGGTTATTGATATTTCTCCCAGCAATCTTGATTCCAGCTTGTGCTTCCTCTAGCCCAGCATTTCTCATGATGTATTGTGCATATAAGTTAAATAAGCAGGGTGACAATATACAGCCTTGACATACACCTTCCCCTATTTGGAACCAGACTGTTGTTCCATGTCCAGTTCTAACTGTTGCTTCCTGACCTGCATACAGGTTTCTCAAGAGGCAGGTCAGGTGGTCTGGTATTCCCATCTCTTTCAGAATTTTCCACAGTTTCTTGTGATCCACACAGTCAAAGGCTTTGACATAGTCAATAAAGCAGAAATAGATGTTTTTTTTGTAACTCTCTTGCTTTTTCCATGATCCAGTGGATATTGGCAATTTGATCTCTGGTTCCTCTGCCTTTTCTAAATCCAGCTTGAACATCTGGAAGTTCACAAGTCACATTGCTGAAGCCTGGCTTGGAGAATTTTGAGCATTACTTTACTAGCGTGTGAGATGAGTGTAATTGTGCGGTAGTTTGAGCATTCTTTGGCATTGCCTTTCTTTGGGATTGGAATGAAAACTGACCTTTTCCAGTCCTGTGGCTACTGCTGAGTTTTCCAAATTTGCTGGCATATTGAGTGCAGCACTTTCACAGCATCATCTTTCAGGGTTTGAAATAGCTCCACTGGAATTCCATCACCTCCACTAGCTTTGTTCATGGTGATGCTTCCTAAGGCCCGCTTGACTTCACATTCCAGGATGTCTGGCTCTTGGTGAGTGTGAGTGATCACACCATCACAATTATCTGGGTCGTGAAGATCTTTTTTGTACAGTTCTTCTGTGTATTCTTGCCACCTCTTCTTAATATCTTCTGCTTCTGTTAGGTCCATACCATTTCTGTCCTTTATTGAGCCTATCTTTGCATGAAATGTTCCCTTGGTATCTCTAATTTTCTTGAAGAGATCTCTAATCTTTCCCATTCTATTGTTTTCCTCTATTTCTTTGCATTGATTGCTGAGGAAGGCTTTCTTATCTCTCCTTGCTATTTGGAACTCTGCATTCAAATGGGTATATCTTTCTTTTTCTCCTTTCCTTTTCGCTTCTCTTCTTTTCACAGCTATTTGTAAGGCCTCCTCAGATAGCCATTTTGCTTTCTTGCATTTCTTTTTCTTGGTTTCATGGACTCCTAAATAATAAGGTATGTTTTTGGAGGACTGTTAAAATTAGGAGTCATAGTTCTGTGTATCATAGGGTTAATCTTTTTACTCACCAATTTTTTTACTTATTATCTGTCTCGTGTATTTAAAAAGGCCTCTTCCACTCACATGATGATTGCCTGAGACTTTAGAATTCAAAGCAGGACTTGTGAATGTTTACAATCAAGTGCAAAAACAATTTCATTCCTGTTATAATAATCTATGCTGCTACTCAGCAAGAAGCAGCTATGTAAGAAAAATACGGTCTTTTTGAGTGAAGAAACTTCAAAAAAATGTAAATGAGATATGAGCTTTTAGATAAACTCTATTAAGAATAATTATGCTTTAGGAATGTCTGTCTGAAATAGTCTGTCCAAATTGGGGTACCTTGAATTTCTAAGGGTTGTGCTAAACTAAGTGATGGAAGTTCACTGAATAGCTAGCTCATTTCCAAATAAAGTAAGATTTTGAAACATTTATTACTGTACATTAGTTTCCTCTTACAGAGAAGCTAAAGAAATTTGGGACTGTTAATGAATAAAAATAAGCTAGCGCAAAAACTTGAATTTGGCTTTTCTCTCTGTTAAAAGGACACACTTTCTTCAGATGTTGAACTGCATTTGACAGTAGATCTAAGTTTATTTGCCTCTTAAATTGTCTGTTCTGTATTTGCCTTTGAAATCCCGTATTTTTACTTTGGCTGAGTGAATAGCTATTGTTTCACAGTGACCTATAGTCCCATCTGACTGAGTGCTCTAAACCTTTCTGATATTTGTTGACAAAACTTCCTAAATCATTCTGGTGAAGCACTTTTGGCTTCTAGCTAACTTTGCGATGCTTCAGAGGGACCCTGAAACATCCCAAAGGGAGATATTACACTAATTGGGTTCAACTTCCGTGTTGAATTACATGGGAAATATTGTCAAGTGAATAATAAGTCTCTATGGTAAATGTTACTAATACAGATATCCTAGAAACAATTTATATATAAATTCTGATATATTCAGGTAAAATGTTGCCATAATTCTAATTACTATCTTAAAGTGTTGTCACAGCACTAACCAAGTTTCTTTTGAAAATGCTTCCTCTTCAAGAAGATTTATAGAAAGGACTTTTGGATAAATACGAGTTTCTGAACTGGGTAAGAAATTAAGGATTCTAGTGGGAAACCTGATGACTGTACAATGGTTAACAAAAGGACTGAATGAATTGGGAAATACGCTTATCACTTTTATGGTTTCTGAAAAATTACTGGTTTGAATCTGTGTTTTCTAGATCTTAGGAAACCTTCCCTTCAAACTAATTATGACTTAACAGTAATTTGGTAAAATGATATTTAATAAACAAATTGAAACATTTACCTTTTTTCTCTATCTGACCCCTTCAGAGATTGGAAACTCTTAGGGTTCCAATAACTTTATCAGATAAATTAGGAAGATTATCTCACTAACTGGTACAGAAATCTCAGTTTTGGAGACCTTGAGAAAGAGAGGAATTCACTTAGATCTGTTAGGCAAAATCTGTGATAAGCCTTTGGGATGACTTTCCTAGCCCTGAAAGGTTTTATTTTAAAGTTAAGTTTGAGACTCCATAAAAGTTTCAGCAAAGCAAAAAAAGTCTGTGATCAATTATGGTTATATAAATAATCAGGTCAAGTTTATTGAGAATAGACCTATTTTATAAACAAGTCTTAATTTGGTTATATTTGGTAAAAATGAGGGTGATTTTAGGGAGAAAAGGATGTTTCAATGAGTGTTAAATCCCAGTTTGTTAACGAAAGTCTGTATGTACTAAGACTCATTTCCTGAATGGATCTTTGCTGTTAGGGTATTTTAATGTAAAATTTAATTGAATTATTAAAGGACACTCTCAGTTTGTTTCTGAAGCTTAGCTCAATAATCTGTCTTTGGATAAAGATCAGATGCCTCGCGACCTGCCACCAAGACTGGAAAAAGACATAATTTAAGGAACAGTCTCCAACCTGGCTGGAAGGACCTTTTATCAGCTACTCTTAACTGGCTCATGCACAGTGAAATTGAAGGAAAATTGACTCTTGGACTAACTCCCATTTCCAAAGGCCCCTACACTGGACTGGTCTATAAAGAGGACTGGCTGACCTCAAACTCAAATGAAGACGACGCTCAAACAGAGCAAAGTACACTGTGCTAGGACAAGAAGAAGACGACATCAGAAGCAGACAGCTTGCCCAAGATGCCCGACCTGATTCGTAGGATCATTGACAACGTTTTCTTGATTTCTTGGACCTTTGCACATCAATCAAATGTTTTCTATCACAGACATGATTCTATGCTAATTTAAAACTCAATCCAATTGTTGGGTTGTGGCCTAGTACTTCTGTGTTACCTTGGTGGATTTCTCCTCTCCAGGACTCTGATAGGATAGACCCTAGGAAGTTTATTTTAGAAGAGAGTTCAGTCCTGTTCTGTCTATTCATGATATTACTAGATGGGATCCTCTCACTTGGTCAGTTAATAATACCTTCTCTGACCCTGGCTCATAGATTTAAGTGTTTTCTTAGGGTCGTTTAAACTCAGTAACAAGCTAAGTCTCAATCAAAAAAAAAATGTGATCTCTTGTCTACTAAAAGGAAAATTCCCACAATTATGGGATGGATCTATATGTTTAACACCAGGCTATGGTTAAGTTTAAAAGCTCTTTATGTTGGGAACAATTAAATTGTACTAAGAATGATCAACCTAGTATTATTATAAAACTAGGCTGAGTACTTGGTGAACTATGCCTATTATTAACCTTACAGAGAATGATTGATATGAAACTCAATGGAGTTGTGGTAGTAACTTATAGCCTTGGCACCTACCAGGATGGATAGGAAGGTGTAGCCTGGGACTCCCATGAACTCAAGGTCATGTACATAATAAATTACAGGTAAAAGATTTACAACAGACCATAGACATTGAGACAGCGTACGAGGAGACAAATGCCTGGCTGGAATGGATTAAATATTCTGCGCGCTTGGAATGAGAGCAGCTGTTATGCTTGTGCGGCAGGTAGGCCGGAGTCTCAGTGCTACCACTGCCACTCGATGGACCTCAGACGCTGTGGGCATAGAATGCATGATGCTCCTCTTCCGGACAATATGGCCTGGGGTAGTAAACCCTGCAGGACCTTGTCACTAATGTTCGTGACTGTGAGGGGTCCAGGGCGTAACCCCCAAGGACTGTCAGACCCCCGTTCCATAATGCAAACTACACCTCGTGCCTCTCTAGGTGGGGGGAGCAGTTAGCATTCTGGGGGAGTGAATCCGGGTGCAGTGAAGCCCAGTCCTTTGAGGGAATGAACAGCCATTCTGCATGAACTATGGCCTGGGAAGACATCTGGTGTTGTGGAGGACCATTGCTTGAGACTCTAGCGGCCAATTGGAGTGGAATTTGCACCCTAGTTCAATTGGCTATCCTTTTCACCCTGGCATTTCGACACTCGGATCCATCTCATAAGCAGACTAACCATAGAGCCAAAAGGAACACTCTTGCCCCGGGTGGGTCATTTGGTCCATATATATTCTATTGGGGTCCCTAGAGGTATTCCGAATGAATCCAAGGCTAGAAACCAAATAGCAGCGAGGTTCGAGTTGATATTATTCTGGTGGTCCACCATTAATAAAAATGTTGATTGGATAAACTGTATTTACTATAACCAGCGGAGGCTTGTTAACTATACCAGGGATGCTCTAAGGGGAATAGCAAAACAGATGCTACCAGCAAAATGGCATGGGGAAAATTGAGTGGCCTTAGACATGATTCTGGGCTTCCCTTGTGGCCCAGCTGGTAAAGAATCTGTCTGCAATGCAGGAGACCTGGGTTCGATCCTTGGGTTGGGAAGATGCCCTGGAGAAGGGAAAGGCTACCCACTCTGGTATTCTATCCTAGAGAATTCCATGGACTATATAGTCCATGGGGTCGCAAAGAGTCGGACACGACTGAATGAGTTTCACTTTCAGACCTGATTCTGGCAGAAAAGGGAGGAGTATGTGTTTTGGAGGGTGTCAATGTCGTACTTTCATACCCAACAACACAGCCCCTGAGGGCACAATAACAAGGGCCTTGCAAGGTCTGAACACCTTGGGTAATGAGTCGGCCAAAAACTCAGGGATAGATGACCCATTGTCCAGTTTGATGGAACAGTGGTTTGGGATACAGAGAGGCATCATGATGTCTATCCTGACTACCCGTATTGTCACACTTGAAATACCCAGGTAGGGTGTTGCATCATTCCTTGTGTCAGGAGCCTAGTGCACAGATGAATATTAACAGCTCTCACCAAGCAGTCCACTGCAGCCTATCATATCAACCTTCTATTCCTGGAGGAGTCTGAACATGAAAGTCATTCGATGCTAAGTTTAAGGAAAAGAATAATCGACTATCATAAAAAGGGGGTGGGAATTGTAAGAAAAATATGGTCTTTTCTACCAAAGAAGAAAGATTGAAGAAATGGATTCATATATTTTTTTTTAGAACAGTTAAATAGGAAGGTTATGTATATATATGTGTGTGTATATGTATGTATCTGGCTTGTGCACAGGATTCCTAGGATGGTGACTCATTGTCAGTCGTTTGTTTTCTTACCTTCCTGGTTTCTCTTCCTCATAAGAACAATTTGGCAGGCTACTTTTGTGGGCTTTACCCTGCACACGTGCAAAGAACTAAAGGGCTGGAGAAAATATTTAATATAAATCCTCCACTCAGAAGCTTACAAGTATCACGCATGACCCCCATCGACCAATAAAAACTTAGGCGCCGTTCGGGGAAGATTGTGACTCTGTGGTCTTCCGCCTGCGAGGATCCAGGGGAGGGAACCTGCGTTTCAGGGATGAACACCGGGAGCACGTCCCACGCGGCGTGCTGGCTCCCGCATCTTTGCCTGCGGAAGTGGAGCCTGTCTTGCGAGCCACTTTCGTCTGCGTTATTCCTGTGACACTGCTGGAGACCATTTCCTACAGCCAGAGTGGGCGTCACCCTGTTTGCCTTAAGACTGAGGAATGTACAAAGAAAAGGGGGAAATCTGAAATAGCACATAAACATTGACCTGTTTACCCTGGTTTGCCTCCTTCAATAGGCTGTTGATTAATCAAGCCTTGAGTTATTTTACAGACAGCACGGCACCTGTGGCAGACAGGAACCCATGTCTCCAGGATGACCCCAGGACCTAGAATCTTCAGTTTACAGAACTCATAAAATAGGAATGTTGCCACTGGAGCCTTTTACCAGCAAGAAGTTCTTCAGTAAGAAAGACTTGGACAGCTTCCGGCTGTCCAAGTAGCTTGATTCCAATCGGCTTTCTGACCTCCAAGACTAGCCAATAAGACTGTGCCAAGTTTGAAATTCCCCTAACCCCTTACCTTTCACCCTGAACACTGGATGGGGAGACAGATTTGAGCCCTGCCTCCTATTGCTTGACCTCACAATAAAAGTCATTCTTTTTCTAAAAGCTGGTGCCATAGTATTGGCTTCTGTGTGTGTCAGACAGTGAGCCCTTGCTTGGTAACAAAAGGATGAAAGATATCCACGGATGCATACATTTTATTATTTCTATCTGATAGAGTGAAAGTGATTACAGTATTTCCTCCTCATAAAGCAGTGTTCCAAGCATCTGTTAACACTGTATCCTCTACTGTGAGGTGAAAACATTAGTTGTTTTATCAACATTCAGATCAGATCGGATCAGTCACTCAGTCGTGTCCGACTCTTTGTGATCCATGGGCTGT
>NW_011488724.1:95249-95748 GCF_000754665.1 Bison bison bison
GAAGAGGCAAATAACTTTTTTTTTTATTCTCTCTGGCATGTTCGGTAGGCCTCTCAGTATTCAAAACATCATTTAGTAGTGTTGCTTTTGGCTGCTACAATGAAGTTATCTGACTTAGAATGCACTTCTTAGAATAGGTTTCTTCTCATATTTTTAGCATGCCATTTAATCTTTCTAAAGTGAGTTTCCTGTTGAGAAATGTTGCCATTTGTATGCTTAATGATTATTATAAATTGCAGTCATGACTTAACTGTTCAGTTCAGTTCAGTTGCTCAGTCGTGTCCAACTCTTTGCAACCCCATGAATCGCAGCACGCCAGGCCTCCCTGTCCATCACCAGCTCCCGGAGTTCACCCAGACTCACGTCCATCGAGTCAGTGATGCCATCCAGCCATCTCATCCTCTGTCATCCCCTTCTCCTCCTGCCCCCAATCCCTCCCAGCATCAGAGTCTTTTCCAATGAGTCAACTCTTCGCATGAGGTGGCCAAAGGACTGGAGT
>NW_011488724.1:96182-104794 GCF_000754665.1 Bison bison bison
GTTATCGATATTTCTCCCAGCAATCTTGATTCCAGCTTGTGTTTCTTCCAGTCCAGCGTTTCTCATGATGTACTCTGCATATAAGTTCAAAAAGCAGGGTGACAATATACAGCCTTGACATACTCCTTTTCCTATTTGAAACCAGTCTATTGTTCCATGTCCAGTTCTAACTGTTGCTTCCTGACCTGCATACAGGTTTCTCAAGAGGCAGGTCAGGTGGTCTGCTATTTCCATCTCTTTCAGAATTTTCCACAGTTTATTGTGATCCACACAAAGGCTTTGGCATAGTCAATAAAGCAGAAATAGATGTTTTTCTGGAACTCTCTTGCTTTTTCCATGATCCAGCGGATGTTGGCAATTTGATCTCTGGTTCCTCTGCCTTTTCTAAAACCAGCTTGAACATCAGGAAGTTCACGGTTCACATATTGCTGAAGCTGTTACTAGTCTTTATTTAGAAGTTACAGTAACATGCTTACTAGCTTTCTGGTTTCATGACTTCCTGTGTCTGGAATTTCAATCATCTCTTCGTCTGTCCTCAGTCCATTGTTTACCAACATGCCTCTGGTGTAAGCCACCCACAGTTGGTGACTCCCAAAGTTCATCTCCAACCTTGAACTGACCTAATGTTTCCAACTCATATAGCTAGGTTTCTCATTGGCACTTCACATATATATTCCACTAGCAGTTCAAATGACTTCCCTGGTGGCTCAGATGCTAAAGCATCTGCCTACAATGCGGGAGACCTGGGTTCGATCCCTGGGTCGGGAAGATCTCTGGAGAAGGAAATGGCAACCCACTGCAGTACCCTTGCCTGGAAAATCCCATGGACAGAGGAGTGTGGTGGATTAAAGTTCATGGGGCCACAAAGAGTTGGACACGACTGAGCGACTTCCCTTTCACTTTTCAGCAGTTCAAATACTCTGCTCTAAAATACTACTAATACCATTAAAGTCTTGACCAACTTGAAAGATCGAAGATTTTGTTTTGTTCACTCTCTGGAACTATACTTTAAATACATCCTCCTGTGAACTCAATTCTTAAAAAAAAAAAAAAAGATTACTTATTTATGGCTGCGGTGGGTCTTCATTGCTGCATGGGCTTTCAGTCCAGTCCAGTCGCTCCGTCGTGTCCGACTCTGCGACCCCATGAATCGCAGCACGCCAGGCCTCCCTGTCCATCACCAACCCCTGGAGTCCACCCAGACTCATGTGCATCGAGTCGGTGATGCCACCCAGCCATGTCATCCTCTGCCGTCCCCTTCTCCTCCTGCCCCCAGTCCCTCCCAGCGCCAGGCTCTAGGGCTACTGCATTATTGCGGCGTGTGGGCTTCTCACTGCAGGGGCTTTTGTTGCAGAGCGTAGGCTATAGGTGTGCGGGCTCAGTAGCTCCAGCCCGTGGGCCCCACAGCGCAGATTTCCGATAAGATGCGGTGCGCAGGCTTAGCTACCCTGCAGCGTGTGGAGTCTTTCCTGACCAGGGGCTGACCAAGTACCTGCACTGGCAGGTGGGTTCTCAACCACTGAGCCACCAGGGAAGCCCTGAACTCATTCTTGTAAGAAAATTGTTCTAACCGCCTTGGCAGCAACATGGTCGATGAGACCATCAATCGGGCATCAGCTAAGTCTCACTGTTTGAGGTGGGATTGATTAGTTTTTCCTTGCTGCAGTCGGTTAAGGCTTTGTAAGTTACTGCATGTTACCAGCAGAGGGCGATAGTTTCTCACAATCGTGTTAACATTTGGCAAAGAGCTTTAGCAAAGGAGTTTGTTGAGCATTCCTGACTGAATCTTCCAGGAGACCATAAAGATAGATATCTTGGAGATCATTTGAGGATGCTGCAAAGGAAACAGCTTTTGTTACACCAAATAGGTAATCAAGAGGCCTGCCCTAATTAATCATGTAGGCCTGTGATCTTGGGCAAGTCCCTTCCTCATCTCTAAAATGAAGGGACGGAATCAAGTGAAGTCTAAAATTGAGGAAGTAGGGGACTTCCTTGGTGGTCCATTGGTTAAAACTCTATGCTTCTTATGCAGGGGGTATTGGTTCAATCCTTGGTGGGGGAATTAAGATCCCACATGCTGTGTGGCATGGCCAAAAATGAATAAGGAAGTGGTGGCAGGTTCTTCCTCCAGGGGGAAAGCCCCAAAAGTTGATGCAGTGGCATAAACAAGCACAGGCAGAGACCCTAAAGCATGAGCTTCTCTTTCTTATGAAATGTTCGTTATACCCTGTTTGGGGCTTAGGGATTTGCACTCAGAACTTAGGTACGTTTGATCTACGACATGAAACAATCTGGCATGTGATAGAAATATAAGAGTAAAGCCCATAGTGAGAACATTTTCCATCTGATTTCCAAGTTGAGGCCACGTAGGCAGTTAAGAAATAAATGGCCACTTCTTGTTCAGTCGCTCATTCCTGTCCGACTCTTTGGGACTCCATGGACTGTAGCATGCCTGGCTTCCCTGTCCTTCACTATCTCCAGTTTGCTCAAAACTCATGTTCATTGAGTCAATGATACCACCCAACCAACTCATCCTCTGTTGCTCCCTTCTCTTGCCTTCAATCTTACCCAGCATCAGGGTCTTTTCCAGTGAGTTGGCTCTTTGCATCAGGTGGCCAAAGTATTGGAGCTTCAGCATGGAGGTTCAGCATCAGTCCTTCCAATGAATATTCAGGGTTGATTTCCTTTAGGATGGACTAGTTTGATCTCCTTGCTGTTTTCAAGGGACTCTCAAGAGTCCTCTCCCAACACCACAGTTCAAAAGCATCAATTTTTCAGTGCTCAGCTTTCTTTATAGTCCAACTCTCACATCCATACATGACCACTGGAAAAACTATAGCTTTGACTAGATGAACCTTTGTTGGCAAGGTGATGTCTCTGCTTTTTAATACACTGTCTAGGTTGGTCATAGCTTTTCTTCCAAGGAGCAAACATCTTTTAATTTCATGGGTTGTAGTCACCATCTGCAGTGACTTTGGGGCCCAATAAACTGTTACTGTTTCCATTGTTTCCCCATCTATTTGCCATGAAGCAATGGGATTTTATGCCATGATCTTAGTTTTTTGAACGTTGAGTTTTAAGCCACCTTTTTCACTATGCTCTTTCACTTTCATCAAGAGGCTCTTTAGTTCCTCTTCTCTTTCTGCTATTAGGTGGTATCATCTGCATGGCTGAGGTTGTTGATATTTCTCCTGGCAATCTTGATTCAGGTTTGAGCTTCATCTAGCCCGGCATGTCTCATGATGTACTCTGTATATAAGTTAAATAAACAGGGTGACAAGATACAGCCTTGACATACTCCTTTCTCAATTTCCCTACAGTTCCACCTGTTGCTTCTTGACCTCCATACAGGTTTCTCAGGAGGCAGGTAAGGTGGTCTGGTATTCCCATCTCTTTCAGAATTTTCCTGTTGTACTCCATACACAGCAAAGGCTTTAGCTTAGTCACTGGAGCAGAAGTTGATGTTTTTCTGGAATTCCCTTGATTTTTCTATGAACCCCCTGTTCTGTGCTGTGCTTTGCCACTCAGTCGTATCTGACTGTGACCCCATGGACTGTAGCCCGCCAGGCTCCTCTGTCCCTGGGGATTCTCCAGGCAAGAATACTGGAGTGGGTTGCCATGCCCTCCAGGGGATTGTCCCAACCCAGGGATTGAACTCAGGTCTCCCACATTGCAGGTAAATTATTTTTAATTTCTGAGCCACCAGGGAAGACCAAGAATACTGGAGTGGGTAGCCTATCCCTTCACCAGGGCATCTTCCCAACTCAGGGATCGCACTGGAGTCTCCTGCATTGCAGGTGGATTCTTTACCAGCTGAACTGCCAGGAAAGCCCATGAACCCCCTACCAGTATTTAAAATGTACATGTCTGTTAACCCAGAAATTCCATTTTTAAAAATATTTTCTTTATGTGGACCATTTTATAAATTCTACTGCATATGTTACAATATTATTTCTGTTTTATGTTTTGGTCTTCTGGTCAGGAGGCATGTAGGATCCTAGCTCCCTTACCAGGGACGGAACCCACACCCTCTGCATTGGAAGGTGAAGTTTTAACCACTCGACTGCCTCAGTCCTTCCCCAGGGAAGTCCCCCAGCAACTGCATTTCTAGGAAATTTCCCTACAGATACATGTACTCATATGCAAATAAATGTATAAGGATATTGATTGCTGTTTGTTTATAATCACAGAAGACTGGAAACAAATGCCTATCTCTAGAGGATTTGTTTTAAAAATATATGGACCAGCCATGCAAAGGACTAGAATGAACTACTAACAAAACTTAGGTGGTTCTAAATAAACTGACTTCAAAAGATCTCGAAGAACTATAGTTATTAGAAAAACAACACGGTACAGAGCAGTGTGTATAGTTTGCTTTGTGTAGGTTTTTAAATTTATATGTGTATTTGTGTATGCATCTCTAGAGAGATATAAGGGACTTGTAACGGTGGTCACCTTGGTGGAGAGGCAAAGTTTACCAGGTGGCTGGGAGACGGGCTGGACTTCACTTTTATCATGTGTCCTTTTGTCCCTTTGAAATTTGTTTTACGTGCGTACATTATTTACTCTAAGTAAGTACATACGTAAGAAATTCATTTCAGTAATTGTAGTGGTGGCCTCTGGACGATACTAGAGGGATCGGATCATAGCCACTCCCCTCATCCTAGCTTTGTTTTGTCCCCTCATCTCCAGTCATGTCCCAGTCTGTCTTCACCATGTAGAGAGATTGTTCTAAAACACCATTTCATCATATATCCTCCCTACCCCCAAATCTCCACGACCTAGGAGGTAATATCCAGTTTTTCTCCTGATATTCCAGGCCATATATTAACTGACCTTAATCTTATGTTCCTTTTGTTTGTCAGAAGCAACATTGTACAGAGTTCAGTAGCAGTCTTTGAAGAGAGACCACCTGGGTTCAAACCCACTGTGACTTTAGGTTAAGCCTCTTAATCCCAGTGTTCATCAGGTTCATCAGCTGCAAAATAAGCTCAACAAAGGCACTTACTTAGCAGTGTTTAGAAGTTGTGCAACACAGAAAAGTTAGTTGCTTGTCCAACTCTTTGCAACCCATGGACTGCAGTTCACCAGGCTCTTCTGTCCATGGGATTCTCCAGGCAAGAATACTGAAGCAGGTTGCCATTTCCTTTTCCAGGAGACCTTCCCAACCCAGGGACAGAACCTAGGTCTCCTGCATTTCAGGCAGACTCTACCTACCGTCTGAGCTACCAGGGAAGCTAAAGTAGCAGGGTTTGGTATATAATAAGAGTATACATTATACACTGACTGCCATTGCTGTAATAATAATACTTAGGGCTTATCATCAATGATAATTTTTATTGGCCTTTTACACAGCATTTTCTGTCTCTCCCAGGAAACTGTGGGGCCTCCATGAGGTCAAGGACTTTGTTGTTTTATTTAAAAGTACATTACTGGACTTTTTTTTTTTTAAGTACATTACTATGGCTTGGCACATAGTTCTTGTTTAGTCACTAAGCCATGTCCCAACTTTTTTGTGATCCATGGACGCAGCCCTCCAGGCTTCTCTGGCAGTGAAATTTTCCAGGCAAGAACAGTGGAGAGGGTTGCCATGGGCACTCGCTAATATTTGACTGGATGCCTTGTTTTCAAATTCCCAGTTCATTTATTCGTTCAACAAATACTTAATGAGTCTCCAATGTGTGCCAGTCTCTATTTGGTGATAAAGCAGTGTACAGAAAGTCCCTGCTATCTTTGAGCTAGGAGATTCACGGTGGAGTGGTTCTGTATTTGAACTTGTTCTATCATGACCTAGCAGTTCCAAACCCAACTGGCCATCAGAATCCCTGGGGAGCTTTAGAAGAAGTTGGAGGCAGTGTCTAGCCTGGGCCCTGGAACCTAGTTTTTTACACAAGATTTTTACCATCGTTAAAAGTCTGAATTTTAAAGATTCTTGTTTGCATGGCCCACATCTGTTGGCTCATTCAACTTTAGTACCTGTCTCATCCCCAGTAGCTTTTCCAGAATCACCACTTCACTATAAAACTGCATGTGTTTTCCCAAGTCAAACTTGAACTTCTTCAGCATTTTTACTTTATTATTTATTCATCTATATTAAAAAGTGTAACTGAAATATACTTGATTCACAGTGTTGAGTTAGTTTCAGGTGTACAGCACAGTGATTCAATTATGTGACCCAGGGATCAAACCCTGAGGCCCTGCATTGGCAGGGGGGGTCTTTTCCATTGAAGCACCATGGATGCCCCAGGTGTGTGTGTGTGTGTGTGTGTGTGTGTGTGTATGCAGTTTTAACTTTTCTAACAAAGACATCATGGAGTGGGTAAATAGACTGATAAACCTTTTAGGTCTCTTCCAATGCTGTCTGAAATCAACTTATTGACCACTTCTATCTAGTCATTTGTCTGCATCTCTTGGGTCATGATTTCCACCATCTTTTGGGTTTGGTGGACCTGTCAAAGCTGAGCATAAGAGTTCTTCTGAATCTGATTGTTTCATTTTCTTTCTTTCTTTTTTTTTTTTTTTAGTAAAGTCAAGAGAAAACAAACAAGCAAGTAACCATCAGTAATCTTGACATCAACATGAGCTTCAATCACAGTCTGCCATTTTTGACCATGGAGCATGTTTTGTCAGAGGTATCATTGCCATGGAGATTAGGCAGTTTTTGCCCTGAACATCCTCAGTAATTAGCTTGAAGTTTTAAAATGCCACTTCATCATTCTGCACATCAGCAAGGCTCACTTCAAAACAACAACCCCAGAGGCCATCAGATGGGATTTTGGTTCCCAGAGTTTTTACTAGTGTTTTTCCAATATTTCTTATATTGAACATAGCTGATGTTTTCACATTATACCAATCTTTCTTAGAAAACAGACCAACCACTTCCTTCTTGGTTCCCTTTTTGCTGCCTTTCATAAGGTGCTCATTGTTGCTGACCTCCAGAGAGCCAAAAGGTAGAACCTGCATTTTTAAAAGGAAGCACTTACAAGCTGGTCCAGTGTTTCTAACACTGAGCTCTACAGAGTATTTGGGGGTGTGGAATTGTTCACACGTTCTATGACAATTTTTAAGCTTGAGATTTTAAAAATTTTACTTACTTGACACGCGGGGGTCTTCACTGCTGCAAGGGCTTTTCTCCAGTGCTGGGCGGGGCTACTCTGGTTGCCTGCATGGGCTTCTCATCACAGCCTCTGGTCTTGTTGCAGAGCTCAGGCTCTACAGCACTCAGGCTTCAGCAGTTGTGGCACATGGACTCAGGATTTGTGGCTCTCCGGGCCTGGAGCACAAGCTCAGTAGCTGTGGCACACAGGCTCTGTTGTCTCGAGGCGTGGACAGTCTTTCTGGACTAGGGACCAAACCTGTGTCTCCTGCGTCGGCAGACATTCTTTACCACTGAGCCAACCCGGAAGCCAAGCTTGGGATTTTTAATGATATGATTTTAATATTTATTTTTACATATAACTACCAAGTTTCTCTTTTGCTGTGACATTTTCTAACTGAAAGGCTTTTTCCCCCCCTAAGATTTTTTTACTTATTGGCTGTGGAGGGTCTTCGTTGCTTTGAGCAGGCTTTCTCTACTTGTGGTGGGCAGGGGCTTCTCTTGTGGAGCACCTGCTCTAGGGCCCACTGGCTCAGTAACTGCCATGCAGAGGCTTAGTTGCCCCCCCCGGGAAAGTGGGATCCTCCAGCATGAGCGATTGAATTGGTGTCCCCTGCATTGCAAGGCAGATTTCTAACGACTGGACCACCAGAAAGCTCCCTCCATGAGTGTTTAACCAGGGGTCTTTGCATTATTCAAGTGTGTAGCACAGATAGTGCTTTTCAGAGTGAGCTTGACCCAGATCTGTTCAATAGCGTCTTGCCTTCCCAACTTGAGAGCAGACTTGGTTCTGACCCAGCCCCATGTCCTATGAGGTGTCCCGGAATGCCCACTTTATCCCAGGGTGGTGGGCTGGCAGTTCAAGGTTGCTTCATTGTTAGGTGCCTGGGGTGAAGACTGACGTCCTTGGGCTCTATATCTCTGGCACCCCCTTAGATCACATGCTGTACAGATACTTCAGGAAGGTTGGCATCCACACACCAGGTTGCTCCCTTGGAAGGGGGACTTTGCTGGAAACCATCCCATCGCAATAATGATGATGGAAAGAACAAAGAGCTTGGGAACCAGTTACGCCTAAATTCAAATCCTACCTCCGCACCCCAACTACCCCGCAATGTGGCTTTGGGGAAATGATACATCCTGTGCCTCAGTTTCTGCACCTGAAAAATGGAGTCAGTAACCAGTCACACAGTGGTGGTTACAGTTACGGGAGGCTTAGTTGCATAACCAAGGCACTGAGTTTCTCTCCATCAGTTGGCATCAAGAGCACTTGTGCTCATCGGACCCTGAGAAGTACAAGTGAATTAACTGACATCTATTACAGTCTCAAGCCGTTGGTAAACCTGCTTGGTTGTCCCAAGGAGGGCGGGTGAGAGCGGTTCTGAGGCCGTCCTTCCCTCCAGCCTGGCTCCACAGGCGGCGTTCCGACCTTGGAGAACCTGCCGGGGTCTGCAGTGGGGTGCGGGGCGGTGGCGGCGGGCTGAGGCGGTGCGCGGCGGCACGCACCTTCCCACCT
>NW_011488724.1:104992-109768 GCF_000754665.1 Bison bison bison
GGGCGCGGCCTGCGGCGCAGCGCCTCTGCGCGCGTCCTGACCCGGGTTCCCTCACCGCCTTCGCCAGCGGAGCGTACCCGAGAACGTGGCGCGGGCTAGGTCAGGTGAGGCCTCTTCCTCTCCCGGGGCCGCGGCTGGGAGCCGGCGCCTTCTGCCCTTTATGCGCTGGGTCCGGCCCGGGCCGTGGACCCCGCGCGGGGGTCGGTGCCGGCTGGCCTGGGGGCCTCGCCTTAGTCTTCCTCGGCATCTCCGGGTGAGGCAGGCAGGAGAGCCCTTTTCCAGGCAGCCTCTGGGATAGGCGAACCCGGCCTCTGCCCTCTAGCACGGCGGTTTTCGTCCCCCCACCGGGGCCACGAAGGGTGTGTGACCGGGGTAAGGATGGCTTTGAGGTGTCAGATCACCTTCCACCCCGCCCCCAAATCTTTAACGCCTCGGGAGGCGCCGGAGTCCGGTGCTCTCCAAAATTAGGGCTGCGGCCAGGAGCCAGCATCTCTGAAGCTGCAGCTGCAAAAGGAAGATTTTGGAATTGGTTTTAAAAAATGAAACACAAGCAACCTTTCCTACCCTTTTAGCTTTTTGAGTGTTCCCCCAGCGAAGTAGGAACTGCGGATCTCCTTGATTAAGACAGCAGCCCACGTTGTGACAGTGGAAGGCTTCTGGCGAGAATTGTTTGTGCAAAGGGAACCGTGGAGGGTGGGAACCAATTTGTAAACGAAGAAAAAACAGTTGTAAGATCTTGATAGTCTCCGCAGAGTAACTTCGGTGCTAATGAAGCCCTCGTTCCTTTGAAACCTTTGGATTGTTAAGATTTCGATACCTAATTGCTTTTGTCTACTGGTCTCTGAATTTTATTAGGAGAATAAAAGCTTTATTTCTTAATTGCCATAGTCTTTGGACTTTTCCTGTGGTTGGTTCCAGTTGCCCAGAACGCATTACCCGTTCTCGGTTGCTGGCCTGACGTTGTGCTGTTCTTAGCCTTCTTGAGAACAACTTTTGTTGCTGTTGTTCAGATGCTAATGTGGAGACTTCGATTTTGTTTCTCTAGTAGAGAAGCCAGTGTGAAGCCTTGCGGTTTCTTCCTTGAGGAATGATGGCTTCAGTTGCAGTTGTTCTGTGGGAAATTGTTGAGGCCATAGCCTTGGCTTGGACACGCCAGATACCTTTTGTAACTTATATTTGTTCAACTAGTGCTTAAGAAGGATGACATGGGTTTAAAGGGACAAGAAAATCTGAGAGGAAATAGCATCGTTCAGAGGTGAGCATTTAAGATTTAGTCTGCAGCTTTTACTGGGCATTGTGATGCCCTGTTTCAGATCCCTCATTTTGAGTGTATGCGTGTATATAAACTGGTTTCCTTTCTGTTGCATGATGTCCTTTTATATCCTATAACTGTTAGCTTTTGACAAGCCTGGTATAAGTATTACTCTTATCTATATCGATCCGTGGGTTTTCAGTCTGTTTCAGGAGCTTTTAATTGTTAGAAGAACCACTGTTTAATGTTAGTTAATTTGGGGGCCTTTTTTCCTCTTAGAGCCTCTTCCATAGGGATTTGTAGATTCTCTCAGTGCCTTTGCTAAGGACATGAACCTAAACCAGCAACTTCTCTGTTTTAGAAAGTTGGAGAGCCGCTCTGTGTATCAATGTGCTAATAAAGAGTCAGGAGATTAATGCAGGAAACGTCCTGGTGGTTTGGCACTGCACTTCTTGGCGCGCTGTGTTGGGTTGTTGTGCTAAATCATCATCAGGTATTGATGCAACTTCAGGACATCCATGACATCATTCACTCTCCAGCATTTTGCCTTTTGCAGTTTCTTCTCAGAGTCACAGAAAAGTAGGATCAGGAAAAATCGCTTAGAATGCTTCTCAAGTGTCTGATTTCTGGAAGAGCCTTCTCTAAAACTGCTTTATAAAGTTAAAACCCTCCTGTAAGACTCAGAGCCGTGTAATTGCTACATACTGTGAAAATGCTAGCCCAGCCTCTAGGTTTTACAAGAATATTGAAGTCCCCAGAAGTTACTCCAGAGATGAACAAAAATACACGATTGTCTTTGTGATTTCAGGTTTGTTTTAGTCAGTCTGTATGAAACCAGAAGCCATTCGTTTAAATTACGCCCTTCTCACTTCACAAGATTGTTATGTGAAACAACAGTGTTTGTGAAAATGCTTTGTAAAATAGAAGGCAAATGTAAAATTGGTTATTCAGTGATCAGTTTTATGAAGATGCATGTTGAGGGCCTTCTCTGTGCTGGACAATCTGGGAAGTGGGTCCTGATGATTCTAAGACAAGACAGCTTTTGGTCTGAAGTTGCTCGCAACATGGTCTGGGAGCCAGTCTAAGAAATGAGTTAAATACGCCGCAGTGTGAAAAATGCACTGAATCCAACCAAGGGAGTGAGAAAGTCTCAGAGCCAGGGTGGCTTTCCCCAGCCTTTCCTGTTATTCTGCAGGAAAATATCCCTTTTGTGAGCAACCTGCTTTTTATAAAAACTTAGAAAATAATTCTGTCATGAGTTCTTTTCCTCTTTTATTCATTCACTGTTCTGACACTTCCCACACAGTGAGCCCCAGTTATGGTTTCTGCATCCTCAGAAATCCACCAGAGGCTTGGGAGAACCTTTTTGAGAGTGAGTCACATGCACAAGAGATAAACACAAACATTGCAGCTGCAATTAAAATATCTCAGGTTACTAAGTGGTGACAACTTTAGAGGGATGACGCTTTGGTTTTTGTTTTATAAACGGGCACATGCAGGACTATGATTTTAATTTGATCACACTTAATCAATGTTTAGTTGTCTGTCCCTTAGAATGTTGACTATTAGTGATTATTAATACTGTCTCTTTTCCCAATAATAAATAAAGCAAGAACGTCCTTCTCCTTTTGAAGTGAAGCTAACAGCTTAAGCCAGACTCTACTAAACTGTTTTGTAAAATCTGTTTACATAGATTGAGGTTGCTTAGCATCTCTGATCTTGAACTTCTCTTCGGTACAGTTTTCTCGTCTTAGTGCTGTGGTATTTTATAATCAATGTAGCGTGCTGTTGCCCACACTGCAGAAATTCTACAGATGTTTGAATGAGCGGCATCTGTAAGTGGTGCAGTGTTGGACACGCACTATCTGTACCTTAACTGAAAACGGGTGCTTCGGGTCGTGGTTGACAGGAAAGTGAAGGTGGTGTGTTCATTTTTCTAGCTTACGTGTAGAAAGGTAGACAAGTCATTTTAAAATTGCCCAGTATTAAACTCGTAACACTGTGGCTTACTTTAAAAATAGTTTCTTGTGACATTCTTCTAAATGTCTTGTGAAATTATGACTTAGTGGTACTCTTGGGAAGCTTAATTTTGTGTTTCCTTACTCACGTATGGATCAGAAGGCAAATTTGCTCTGAGTTCTGATTCTTCCTGTATTAAGTTTCTACTTTTTAATTTCTAAAGTTTTCTCCTAGGCATTTAATTTTTTCCCAATGTTTCTGTTCTGTTTTCCTTCAAAAGTGGAAGTATCTTGTACTTTAATGTTTTTTAAATTCCTAAATCTGATAAATGTACAGATATTATATAAAGCAATAGTTATTTGTAAAATTTTACTACTCTGGACAGTATCTTGGCTTAGACAGTAACATGTTTTCTCTTGTTTCCTAGTTATATTGAATACATAGATTTCAGGTAGTTCATACAATTTCTTTAAAGGCAAACAAGTTTTAGTTTTAGCTACTAATATTCTCTTAGAATATTTCATATTTAGGATAATTTTATTTCAGCTGTCTTAAGGAATTCCTTAGTATGGCATACTCCCCAAAATCTGTTTCCTTTATTCGTCTCACTTAAATGTTTGCTTCATGTTACTATATAGAGAACAAGAAATTTTTTTTTTCCAGAATGAACCTCTTGGTGCATTGTTTGGAGAAAGGTTGATGTTAATTTTAAGTTGATCAGTACAGTTTTACTAAGTGTCTCCTCTCCCATCTGCTGGTTAGATCAAGGGGAAATGGGAGTTTATCCTTCTAGCTCAGTGTTTATTTTAAAGCTTTCCTTGGTTGGTCCAGCAGTGTTGTTTGCGGTCTGTTCTAAGGACTGCTCTCTTACCTTTTGCTTTGAGATACGTAATGACGTCTTTCCAAATAGACCCTTTGGTCTAGTCAAAATCAAGCACACTGCTCTCTTCCTTACTTTCCTGTGGGTCCTTCAAATTTTGATTTGTCAGTCTTCCTTACCTCTCCCCACCTTTTTTCTCCCCCGGTAAATGTAGTTCTCTCTTCTAAGCGTGTTTCATAAATCATAATGGAATTTTGGAATATAATTCTCTGTTCAGTTCAATTTAGTCGCTCAGTCGTGTCCAACTCTTTGCGACTCCATGAATCGCAGCACGCCAGGCCTCCCTGTCCATCACCAGCTCCCGGAGTTCACTGAGACTCACGTCCATCGAGTCAGTGATGCCATCCAGCCATCTCATCCTCTGTCATCCCCTTCTCCTCCTGCCCCCAATCCCTCCCAGCATCAGAGTCTTTTCCAGTGAGTCAACTCTTCACATGAGGTGGCCAAAGGACTGGAGTTTCAGCTTCAGCATCATTCCTTGCAAAGAAATCCCAGGGCTGATCTCCTTCAGAATGGACTGGTTGGATCTCCTTGCAGTCCAAGGGACTCTCAAGAGTCTTCTCCAACACCACAGTTCAAAAGCATCAGTTCTTCGGTGCTCAGCCTTCTTCACAGTCCAACTCTCACATCCATACATGACCACTGGAAAAACCATAGCCTTGACTAGACGAACCTTTGTTGGCAA
>NW_011488724.1:109868-127081 GCF_000754665.1 Bison bison bison
TCAGACTTTCCTTCCAAGGAGTAAGCGTCTTTTAATTTCATGGCTGCAGTCACCATCTGCAGTGATTTTGGAGCCCCAAAAAATAAAAGTCTGATACTGTTTCCACTGAGATACATAACAGTATGTGGATTAGAATGTCACATTTTATTTAACTTAAAGTAACTTAACGGTAATGAATCTTAAAGATGTTGCATCAGGTGAAATAAGCCGCAAAAGAACAAATACTGTGTGATCACACTGGTATGAGCTCTCCAGAACAGTCTTAATTCATAGCGAGCGAAAGTGGAATGACCGTTGCTGGGGCTGGGAAGAGGGAAGGGAGAGTTACAGTTTAATTTTAGTTTGGGATCAAAGTCCTGGAGGTTGATGGAGGTGACGGTTGCCCAACAATGTACTTGATGCCGCTGCACTACATATTCGAAAATGATTAAAATGACAGTTCTTATGTAATGTATAAACACACAGAGGAAGCTTAATGGTTTACATATGCTCTGTGGGCTGGATTGATCATTATTTATTTCAGTATAGTAATTAAGATCATAGGCTTTGGCCCCGGGGAGACCCAGGCTCATGTCCTACCTAGTTCTGCTGCTTCCCTTGGGTATGGACCTTAGGTTCTTTAACCCTCAGTTTTTTCGCCTATAAAATGAGGGTAATGCCCATGTTTGGGGACAATTAAGTTTCAGAGTGCGAATGAACTTCTCAACGTATTGCCTAGCACATAGTAAACACTCAGGTCGTAAACATTGTTACTACGTTGTTTGACGAAACGTTGAGACCGGAACAAGGGAGCGTGGCCGCTGGCTTCGTCATCGCGCGTCCCAGTGGCCTGCCTGGCCCGTGTGTGGATGTGCCTGTAGCGGGAATACACGTTCTCCCGTTCCCGCTGTGCTCCTCTTGCTGTCTTTGGAGAACTGGGCTTATTCATGTCTTCATTTGACACCACTGCCCGGATGTTTCTTAAATCTATCCAGTTGTGATCTTTCTTTTATGCCTCTTAATTTTCCAGGGACTTTATACAGCATATTCTCTAATTCAACTGCCCATGTGTTCACAACTAAGTCCGTTATTTCACCCCACACGTCTCTGAAGATAAAAAAACCTTTACTAACCAGGTTGCCATCTCAATATTCCCATTTCTCTAGATAGAGTAATTTTATTCTAATCTTGTAAAGCTGGGACTCGTTGGTTAATACCACTGAAACAATCTGTGTGTGTGCCCTGTGCAGACCTGTATTATCTTGCTCAGTGTTCCTCAGATTTGCCTGCTTCTCGTTATATTTGCTGGCGTGACTCTAGAAGGCAGACTGAAGTGCTGATGTAGTTGTTAAATGAACTGGTCTTGTTCCAGGGCCTTGCTGTTTATTAGATGTGTGATCTCAGTCTCCCTCATCTTCAGGAAGGGAGTTACAGTTCCTGCCTCATAAAATACGTAAATGTCCACACACGATAAATAGTCTATGAAAAGTAGTTGCTGTTGATGGAGTTCTTCTTGGTAGTTTCTGGAAACGATTAGGATTGAAGTGACAGTATTATGACAGACCAGTCTTAAAGAACTACGCTCTGAATGTTTCTCCTCTGATTGGGATCCTGTGGTAACTCATTATTGCCTGGTTCTCTTAAGTGTGAGATAAGAAGAGAATACTTCCTCACACCTCAGTGATGCTTTATTGCGACTGTGCTGCTAAATACGGTTATCATCTTGGTTTTACACACTTGCATCAGCCTTTTTGGAGAAGGAAATGGCAACCCACTCCCATATTCTTGCCTGGAGAGTCCCATGGACAAAGGAGCCTGCTGGACTCCAGTCCACGGGGTCGCAAAGAGCTGGAAAGTCGGACTGAGCGGCTAACACACACACGCTTATCTGTGAAGCTCTCCATTTGGACTTCTTTGTACCTTTCCAGCCTTATTTTCCACGACACGTATCGTGCAGTCTGTTAAAGCCAGACTCGTCTCACTGCCTCTCATGTAAATCATGTTCATTTTTATAACTGAAAGATTCATTTTCCTAATAGAAACCTTTTTTTTTTTTTTTTCATTTAACTACTCGGTCTAGCTCTACAGAGTAACTCCTATATGCTCCACCTGTTTGTCCTCGCACAAATAGGTTCCAAAAAGAAAGTTACTGTGCTGACTCCTACCACATATCTTAAAGTGAACATATCATGCAGTGTAATCCACATGTAATATTTTTAGTGTCATAGGCACATTTAGTCCTTCCGTATCGCATATTCACTCAGTGTGTGCTTTTGATTCTTATGGCTGATGTTCTTCATGATCTTTCTGAAACATTGCATAATCCCAAGTGTCTGTTGAGTCTTTCTTGCCTTTTTGTTCATTGGTCCATCCATTCAACAAACATTTATTGAATGTTGCTATGTGCTAGGCATGGTTCAAGGTATTAGGGTCACGATGGACAGAATAGGCAAGGGCTCCGATTTCCAGGACCTTAATATTTGAGAATGAAGAAAGGAATTAATGAATGAACAAAATTTCACATAAGTACTTCAAAGAAGATGAAAGAGAGCTAGCTTGAAGGGAAAACTAATTGAAATTGGTTTAGAGAAGGCTCAGTGAGAGGTGATGTTCAGGCTGAAAGATACGAGGCAGGACGTTCAGTGGTAAGTTTGGGGACATAAGGAACAGCGAGTGTAAAGGCCTAGAGTAGGAACCAGGATCCGGTCAGGATTGCCAGCTTGCATTTGGCTGTTACTTGCTTCATAGTCTAAAAACCTCCTCCCCTTTTTTCTTTCCCTCAGTGACATTAACTATTTTTTTTTCTTGCTGCATGTGGCGTGTGGAACTTGCCTGACCAGGGAGCGAACCCATGCTCCCTGCGTGGGAAGTGAGTCTTAGCCACTGGACCACCAAGGAAGCCCAGACGTTGATTTTGAAGAGGCCAGTCTGGTTCTTTGGTAGACCCTTCCACAGTCGTGATTGGTTTCACTGTGTATTGTGTCACTCAGTCCCTTCCTTATCCCCTCCTAAGACAAGTCTGAAGGCTTGACAGAGTCCTGCTTGCAGTCCTGGGTGACACTGTGTTCACGTTGTATCACACTTGATGTCAGCTTTTGCCATTTTGATACTGAGTTTGATCACTTGGTTAACCTGAGAGTCCTCGATCTTTCCTTTGTAAAAGTTTCCCTTTATGTGGATCAGGTAATCTGTTGGGTAGCAATTTAACGCAGTTACTCTATTCTCTTTCACCTATTGGTTTTCATGTCCATCAGTGATCCTTGCCTCAGTCAGTTTCATTGGAGGTTGCGAAAGGGTGATTGTTTTCACAATTATTAGCTGGCGAGATACCATCAACCAGGAATTAACTACTAAAAGTCTCTCCTAGTAAGGCAGGGTGTTTTGGTTGATTCTTTGCTTTTTGTTATAAATTTTGTTGGGGCTTCCCAGGTGGCTCATTGCTAAAGAATCCGCCGGGCAAATCAGGAGATGCAGTTTCGATCCCTGAGCTGGGGAGATCCCCTGGAGAAGGACATGGCACCCCTCTCCAGTATTCTTGCCTGGAGAATTGTATGAACAGAGGAGCCTGGTGGGCTGCAGTCCGTGAGGTCGCAAAAAGTCAGATGAGACTCAGCAGCTGAGCACACACACAGTCGGTCACCTCAGTGGCAGCAAATGAGTCCCTGCTAATCTCTGTATCACTGTGGGCACAAAATTTGTATTTATTCATTCTTTTGCGCTTGGTTGTGGCCATGGGTCTGACGCTGGCCTTCGGCCAGTGTGAGCACTGTGTCCTGTCCCTGTGCCGTCACTTCTGGGTGGTTTTCTGTCACAAGATACCCCAGGTGCACCTTGCACTCTCTCTGTTCTTGACCCCAAATCAGCCATGTTTCTAGGAACACCTAGTCTCCTTTAGAGAGAATGCCGTCAGAAACCAAGTTCTGAGCGCCAGCAATGCTCACTGCCACTGGGTCCTCGTTATTTCCAGGTTCTTTCACTGGGCAGAGACAGAAAATGCGTTTTTTAGAAATCAAAACTTCATGTCGACATTCCAGTTTAATTTGTCTTTCTTGAACTGACAATCTCATTTTCTAGAATTGTTTGTATTTATTTGCTTTATCCTCTGTTCATACAGAATTTGGCAATAAGGAGTTCATGATCTGAGCCACAGTCAGCTCCCAGTCTTGTTTTTGCTGACTGTATAGAGCTTCTCCATCTTTGGCTGCAATGAATATAATCAATCTGATGTTGGTGTTGAGCATCTGGTGATGTCCATGTGGAGAGTCTTCTCTTATGTTGCTGGAAGAGGGTGTTTGCTATGACCAGTGTGTTCTCTTGGCAAAACTCTGTCAGCCTTTGCCCTGCTTCATTCTGTACTCCAAGGCCAGACTTGCCTGTTACTCCAGGTGTCTCTTGAGTACTTACTTTTGCATCTCTTCCTAACTTTTATTAATTTCCAGTTTATCCTTTCAGTATTTCTTTTTGCAAAAATAAATATCTATGTATAGTCTTTTTCTATCCTTTCTTACATAGAAGGTTGCCATATTATGTACACTGTTCAGAAGTTCTTTTCACTTAGCATATCTTGGAGATCATGCTTGGAACAGAGGTAGTGCCTAATTATTTCCACAGCTTCATTTTGCGAATGTGCCAAATTTGTTCAACTAGCTACTTAAAAATATACATATTTCTCTGTGTTGGTCCTGCTGGATCTTACTTAGTTGTGGCTGCCTGCAGGATGGTTAGTTGCAGTGCGCAAACTCTTAGTTGGGGCTTGTGGAATCTAGTTCCCCAGCCAGGGATTGAACCCAGGCCTCCTAAATTGGGAGAGCAGAGTCTTAACCATTGGACCACCAGGGAGGTCCCAACTAGTCACTTTCTGATGGTCATCAGTAAGTAATGCTTTACTGCTGATCTTTTAAAAATAAACTTTGGTGGGAATTCTCTGTGGTCTAGTGGTTAGAGCTCAACGCTTTCACTGCTGAGGGCCTAGATTCAGTCCCTGGTCAAGGTAAAGATCCCGCAGGCCACGTGGCATGGGCGAAAAAAAGACCACCTCACTACTTAAAACAGATGTTGGTATGTGCGTGTATGTGTTAGAAGGAGCTTTGAGCCGATACAGGTTCTGTTTTGCCACTAATACATGACCTGTTTTTGGACTTCAAGTTTTCCTCATATGTAAAATAAAGGTTAAGTTGCTCCATAATCTGTAAGGTTGCCTGCTGTAATATGTTATTTTTTTCTGAAAGTTTTATTAGCCATATTTTAAAGCTGTCAGTAAAGTATATAAGGCATAGGAAGAGTATGAATGAGAGCATCAGGTTAGGTTTTAGAAGTACTACCGAGGGTTTTCTGGACTTGAGTCTGCTCAGGCGCTTGTTAAATTAAGATTCCTGGACCCATCCCTGCTTTCTGAAACAGTCTCTAGGAAATGTACCTACTAGGTGATTTTTTTTTTAGTGATCAAGCAAGCTTGTGAAACAAGCGTTACTGCGAGTGCGTATGCTATTGTCCTTTAGTTTCCTGAGGATAGGGAGTAGTCGGGACATTATTTACCCTTCATGAATTCCTTTGCTCTGACCACCACCAGAAAAAATATAAGTGGAAATGAAAATTTCCTTCTCTTACAGCATCTTGTCAAAATGCATTATGGTCTCTGAAGAATATTTTTGTATCAGTGAGGAAGCTGGCTCTGTATGCAAACTGAGAGGCTTGATCGGGATGCCGTGCGGTTGCATAGCGCTTTGAATTCTGCTGCCTGAAATGCTTCACCATGCTTCTCCTTTACTCACATTTAGTAAATTCTTTCTTAGAGACTTCAGAACATGTTGGGTTCCAATTCTTGTTCCTTTATTTTTCTTTTTGAACAGAGCTGGCTAATTGTGGACAGATTAATTTATCTGGGCCTCATTACCCTCATCTATAAAACATAACTGATAATATGCCCCTTACAGAATTGAGGTAGGGTTAAATGAGATGGCTTCCCTAATAGCTTAGTTGGTAAAGAATCTGCCTGCAGTGCAGGAGATCCTGGTGCGATTCCTGGGTTGGGAAGATCCGCTGGAGAAGGGAAAGTCTACCCACTCCAGGATTATGGCCTGCAGAATTCCATGGGCTGTGTAGTCCAGGGGGTCAAAAAGAGTGGGACACGACTGAGCGACTTTCACTTTAGAGACATGGTGCTTGGCACATACTCCCAGTACCTTCTGATTCCCTTTCCTCTTAGCTGATCTTCACATCAGCTACATTTTAATGATTTCTTGAGTGTTGGTACTCAGTGTCCATGGACTGACAACATTGGCATCACCAGGGTTAGAGTGCAGAAGGTCACGTCAACTCCAGGCCTGCTGATTCTCTGCCTGTAGTTTGAGATCCACATTAAAATTTGAAAAGCATTGGAACCTTAAGAGATTTCCAGAGAGATTTCCTCTTTCTTTTTGTCTGGGTTCCTGATGACTTCATTCTTTGTATCTTTGGCAGTTTGGTTTTGCTGTACGCTATTAGCTGAAACTATTTTAGATCAATATGGAGACACATGTTCAGAATAAAAATCTACCTGCAGAATTATTTACATTATTATTGTTCAGTAGTTGTTTTTTTTTTTTAAATAGTGTGAGAAATTCAGTAGACTGCATAAAAATATGTGCAGTTTAAAGAATAATTATAAGCAGACATCTGTGTAACCACCATCCGGGCCAAGTGATAGAATATTGTCAGTGCTTCAGGGTACTTGAGGGTGCCTTTCTTCGATTACAGCCATTTCCTCTCTTAGAAGTAGCTCCTGTTTGTCTTGTGATAGTTCCCTTGCTTTTCTTGATGGTTTTACCACCTGTGTGTGCCTCTAAACAGTAGTGTAGCTTTGCCTGTTTGTCAGCTTTACGTAAATGGAATCATGTTTTGTGTATTCTTTTGTTACCTTTGCTCCATGTTAGTGATGTATCCATTTATCGTATAGATTCTCTTTTTAAAGTAATAAAGCCCCCCCAAAGTTCTAGCAAGTTTTGAATAATTTTATCTGTAGTGTTATACCTCTGAGAAGGCAGTGGCACCCCACTCCACTGCTCTTGCCTGGAAAATCCCAGGGATGGAGGAGCCTGGTGGGCTGCAGTCCATGGGCTCACAAAGAGTCGGACACGACTGAGCGACTTCACTTTCACTTCTCACTTCCATGCATTGGAGAAGGAAATGGCAACCCACTCCAGCGTTCTTACCTGGAGAATCCCAGGGATGGTGGAGCCTGGTGGGCTGCCGTGTATGGGGTCGCACAGAGTCGGACACGACTTAGCAGCAGCAGCAGCAGCAGTATTGGGTTAACACAGACATTGTAGCTTTCTAATGCTTGAATTTCCCTTGTGTCTTTCCCATCCTTTGACATTTAGCCTCTCTGCACCTTTATGTTTAAAGAATATTTTATCTCCACTGTTGGCTGAGCAGCTGTGCTTGCACGTGTGTTTGTGGTTCAGGGTCACAGTATAGACACCGAACGCATCGCAGTGCACTCATGCACTTCACGTCTGTCGGCAGTCTGTTAGGCCGAGGCGTGTGGCGTACCTCCTCACACACAGGACCCAGTCCTCCTCTTGTTCCCCATTCTTTGTGCTGCTGTTGTCGTGCATTTTATTTGTATGTGTTGTGAACCTGACAATATATCATGTACTCTTTAAACACGTACCTTTCAGGGAAGTTTTTAAAGTGAGAAAGCAAAAGTCTGTTATCTTTACCCGTATGTCTGTTGTGTCCTGTGCTCTTCATTTATTAGTGTCTGTGTGTTCAGATCTCTAATTGGTGTCTCTCTTCCACCTGAAGGACTTCCTTAACGTTTCTTGTCCTGCAGGTGTGCTAGTGTTATTTCCACCTTGCCTGTTGGAACATGTTTCTATTTTATATTCAGGGTATTACCATGTGTATAGAATCCCAAGTTCGTTATTTCTCTCCCAGCCCTTTGAGGACGTCACTCGGCTGACTTCTGGCTTTTGTAGTTGCCGGCGGTCACCCCCAGTCACTGGTTTTCAGCAGTTTGATTGTGATGTGCTTTTTGGTCTGGTTCTATCATGGTGTGTGTGCTTTATTCTACCTGGTTTGTTTAGATTCTTGGAACCCTGGGTTTATAGTTTTCATCAAATTTGGAAAAATTTTCAGCATTTGAAAAAAGAATCTTTACCTGGCTCATTTTCTGTTTTCTACCAGGACTCCAGTTCCAAGTGTGTTAGACTGTCTGGTATTGTTGCACATGTGAGTGAGGCTGTGTTAGATTTTTTCTCTGTGTGTTTCCTTTGGGATCGTCTATGTTGCTCATGTCTTAAAGTTTCACCTGTTCTTTCCTTCTCCCTTCTCCGATCTGCTGTTAATCATCTGCCCTGACATTTTCTTGTTAAATGTTTTTCATTTCTGAAAGTTTTTTTGTTTTCATTTTAAATATCTTCTCTCTATTATAGTCATGCTTCCCTTCAGTTGCTCGAGTTTAATAGTGGTATACTTCCCTCTCTCTGGCTGTGTGGGGTCTTCTTTGCCGCCTGCCCCTCTCTCTCGCTGGGGCGAGCAGGGCTGCTGTCTGCTGCGGTGCGGAGGCTTCTCTTGCAGAGCACGGGCTCTGGGCGCGCAGGTGTCAGTGTGGCAGTGTGCAGTCTCAGCGGTTGTCACGCACAAGCTCAGTCGCTCCCCCGCACGTGGGATCCTCCCAGGCCAGGGGTCAAACCCGTGCCCTGAATTGGCAGGAGGATTCTTATCCACTGCGCCACCAAGGAAGTTTTACTTCTTGGTTAAAAAGTGTTTATTAGTTTTAATTCTGGTTGCACTGGGTCTTCGTTGCTGCATGCTGGCTTTCTCGAGTTGTGGTGAGTGGGGTGTAAGCTTCTCACTGCGGTGACTTCTCTTGTTGCAGGACACAAGCTCTGAGGCACGTGGGCTTCAGTAGTTGTGGCTCATGGGCTTAGTTGATCCCACAGCACGTGGGATCTTCCTGAACCGGGTATGGAACTGGTGTCCCTTGCATTGCATGACAGATTCTTAACTAGTGGAACACCAGGGAAGCCCTAGATAGATACATATTTTTTAATGTGGACCATTTTTAAAGCCTTTATTGAATTTGTTACAATATTGCTTGTCTTTTTTTTTGCCGGGGGCGGAGGGCTGCGAGGCACGTGGGCTGTTAGCTTCCTAGTTAGGGACAGAACCTGCACCTCCTGCGTTGGAAGGCGGTCCTAAGCTCTGGACGCCAGGGAAGCCCCCTGCTTATCGCTGCTTTGAGGTCCTTGTCGTCGTCGTCCATGCACCATTTCAGGGTTTTTCCTAGTGACTGAATTTTCTCTTAGCATGGGTCTTTTTGGTGCGTGGGGGAGTTTTCTTGGCACATCTAGTCATTTTTGGTTGGGTGTTGGATAAGTGTTTGGCTTTTGCTGTCTTTCTTTAAAGAGTGTTTTGGCAGACAGTTAAGTTGCTGGCTGATCAGTTTCATCTTTTTCAGGTCTGATTTTAGGTCTTGTGAAGGAAAGTTATGACCAACCTAGACAGCATATTCAAAAGCAGAGACATTACTTTGCCAACAAAGGTCCATCTAGTCAAGGCTATGGGTTTTCCTGTGGTCATGTATGGATGTGAGAGTTGGACTGTGAAGAAGGCTGAGTGCCGAAGAATTGATGCTTTTGAACTGTGGTGTTGGAGAAGACTCTTGAGAGTCCCTTGGACTGCAAGGAGATCCAACCAGTCCATCCTAAAAGAGATCAGTCCTGGGTGTTCATTGGAAGGACTGATGTTGAAGCTGAAACTCCAGTCCTTTGGCCACCTCATGCGAAGAGTTGACTCATTGGAAAAGACTGATGCTGGGAGGGATTGGGGGCAGGAGGAGAAGGGGATGACAGAGGATGAGATGACTGGATGGCATCACTGACTCGATGGACGTGAGTCTGAGTGAACTCCGGGAGTTGGTGATGGACAGGGAGGCCTGGCGTGCTGCGATTCATGGGGTCGTGAACAGTTGGACACGACTGAGCAACTGAACTGAACTGAAGGTGGATCTCATCCTCAGTTCAGGGACAGTTTAGCCCTGTCCCTGGGGTGAGCTCCTTGGGGTCTCCACTGAGTATTCCAGGTGATTACCAAGGACTGTCCAGTCTGACTTGGTGGAACTTGAGTGTCTTCTGCTTCTGAGCTGTGGGAACTGTCCGTATTACAACTTCCTTGTAATTCTTTCCCTGATTTTGTGGAGTTTCACCATTATGTGAAAGATTTAGGAGGACTAAGCAAAGATTTAGGAGGACACGAGACATTTCTGGAGTTCTTTTTTTGTGTGACTTCTTTCCTTTCTGGAATTCTGCCCCACGTGGTCCAGCCTCTTCAGCATCCTTGAACTCTGCTGTCTGTCTCCTCAACTCAGAGAAACCGCTGGCTCTTTGCGCTCCCCGTCACTTTTACTGAGGTACAAAAATTGCCTTCAGGCAGAAGGCCTCAGCATTTCTTGAGCATGATCTAGAGCCATGATTCAGTTAACATTTTAGAGCAAGTGCTTCACGGTCAGCTCTGCTACGTCCCATTGTATCACTCCTGAGCTGCGGTCTCCGGTGGGCTCGCAGACTGAGCTCTAGGTTCAGGTGGTATTTATTGCCTGATCTCTCCCATTAGGATGTTTTCCATCAGTCTTTTATAGAATAGCTTTTAGCTTTATATATTATAAAAATATTATTGATTTATTGATATAAATTACTGATTATAAATTATTAGAGTTTACAAAATGGTGATTTTCTGTCATTCCTTCTTCATCTAGGTAGAATTCCTCCCAAAGTTCTTTGCTGTGTTAACTATTTGGTTATGGTTAGTATAGGAAAGGCAGGAAAAGAACTTGATTCTTTCCCTTGGATAAGTTTTAGTAATGATGAGTTAATCCCTTAGCAGCCTCTCCTGATGACCAGTGAATTTTCTTTGGTGTCATTTGAACTGACAAATGTTAGTATATTTGATACATTTACATCCATAATAGTTTTCTTACGGTTTCGTGGTTGTTGCTTTTAGGGGTGTGCGGTGCCTTCACGTTGGGTCCATGCCCTTCTGATATGCCTGCTGTTGTCCGCAATGGCCTCTTTGCTTGGGGCACAAGAAGGTGCTCCAGGCTCTTCTCGTGCCTTTCGTGCCCCACTTGGAGGAACAGCCATTCTTGAAGGAGACCTACTTCAGTTTAGTGGAAATATACCATGTAGAGACCACAGTCCAGGTGCTCGGGTGGTCGTTGCTCCTGAGACGTCACTGTTTGTGTTCTGAATCTTTTTCAGTGAACCAGGCTAGGAAATACTTTCTTTTAAGAGGAGAAAAAATGAGTTCCTACTGATACTTTTGATTTATATTTATAATTGCAGGAGTTTTATCTCTTTAATTTTATATTTGTATCTGTTTTTGTTTTTTGTTTTGGTTTTAGCTTTTAATGGAGTAAACATAATTATCTATTTGCTTTACACTGTACCTGTGGTATTAAAAAAGGACAATGGCAATATTGTTACTATAAGTAAGACTACTGAATACAGCTTTTTTTGTGGATTTTTTTTTTGTACTTAAAAAATATAACACACAAATGATGTGTAGTAAGAAATACTGCTTTTTAAAGCTACTTGAACTAATTTCTGTCTCTGTGGTGTTATGCCACCTATTTGCTGTACAGTTAGGTATGACTGTGTTTTTCAAATATTTCTTCCTTGATAATTTCTCAAGATCACTGTTTTCCATCCTGAAACTCTCTGTGATATATTTACTTTCTTCCAGAGAAGTTTAGTGTTAATGCGCCTGTTTGTCTGTTTAGCTCATCTTTATGTACTCTCCATTTAACATATTTCCTTTTTGAAGTATTGATTATGGTTTGCAGTTTAAAAGAAGTAACGGAAGTATATAACTCCTGACAAACTAAGGATTGTCTTTCTTTTGTATGATACTGTTATTGTGTGGCTGGGAACTCTATTAGTGTATGTCAGTTTGATTTTAAAATTTGTAAACTGATCTGAAGTAGTAATGTGAAGCAGTTAAATTGCGGGTATTAGGTAGTGGCACCCCACTCCAGTACTCCTGCCTGGAGAATCCCAGGGACGGGGGAGCCTGGTGGGCTTCTGTCTGTGGGGTCACACAGAGGCGGACACGACTGAAGCGACTTAGCAGCAGCAGCGGCAGTTTTATAGTACATTCTTACTTATAGATTTCTTTGAAGGAATATTTAGAAACTAATACAGGATTGGAAATCAACTATTTTTGAATAAAATTTTTTTGAAAAGAATATTTCAAAGTCAGCTGTTGTTCCTAGTGGCTCAGTGGTAAAGAATCCACCTGCCAATGCAGGAGACAAAGGTTAGATACCTGGTCCAGAAAGATCCCAGATCCCTCAGAGCAGCTAAGCCCGTGCGCCACAGCTATTGAGCCTGTGCTCTCGAGCCTGAAGCCTGCAAGGCCTTGAGCCTCTGCTCCCCGAGAAGAGGAGCCACTGCAGTGGGGAGCCCAGCCACCTGGAGCTGAGGAGCAGCCCCCGCTCGCCACCACTGGAGAGAAGCTCGTGCAGCAGCCAAGACCAGCACAGCCGGAAAGTGTATGGAAAGAAGTAAATAAGGTTACTTTTTAAAAAGCCAGCTGTTTAGAACAGATCACTCAGTTGACCTTTGGCCCCAAGCACAGAAGCCCACCATCGCATGTGTCTTTTTCCCTGGGATTTAACGTCACAGTCTTCTTTTGAATACATTTGTATTTTGTACAGTCTTTGCTTATTTTTACAAAAATGGTACAAAGTCCTGTGTTTTGACATTTCTTGTTTTTTTTTAAAAAAAAAACAGACAATTGATAGAGTGTGCAGAATCAGTTTCCCTGAGATTATAGCAAATTTAAAGAAAGTCAAAGATAGAAATTAATTTCCTTCACTCCATCCTTTTAAATGTGGACTCTTAAATTAGGGTGTTAAAGATTTTTAGCCATCACACTGTCCCTCTGAATACGGTATGATACAACACATATAGAAGGGCGGTTGGCATTGGCAGTTTTCAGTTATTCCTGGACGTTCTGTCTTAAGGCATATTTTCTGCCTAAAACCAAAATTCTGGCTGGGCATGCTGTATCTTGATTGGCTTTTGTGCTCTTGCCTTTGTCTGGACTTTATTGGAAGTCCTAGAAATAAGACGTGAAATATGAGTTTTAATGAGGTAAGTTATTAATGAGGAGAGTTGTAACTTGTGAAGTGGTGAAAAGTAGTAACTATCTGTATTATTTATCTAATGTGGGCTTAGGTCTTGCTGGCCACCTAACTCAACAAATATTTATACAACTCTCAGATAATCAAGATATTGTACAAAATGAATAGAAGGCCAGAAGCATACTTGATTTTTTTTTTAAATGAAGCCGAGGTTGCCGCTGTTTATTTTTATGATTTTATTTTTGGCTGCGCTGGGGCTTTCTTGCTGCCCACAAGCTTTCTTTAGTTGGGGCAGGCGGGGCTGCCCCTACTTGCCATGCGAGGTCTCCTCGCTGCAGTGGCTTCTCTGGTCACCGAGCACGGATCCCGGGCGTCCTGCCTCAGCAGTTGCGGGGCACAGGCTTACTTGCTCTGAGGCCTGTGGGATCTTGTCGGACCAGGGATCGAACCCACACCTGCTGCATTGGCAGGCAGATTCTTAACCACTTGACCACCTGGGAAGCCCCTAATACGCTTTTAAAGCCCATTTTATGATTTTAAAATCAAATTAAAATTAACGGCTGTGTACACTGCAGGTGGGAGTGTAAATTGGAACACTTACTTTAAAAGACAGTTTGACATTATCTAGTAAATATGTGTAACCCACACCCAGCAATTTCACACCCGAATATGTACTCTAGAGAATTGTTTTTCAACCTGGGCTTGTAGCCCATTAGAATGAAGACAGTTTAGTGGCATTTGACCAACAATTTTCTTAAATGATAAATACAATAGAAAATGTCAGTGTACTTTCAGGGTATTATTTTGTGAAACCTTTTCCTAGTTAGTATTTGTATATATGTGGGTGGACTGTGAGGTAAAATATATGTTCTTATTGTGGTTGCTGTCAAGAAAATTTGAAAGCCACTATTCTAGAGGAGCTATAAATGCTTGTTATTTCATAAGAAGTAACTGATTTCATTCAACAAAGATAAATTATGGCTGATTCATACAACAGGATTTTACACACCATGAATTGCAGCTGTGTCCAACACCTAAGCGATGTATGTTTTTATGTGACATCCTCATGGGGTGAAACTGTAAAGAAAAGTAGGAGATTGATAAATATAATAGCATAGTGACTACTTCTGGTTGAAAGTGAAAATGTCAGTCTCTCAGCCGTGTCTGACTCTTTGCAACCCTGTAGGCTGCCCGCCAGAATCCTCTGTCCATGGGATTCTCCAGGCAGGAGTACTGGAGTGGGCTGCCATTTCCTTCTCCAGGGGATCTTCCTGACCCAGGGATCAGGACCCTGTCTCCCTCATTGCAGGTAGATTCTTTACCATCTGAGCTGCCAGGGAAGTGGCACTTCTGGGTAAGTCGGGCTGAAGGTTGAGAGGAGGCAAAGGTAAAGAGGATAGTGAAAAAGCTGGCTTCAAACTCAGCATTCGGAAAACTAAGACCACGACGTCCAGTCCCATCACTTCGTGGTAGATAGATGGGGAAACAAGGGAGGCAGCGACAGACTGTTTTCTTGGGCTCCAGAATCACTGCAGATGGTGATGCAGCCATGAAGTTAAAAGACGCTTGCTTCTTGGAAGAGAAGCTACGACAAACCTAGACAGCATATTAAAAAGCAAAAACATTACTTTGCCAACAGAGGTCCGTCTAGTCAAAGCTATGGTTTTTCTAGTAGTCATGTATGGATGTGGGAGTTGGACCATAAAGAAGACTCAGTGCCAAAGAATTGATGCTTTTGAACTGTGGTGTTGGAGAAGACTCTTGAGAGTCCCTTGGACTGCAAGGAGATCCAACCAGTCCATTCTGAAGGAGATCAGCCCTGAATATTCATCGGAAGGACTGATGGCTGAAGCTGAAACTCCAATACTTTGGCCACCTGATGTGAAGAGCTGACTCATTGGAAAAGACCCTAATGCTGGCAGGGATTGGGGGCAGGAGGAGAAGGGGATGACAGAGGAAAAGATGGTTGGATGGCATCGCCGACTCAATGGACATGGGTTTGAGTGAGCGCCGGGAGATGGTGAAGGACAGAGAAGCCTGGCGTGCTGCAGTCCATGGGGTCACAAAGAGTCGGACACGACTGAGCAACTGAACAACAACGACAAAAGGTTGAGCAGGGCGTCAGAGGCTTCAAAGTTCCTGCTGATGCTCTGTTTTCTGACTTAGATGTGGGCACACAGTGATTAATTTTTTAAAAAATTGTGCATCTGTGTTCTATGCAGTTTTTTAAATTGTAAATTTATGTAACAAAGTTTACTGTTTTAATACTTTTTAATAATGACACTGAGTACATTAGCACTGTTGTGTTATTCATCCCACCATGTTCCTGTCTTCCTCTGAAACGCCATACGCGGTGAACAGTAGCTCCCTGTCTCCCCTGCCTCTGTCTCTCCTGGCAGCTGCCGCTCTCTCCAGCTGTATGACCCGAGTGCTCTGGGTGCTGCGTGGAGTCAGAACCGTGTGTTTGGCTTCTTTCACTTAGCATAGTGTCTTCTGGCTTCTCCTTGCAGCATGTGTCAGAATTCCCTTCCTGTTTAAGGTCAGTCATATTCTGTCATTGTGTATCTGCTGCATTTTATTTGTCCATGATCCACTGATAGGCATTTGTGTTGTTTCCACCTTTTTGCTGTTTTGAACAGTGCTGCTCTGAACATGAGTATACAGATATCGTTCAGTTCTTCTGATTTTTAAAAAATTATCCCTTCTGGAAATTTCCTAGTGGTCCAGTGGTTAGGACTCGGCGCTTCCACTGCAGGGGCCAGGGGTTGTATCCTTGGTCAGGGGACTAAGATCTTGTAAGCTGTATGGCACGGCCAAAAATGATAATAATAAAACTTTAAAAATGTGTTCCTTCCAATGAAATAGCTCTGTAGTGGATGAGTGAACTAGAAAGATGTTACCCCTTCTTAAAACTGAAGCCATGAAGTGGTGATTGCTCTAACCATCCTTACTTGGGGGAGACTTTTGTTTTCCTTATTATTTCATAGACTTTCCTCTGGATCCTGAAGAGTTTTCCAACTTAAATCATTTTGGAATGAGGTTTGGACTTGTTCCTTTTTTTTTTTTTTTAATGTAGCATAAAATAGCATCTTATGTTTTAAGCTTTAGCTTCTGTGGAAAGTTTGAAATTGTAAGTTTCCCTGCAACACCCCTAAATAACAGTAATAAGAATCGATACGTTTCATTGCCGTTTAAAGAAGAAAAGTGCCACAGTTGAGTCTTATTAAAACATAGGCCCTAAGAATTTAGTGGGGACACAGGAGCAAAAAGTGCTGTGAATTTACCAGCCAGTGAAGCAAAAGATCAGCTAAGCTATTTCTAAAAGAAATCAGGTTACATTCATCTTTCATGCATTCTTGCCAGTAGCCATCCTTGTCTCTGTTTCTAGCGTTAGGAAGTGGTTTCCCAGCATACTGGGAGTTTTAATTTAAATTAGCCTTTTAATAAATTCAGACTATATAACTTGTTTAAATTGTGGAGTGTTTTCACGAATCAAATAAGTAGTAAAATGAAATGTTCATATCATGGCATGGTAGTGAAATCGTAGTCCCAAGAATACCGGTCCAGGTTCATGTTGCCCTGAGGGTCTTTGCGTGCGTGTGTTTGTGAGGCCTCTCTTCTCTGACTGCGCCGGGGCTGCGTTGCTGCGCACAGGCTTTCTCTGGCCGTGGCGCGCAGGCGGCTCTCCTATCTAGAGGACCCTGTGGGTCACGGGCTCTGGGGCGCGTGCGCGTCGGTAGGTGCAGTACGTGGGCTCCTGTGCTGTGTGAGCTTAGTTGCTATGGCAGGTGGAGTCTTCCCAGAGTAGGGATCGAACCTGTGTCCCCTGCATTGGCAGGTGGGTTTTTAACCACTGTACCACCAGGGAAATCCAGGTTTCCTTTCTTGGAAGTAAAACCCGTTATTCAGAGGTTATGATTTTCCAGCTTGAATTTTAAACACCTTTCTATGAAACTGTGACAATTAGATGGTAGGACTTGTGTGTGTGTATGTAGTTTTTTTGTTTTTGCTTTTTGGAGTTTTTTTTTTTTGCCTTATTCAGGAAAATAAAAATTTGTTGACCCTATATGAGTCCAAAAAAACTTGCTGATCTGTGAAATTCAGAGGT
>NW_011488724.1:128945-131907 GCF_000754665.1 Bison bison bison
ATGGATGAGAGTTGGACTGTAAAGAAAGCTGAGCACTGAAGAATCGATGCTTTTGAACTGTGGTGTTGGAGAAGACTCTTGAGAGTCCCTTGGACTGCAAGGAGATCCAACCAGTCCATCCTAAAGGAGATCAGTCCTGGGTGTTCATTGAAAGGACTGATGTTGAAGCTGAGACTCCAATACTTTGGCCACCTGATGCGAAGAGCTGACTCATTGGAAAAGACCCTGATGCTGGGAAAGATCGGGGGCAGGAGGAGAAGGGGATGACAGAGGATGAGAAGGTTGGATGGCATCACCAACTCAATGGACTTGAGTTTGAGTAAGCTCCGCGAGTTGGTGATGGACAGGGAAGCCTGGTGTGCTGCCGTCCATGGGGTCGCAGAGAATCGGATACAGCTGAGCGACTGAACTGAACTGGGATCTAAGTACAGTTATTTTCACGTACAGCAAATGTTCCATTGGTATTTACTGAGTGCGTGAAGTAAGGTAAAATTTATATTTTGCCAGTTTTTCTTTTGTAACTTTTTCATTTGATCTAGTACAATGATGATAATGATGGTAGAAAATAGGAAGACAGTATCATCTTAGATTGGATCATATTGTGGTCTGTAAATTTTCATTCAGCAGTATTTTATGTTTCCAAGAATAGTATTTAATCCTTAGCTAACATTAGTGTGACTGGGTGGGTAACTTCACGAGTTTCATGGTAATACCTGTGTAGGGTTGCTTCTTTGTCCTTGCAGCTGGAGAGGCCCTCATGCTGACATGACTCTGGGTGTTTTCCGTTCAATCCGGAATGCCTCCGTGCTTCAAGTCTCAGTGCTTTACTTTACCATCATCATTAAGTCTCTTCCTTAATTGCACTTTTTTCACCTTTTGACATGGTAAAGAATAAACTTGATTACATTTTAAATGTTCAGCTTCCTTTTAGATAAGTGAAGTATATTCTGATTTTCTTAAGAAAAGAAAGTGTGTTAACTCCAAGAGGATTGTCACATGTCTAGTTCTGTAGAAACCAAAAGTACAATTGGTCACATATTGTTCTGGGCAGTGATTGTTACATAATAACAAAGTAATCTCATTCCCATCTTTAATTTCTTTGAATCGATTTTAACTCTTCACAAGTTAATCTGTTTCCTCCAATAAGTTCAGATTAGTTTGTTGCTATCTGCTGTCTTTACAGAATCTTTATGAAGTAGGTGGGTTTGAAACTTTGATTTCTTAAAGATAGATTTTTCCTGTCTTAACTCTGTGTGACTTACCTTGGGTCACACAGCATTATAGCTAGAAACAGTAACCACATCTCTCAGTCTCAAAGACTTCAGTGCAGTTCAGGCGCTCAGTTGTGTCCGACTCTTTGTGACCCCGTGAACCGCAGCATGCCAGGCCTCCCTGTCCATCACCAACTCCCTGAGTTTGCTCAAACTTATGTCCATTGAATCAGTGATGCCATCCAACCATCTCATCCTCTGTTGTCCCCTTCTCCTCCTGCCTTCAATCTTTCCCAGCATCAGGGTCTTTTCCAATGAGTCAGCTCTTCGCATCAGGTGGCCAAAGTATTGGAGCTTCAGCTTCAGCATCAGTCCTTCCAGTGAGTATTCAGGGTTGATTTCCTTTAGGATTGACTGGTTTGATCTCCTTGCAGTCCAGGGGACTCTCAAGAGTCTTCTCGAACACCACTGTTCAAAAGCATCAATTCTTTGGCACTCAGCCTTCTTTATGGTCCAACTCTCACATCCATACATGACCACTGGAAAAACTGTAGCTTTGACTCTATGGACCTTTGTTGACAAAGTGATGTCTTTTCTTTTTAAAGGGCAAAATTCATGGAATCAGAGGGGTATATTCTCTCTGACCAATAAGCTATCTTGACAGCATCTAGTGACACATAATAAGGGTAGGATCTGCTGTTGTTCCTGAATGTGTTGATATTATTGATGTAATTTCTATTATAAAATAATGCAAAGCATGTTGTGAGTAGAAATGTCAATAAGCTTTGCCCTTATTTGAATGTCTAGTGCTTGGAAGACAAGATTCCCAGGCGGTGATCTCTGCTCTCCAGGAGCTCAGATTTTAGTAAGTTAGCTTCAGTTTGTGGTTTCTCCCAAAGACTTGGTCACTTTTCCAGTGAGTCAGCTCTTCCCATCAGGTGGCCAAAGTATTAGAGCTAGAGCTTCAGCTTCAGCGCCAGTCCTTCCAATGAGTATTCAGGGTTGATTTCCTTTAGGATTAACTGGTTGGATCTCCTTGCAGTCCAGGGCACTTTCAAGAGTCTTCTCCCAACACCACTGTTCAAAAGCATCAATTCTTTGGCACTCAGCCTTCTTTATGGTCCAACTCTCACATCCATACATGACTATTCGAAAAACCGTAGAAGGCCTAACACAAATGTGAAGGGCGAGGAAGATTTCTTTTAAAGACTTTCATGAAAACCATATTCAATGAGTTAATACAGTTCCATGTGAAATGTTTTGTAGGGCTTCTTTTGGCATGGAAAAATGAAGCATTGTTTCAGAATGTCTCTGCTTCCTCTGGGAGTGTGAGTAGCGGTTTCAGCACCTAGTTAGTAGTGGACGTGCAAGACTGCAGACTGGTGTTGGGCGTGTGATCGCAGAGCACTTGCATCAGAGCCCACGCCTGTGTGTTCTCCTCAGCACCTGTGCTGAAGACCAAGTTAGCAAGCATGGCCTCAGGGGTGTCGGGTTTGATCCTTTCATGGACAGTGGAATGGTTGAATGATGAGAAATTTCAATTGAATTGAAAATTCAGTTGAGAAAATTGAATTCATTCAGGTTGAATGCTTAAAACTGGGGGTTAAACAAAAATGTGAGTCCCTTTATTTAGGCTTGCTAATTGTAAACATCTATTTCTGCTTTATTGACTATGCCAAAGCCTTTGTGTGGATCACAATAAACTGTGGAAAATTCTGAAAGAGATGGGAATACCAGACCACCTGACCTGC
>NW_011488724.1:132880-134314 GCF_000754665.1 Bison bison bison
AGGGAATGATGCTGAAGCTGAAACTCCAATACTTTGTCCACCTGATGCGAAGAACTGACTCATTTGAAAAGACCCTGATGCTGGGAAAGATTGAGGGAGAAGAAGGGGATGACAGAGGATGAGATGTCTGGATGGCATCACTGACTCAATGCACATGAGTTTCAGTAAACTTCTGGAGTTGGTGATGGACAGGGAAGCCTGGCGTGCTGCGGTCTCTGGGGTCGCAAAGTTGGATGTGACTGAGCGACTGAACTGAACTAAACCCTTCGTTGGTCACATCATTTGCAAATATTTTCTTCTGTTGTCCAGGTTTTCTTTTCATTTTGTTTATGATTTCCTTTGCTGTGCAAAAGTTACTGAATTTAATTAGATCCCACTTGTTTACTTTTTTTTTATTTCCATTACTCTGGGAGATGGCTTGAAAAATACATTGCTGTGATTCATGTCAAAAGTGTTCTGACTGTGTTTTCCCTCTGGTCCTGCATTTATCTTTGATCCATTTTGAGTCTACTTTTCTGTATGGTGTTAAGGAGTTTTCTAATTTCGTGTTTTTACATATGGCTGTCCAGTCTTCCCAGCACCACTCTGTCACAGACAGTTGACCAGAGGTGCCTGAGCCTCCTGCCCTGCTCCATCGGTCTGCATTTCTGGTCTGGGGCCAGTGCCATACCGCTCTGATTGCTGCAGCTTTGTAGCATGGAGAGTGGTCAGGGAGCCTGATTGGTCCAGCTCCGTTTTTCTTTCTCAAGATTGCTTTGGCTGTTCTTTTATGTCTTTTAGGATCTTTTATGTCTCTATACAGAATTAAAGAATTTTTTTCTAGTTTTGTGAAAAATGTCATGGGTGACATGATAGGGATTGCATCGAATGTGTAGATTGCCTTGGGTAGTATAGTCATTTTGGTACGTAACTGTACTCTTTAGCCTAAGAGTTAGGGCTGGAAGTGGAAAGGCCTTCCTCTAGCAAGTTACGCACATGGAACAGAGTTCGCTCACAGTAGAGCAGAGGTGGCCGTCCAGGATCTTTTATTTAACACAGTTTATAGTAAACCCGTCACAGTTCCTGCCTGCTTCCGAGGAATGGCGGGGATTGCTGCTGCCCTTGCTCTGCCACCGCTGCCCTCTCCCGACCATGAGCGTCGAGGCCGCGCCCCTGCTGCTCAGCGGCCCCCGGCTGTGCGTTACCATCGGTGCATCAGCAGCCACTTGGTCAGGACGCAGTGCGGTATCATGGGTAATGTGGCAGATGCATTATGTTAGGAGCAATTTCATGAGTTTTGACTCATGTTTTTCTTACTGTGATCATTCTTTCCAGTTTTTAAGATGTACATAAACTGTTTTTGCCTAGTGTTCAATCTGCTGTAAGCATGGACGTGTAGTGTGTACTATTCTGTCTTGCTCAGCGTTAAGATTTACCCCTGTGAGTATCTGTGGT
>NW_011488724.1:134414-136375 GCF_000754665.1 Bison bison bison
CACAGTCTATCTTTTCTCTTGTTGATGGGTATTTATATTGTTTTCCGTTTTTAGCTCCTCGGATCTGTTTCGATGTTTCCTATTTTAAATATTGCCTTGTATCTGCTATTACAGCTCGTTAAGCTTGTATTAGAACACTTAACATCCTCTTACGTGAGCTGCCTTGTGTCATTTCTTATTCCCGTATCCTCAGAGTGTCCTTTTCACTCTTCTAGAATGCACCGTTTTTTCTTCTAAGTTTGAGGTCCTGAATCATATTACTGGCTAAGGGAAGCTAGTTGCTGTTCCCTTTGCTATTGCCGATCATATCCTTGAGTTAGAGGAGTTGTTGAGAACAAGTCTTTTGGTTTTGTGGTTTTACCAGAACTTGGCTGACACTCTAGGTTTTCGGTGAAGAGGGAAAAAAACGCTATCAGAAACCTCTAGAGATTATTAGATATTTGGGATGGGCTTGGTATTTGAGCTGTGCCTGACAAATTAAGGTAGCTCGCAGCTAGTGTGGGGAAGTGCTAAAGAACAGGTTTCATTCTGAGCATCTGAACGAAATCGTGACCAGCTGGGCTGCAAGCGCCTGAGCTAGTTCAGAACTTGGGAAAGTGTGCCCTGGTGTGCGCTTCTCTCCTGCTGCAGGTGTCAAGTGGGATGTCATGGCCAGCTCCTCAGACAGCGAAGATGACAGTTTCATGGCTGTGGACCAAGAGGAGACCATGCTGGAAGGGACAATGGAGCAAGACGAGGAGCCCTGCGCGGCGCTGGAGGTTGTGGAGATGCAACATAACAGGTCCATGTCTGAGCTGCCAGAAGAGGTTTTGGAGTATATCCTGTCCTTCCTCTCCCCATACCAGGAGCACAAAACTGCAGCCCTCGTCTGCAAGCAGTGGTATCGACTGATTAAAGGTACTGTGGAAAGTGCAAAGGTTTATTCACGTATTTAAGATTTCTTTGAATGATTTCTAATCTCTCAGTTTCCTTCTCTCTTTTCTCCTTTCCGTTTATTGTGGTTCTGAAACTTAGCATTAGACAGTTCGCTCTGTACATTTTTCTTTCTCTCTATCCTGCCTAGCGTTATGAACAACTTGAATACTGTAGGTTTGAATCCAATTTGCAGTTTTAAAATGAGGATTCTTTTCCTTCATATTCTTGGAGTTGATCCAGTAAATTGTATTATTCTGGAATAGGTAGAGTAGGGATGAATATGGATTGATGGTAAGAGCTGACCTTCATATAACTCTCACCATTGTCAGGACTATTGTAACTGCGTTACAGTCATCCTGGCAAACTGTGAATAGCTTCAAGTAGCTGTCTGTGGCAGATGTGGAGTTATGAAAGCATTTGATGCTTGACTTTATCTCTAAACAGCCCAGGTCCTATATATGTATTTTACTTTTTAAAATGAATTTCTCCTTTTTTCCCCTCCATTTTCTAATCAAGATTTCAGCTCTAAATGTTGAGGTTACTAATTATACTATATTTTTCCAAATATTTTTTTGTGTGGACCATTTTTAAAGTCTTTATTGAATCTGTTACAATATTGCTTCTGTTTTTGTTTTTTGGCCGTGAGGCATGTGGGGTCTTCACTCCCTGACCAGGGATCAGACCTGCACCCCTGCACTGGAGAGTGGTCTTAACCACTGGACCGTCAAGGCAGTCCCCTGTATTTTGAATTAATAACAGTTATTTTGTTTTAGGTGGAAAGGGCCTTTTTTTTTTTGAATGAAGATGACCAAGCCAGTTGAATGATCTTTGATCAAAGCAAGGGTTGTATTGACTTTTTCTTTGCTGGTGTGAGCAAGGCAGCCAGAGATAGGAGAGAGGGAAAAGGTTTAGATCAGAATCAGTCTTAAAATCTTTCCTAGAACCAGAGAGGTTCTCTGAGCAGTAGGGTCTGTATCAGTTGTCCAGACTGCAGCCTCGATGGCTAATGAGGACCAGCTGTGTTGAAACTGCCCGCGGGCCCTGCG
>NW_011488724.1:137001-144221 GCF_000754665.1 Bison bison bison
ACAGCAAAATTGCGCAGGTCATAGATTTCCCATATACCCTCTGCCCTCAGACATGCACAGCCTCTCCCACTTTCAGCATCCTCACCAGGGTGGTACATTTTACAGTTGATGATCCTGCATTGACGACATTGATATACCATTGTCACTCAAAGTCTGCGGTTTACTTTAGGGGTACATTCTGTGAGTTTGGACATGTGTATAATGACATGTATCCAACGTTATAGCAGAAACTCTTGATTTTTTTTTTTAAACAGCTTTCCTTAGTTATAAATTCATCATTTCACAATCCACTGTCAGCTAATTATTATCTCCTTGTTTAATACGGAGAATCCTTGGTCTAACCATAGGTATTTACTGAACAGCTGTTACATTCCAGAGATTTTTTTTTTACCATATTTTTTCTCACAAAACTAAATTATCTCCCAAGTCTCTGTTTTGGAATAAAAAGCACCAATTATTTTGATATGTTTCCTTATGATATGGCTAAGTGGAGCAGAGTTAAAGTGTGAGCTGATTTTGTCACCTTGAGGGAGTCATTTAACCTTGGTAAAATCTAAAGATTAGATCTTCCAGTTTTGAACTTACATGATTTTGTTTTCTGTCTTTGAATGAAAAAAAAATCAAAGAAATTTGGAGTTCCTCAAAGAAACTTACATCTTAAAAAAGTGATAAGACAGTAGATTAAATTTTAATAATTTGATTTACAAGTGAAGAGTCCAGGCTGAGGCACTGGTTATTTTTGTCTTTAGGTGTCGCCCACCAGTGTTACCATGGTTTCATAAAGGCTGTTCAGGAAGGAAACATCCAGTGGGAGAGTCGGACTTACCCTTATCCCGGGACCCCCATCACCCAGCGGTTCTCACACAGTAAGTATTATCGTGAATGCAGGTCCCATCTTGCCAGCGGTCATGTTTGCAAAAACTATTTTTGAGGCTTGTATTTTGTTTGACGTTTCTAATGAAGATAATATAAATGAGGATTCATACTAATCTTACAGCCAGAATTAGGGAAGAACGTGAGCCTAGACGTGCTGCAGGCACAGTGGTATAATCTTAGGCTCTGCTTTTCTGTGGGATTTTTCAGTATCTGTGCTCCAAAGAGGTCAAGGTGTCATGCTTATGCCTTTAAACACTTGACATCGGGTGAGAGAGGACGAAGGGAAGGTGTTCATGAGCATGTTTCTGTGATCCTGCTTAGGGAGCAGCCAGAGTTTAGCAGGAATTCATTATTTTAACATGGTGTGTGTTTGGCAAACACGGAATTTGACTGGGGTCACACACAAATTTTGAACATGAAGGATGTTGATTATAAAATACAAATTTAAGTAATAAAATTATAAGTAAAATGTTCTGACAAATAGACATAATTTAGAGTTTTTGACTTATTCTAGAATTAACTGTCCATTTTAGCTGATTTTTATAGATGCTGCTTTATGTATTTTTTCCTTTGACTCATGCCCCACACCTTGTGGGATCTTAGTTCCCTGACCAGCGATGAAACCCAGGCCCCAGCAATGAGAGCACTGAATCCTCACCACTGGACCGCCAGGGACTTCCCAGTATCATTTCATTCCAGAGGTGACTTCTTTACCCTGAGCCACCAGGGGAAGCCCATTGGTGATTCGTATCCATCCATGAAAGTGAGACTGAGCTGTGTTGCACTGCAGGCCAGTAAAGGTGTATATATATCAGTGGTTTTACAAAAGTTAGTTGAGAAGAGAGGGAAGCCTTGTAGAAAGTTCTCGGAATTACTACTTTAGTTATATTGCTTGCCTGTTCAGAAACCTTGAGTGTCTGTCCAGTGATAAAGCTAAACTTAGTCATAGTTAAAACCCTCTTTAAGCTGACTTATTTCTACATTTACTACTTCATCTCCTGACTTTTCCCAAGAGCTCGCCTCATTTTAAGTTGTCACTTTGCTGTGCTCATTTCTTCCTCCCTGGAGTATTCTCGTCCACTTAGCTGAAGCCTGCTTGTTCTTGAAAGCTCAATTCAAGTTCTTGCTCTTTGGGGAAAGCTTTTCTCAACTCTCTGGGCCACAGAAAATTTTTCCTGATCTGCACTTGCGTCTGGAACACTGATCTGGCGCCTAACTCACATTGTCTTTCTCTGTCGGCTTTCATATTTGTGTCTCTTTTTTTAAGCCGTATGTTGAAATTTGAGGGGAAGGAGAATTATTGGCTATCTGTGTTACACAGAAATTACTCGCAAAGTTACCAACTTAAAACAAGATTTGTCATCTCACAGAGTTCCTCAGGGTCAAGAATCCGGGAGTGGCTTAGCTGGCAGGTTCTGAGTCAGGGTCTCTCATGAGGTTACAGCCAGTGTGTCAGCCGGGGCTCCCGTCCCCTGAGCGCTCGACCGGCGCCTGGGGAGTCTGTCTCCAGGCTCACTTAGTGACTGTTGAGAGAAGACTCAGCTCCTTACTGCGCGGACTTCTCCACAGAGCTGCTCACGACTTGGCAGCGGGCTTCCCACGAAACGAGTGATCAGAGAGAGAAGTGGAGACGCTAAGCTGGCAGCCATGCTGTTTTCTCCAGCCTGATCTCTGAAGTGAATACCGTCCTTTCTGCTCTATCCTGTAGGTCACACAGGGGTTGACCGAGGGTGTAATACCAGGCAGTGAGGATCCTTGGCATTCTCTTGGAGGTTGACTACCCCAGACCATACGCCGTACTCTCATATCCAAAGCTGTTCAGTGAAAAACGAGGGCTCATCGTTGTCTTTGAACTGAATCTAAATAGATCAAAAGAATGAGTCGAACTATTGCTGTTCTCACTTCTCTCAGGAGCTGTTTTCCCTCACGCCGTTGTGAACCCCCTGAAGCAGTAGATCTCAAAAGTGTGATTCTTGGACTTTGGGGGAGGGAGGCGTCTGTGAGACTCTTTGGGGGATCTGTGAGGTCAGAACTGGCTTTTGTTAGTTTTCGCCTGTGACTGTGTGGTCGTGGCGTCGTTCCCGTGTCCTGAGCCGTGAGGCTGTAGCAGTTCCCCCAGCACTGCTTTGGCACCATGTGTGCGGCTGTCAGCACAGTGGAAAGACAATGACTGCTGCTTCAACTGCTGCTACTTGTTATGATTATAAAAATAGTTTTGAAAGAGTCTCAAATGTTTTCAGGAGTTCATAGACGTATACTTTGCAGTAAAATTTAGACGAATCCTTGCTGAAAATATTTAATGAAATTACGGGAGGATCCATATTAGGTCCAGTATTTATTGTTGAAACTTCAGTTGTCTATAGATGCTTGGAATGAGGAGCAGAGACAGGATTTATTTGTTCTTGGCTGTGGTGGGCCTTTGTTGCTGCACGAAGGCTCACTCTGGTGGTTGGTGCACAGGCTTCTCACTGGCGGAGGCTTCTCCATTGCACAGAGCGGCTCTGAGCGCCGTGACTCAGCAGGCGGGGAGCGGCTCTGAGCGCCGTGGCTCAGCAGGCAGGGAGCGGCTCGAGCGGTCCAGAATCCAGGCTGAGTGGTTGTGGTGCACGGGCTTAGTAGCTCCAAGGCGCGTGGGATCTTCCCGAACCAGGGGTCGAACCGGTGTCCCTTGCCCTGCCAGGTGGCTCCTTAAATATTGGACAACCACGGAAGCCTGAGGACGGTGTTTTGAAACAAATAGTGTTGGAGCCCTTTGTTGTTGTTTAATTGCTCAGTTGTATCCAGCTCTTTGCCACCCCATGGAATGCAGCACACCAGGCCGCCCTGTCCTTCACCATCTCCCAGAACTTGCTCAAACTCATGTCCATCAAGTCAGTAATGCCATCCAGCCGTCTCGTCCTCTGTCGCGCCCTTCTCCTCCCGCCTTCACTCTTTCCCAGCATCAGGGTCTTTTCCAATGAGTCAGTTCTTCGCATCAGGTGGCCAGAGTATTCAGCTTCAGCATCAGTCCTTCCAATGAATATGCAGGACTATTTTCCTTAGGATGGACTGCTTGAATCTCCTTGCAGTCCAGGGACTCTCAAGAGTCTTCTCCAACACCACAGTTCAAAAGCATCATTCTTCGGTGCTCAGCTTTCTTTATAGTCCAACTCTCACATCCATACATGACTACTGGAAAAACCGTAGCTTTGACTAGACAGACCTTTGTTGGGAAAGTGATGTCTCTGCTTTTTAGTACACTGTCTAGGTTTGTCATAGCTTTTCTTTCAAGGAACAAGCATCTTTTAATTTCATGGCTGCAGTCACCGTCTGCAGTGATTCTGGAGCCCAGAAAAATAAAGTCTGTCACTGCCTCTACTTTTTCCCCTTCTGTTTGCCATAAAGTGATGGAACCAGATGCCATGATCTGAGTTTTCTGAATGTTGAGTTTCAAGCCAGCTTTTTTACTCTCCACTTTCACCATCATCAAGAAACTAGTTTCTCTTTACTTTCTGCCATTGAGTGGTATCATCTATATATCTGAGGTTGTTGATATTTCTCCTGGCACTCTTGATTCCAGCTTGTGATTCATCCAGCCCAGCATTTCACATGATGTACTCTGCATGTAAGTTAAATAAGCAGGTTGACAATACACAGCCTTGTTGAACTCCTTTCCCAACTGTGAACCAGTCATTTGTTCCATGTCTGATTTCTAACTGTTGCTTCTTGACTTGCATAGAGGTTTCTCAAGAGACATGTAGTCTGTCTCTTAATGTTTATTACCATCTGCCTTTTACCATAATTATCTGTGTAGGAAAGGCTACATGCTAAAGAAAAACTTTTGACTTGGGGAAGCAAGTTCCTTGGCTCCTCTGATCGACACTTTCCTCATCTGTAAGATGTGTATACGCCCACGTGTTTAGGAGTTTTCCAAAGTTTGTTGTGATCCACAGAGTCAAAGGCTTGTGTAGTCAATGAAGCAGAAGTAGTTGTTTTTCTGGAATACCCTTGCTTTCTCCATGGTCCAGTGAATGTAGGCAATTTGATCTCTGGATCATCTGCTTTTTCTAAACCCAGCTTGTACACCTGAAAGTTCTTAGTTCTTGAAGGATTTTGAGCAGAACCTAGAATTCAGTTCAGTTCAGTTGCTCAGTTGTGTCCTACTTTTTGCAAATCCATGGAGTGCAGCACGCCAGGCTTCCCTGTCCATCACCAAATTGCGTAGTTCCCCCCAAATTTTCTTCTCTCCATAATTTAGTGAACGGCATTGTCATTCTCTCCATTATACAAACTTGAAATCTTGTTTTCACGCTCAGTTCCTCTCCCTCCCTCAACAGCAAAAGTCAAACCCTGCTGACTCTGTTCTGTCTCAGATCTTTCCTTTTACCCCCATTCCTCACACTTCGGACTTAATCATCCCATCTTTCCTAAGTCTTTTCTTCCTCCTTTCTTCCCCCTGCCTCCCACATTGCAGCATCTTACTTCCCCAGCCAGAGATCACACCTGTATCTCCTGCAGAAGTGTGGAGTCTTAATCACAGGACCGAGAGGGCTGCTGCTGCTGCTAAGTCACTTCAGTCGTGTCCGACTCTGTGGGACCCCATAGACGGCAGCCCACCAGGCTCCCCCGTCCCTGGGATTCTCCAGGCAAGAACACTGGAGTGGGTTGCCATTTCCTTCTCCAGTTCATGAAAGTGAAAAGTGGAAGTGAAGTTTCTCAGTTGTGTCCGACCCTCAGCGACCCCATGGACTGCAGCCCACCAGGCTCCTCCATCCATGGAATTTTCCAGGCAAGAGTACTGGAGTGGGGTGCCATTGCCTTCTCCGAGGATCAAGAGGGAAGTCCCCCTAAATCTTTTCTAAACAGTCTTCTTACCTTTTCTCTTCATCTGAACCTGGTCTAGACACTGTTGGCAGCCATCTCTAAAACTGGGGACCGTGCCACCTCCTAGCACATTTGGAAATATGCAGGGTCATTGCTTATTGTCTTGACTGGAAAGTGCCGCAGGCAGTTAGCAGGCAAGGACCAGGGCTGCTGGGTGTCCTGTAGTGGACGGGATGACCCTGCACTCAAAGAACCAACCTGTTCAAAGTGACAGGCGCCCCGTGCTGGGAAGCACTGCAAATCTAAGACGTAAAACCGGCCGTATAACTCCTCTGCCAAAAAGCCTCAGCCTTTCTGCGTTGCATGTGGAAGTGTCCCCTCCTGTGGCCTTCAAGGCCCCAGCTTACCTTTTCAGCCTGACTCACTGCTGCATCCTTACACAGCCAGGCTCTACCCACACAAGATTCTGTGTTTGTCTGATATCCCTACTTCATGGCTTTGCTTAGATGCCCTGATTTCATTTCCCTTCCCTCCCATTCCTTTTTAGCCCCTAGATATGTTCCCCCTTTCTTAATTGACAGAAAATGCCCTGACCTCTCAAACCCATCTAGGAGACAAAGCCAAAAGCCACCTTCTTTCACACTATTCTCAAATTCCCCAGTGTGGAGGTTAAGCTCTTCTCTTTCTCTGCTTATACTGCCTTAATACACTCTTCATACCTTCCTCTTAATGTTTATTACCATCTGCCTTTTACAATAATTATCTGTGTAAGAGAGACCACATGCCAAAGAAGAAATTTAGACTTGGGAGGCAAGTTCCTTGGCTTCTCTAATCCACACTTCCACAAAATGTGTATAACAAATTCTGTTTGTGCCACAGGTTACTAGGAGATTTAATTGAGGAAACACTTGTAGAAATATGTTTTAATCTGCCAAATGATAAGATAATGATGGTGTCTCCTCCACAAGGTTCCTGTCTACTTGAGAACACTCTGGTCCCGTGTCTCAGACACCTGTGCACCTTTCACAACACCCGGTTCCTAGTTCAGTCACTCGGTCGTGTCTGACTCTTTGCGACCCCATGAATCGCAGCACGCCAGGCCTCCCTGTCCGTCACCAACCCCAGGAGTTCACTCATACTCACGTCCATCGAGTCAGTGATGCCATCCAGTCATCTCATCCTCTGTCGTCCCCTTCTCCTCTTGCCCCCAATCCCTCCCAGCATCAGAGTCTTTTCCAATGAGTCAACTCTTCGCATGAGGTGGCCAAAGTACTGGAGTTTCAGCTTTAGCATCATTCCTTCCAAAGAAATCCCAGGGCTGATCTCCTTCAGAATGGACTGGTTGGATCTCCTTGCAGTCCAAGGGACTCTCAAGAGTCTTCTCCAACACCACAGTTCAAAAGCATCAATTCTTCGGTGCTCAGCTTTCTTCACAGTCCAACTCTCACATCCATACATGACCACAGGAAAAACCATACCTTGACTAGACGGACCTTTGTTGGCAAAATGATGTCTCTGCTTTTGAATATGCTGTCTAGGTT
>NW_011488724.1:144321-150760 GCF_000754665.1 Bison bison bison
GTCTCTGCTTTTGAATATGCTGTCTAGGTTGGTCATAACTTTCCTTCCAAGGAGTAGGCGTCTTTTAATTTCATGGCTGCAGTCACCATCTGCAGTGATTTTGGAGTCCAAAAAAATAAAGTCTGACACTGTTTCCACTGTTTCCCCATCTATTTCCCATGAAGTGATGGGACCAGATGCCATGGTCTTCGTTTTCTGAATGTTGAGCTTTAAGCCAACTTTTTCACTCTCCACTTTCACCTTCATCAAGAGGCTTTTTAGTTCCTCTTCACTTTCTGCCATAAGGGTGGTGTCATCTGCGTATCTGAGGTTATTGATATTTCTCCCGGCAATCTTGATTCCAGCTTGTGCTTCTTCCAGCCCAGCGTTTTTCATGATGTACTCTGCATATAAGTTAAATAAGCAGGGTGACAATATACAGCCTTGACGTACTCCTTTTCCTATTTGGAACCAGTCTGTTGTTCCATGTCCAGTTCTAACTGTTGCTTCCTGACCTGCATACAGGTTTCTCAAGAGGCAGGTCAGGTGGTCTGCTATTCCCATCTCTTTCAGAATTTTCCACAGTTTATTGTGATCCACACAGTCAAAGGCTTTGGCATAGTCAATAAAGCAGAAATAGATGTTTTTCTGGAACTCTCTTGCTTTTTCCATGATCCAGCGGATGTTGGCAATTTGATCTCTGGTTCCTCTGCCTTTTCTAAAACCAGCTTGAACATCAGGAAGTTCACGGTTCACGTATTGCTGAAGCCTGGTTCATAGTTGACATCTATTAATTCTATGGAATTGTGTAACAAAGATATGAGCAATAGAGCTTCTTTCTTATGTAAAAATCAAGACAGAAAATGCAGGGGACGTAAATGAAGCCAGTTCCCCTAGTTATTTGATGAGTGTTTGTATGGCCAGACATGCAACTCTTGACTAAGGTAGAATGTCCCTTTCAGATTGACATAGGGGTCTGTTGAGTACCCAGCATTATGTTTTGAAAAACCTTTTGGTGTTCAGGCTGCATGTATGGTCAGGTCATTCCATACACATGCTAATCTTGCTCCTGCAATAGCCAGCAGGCCCAGACTGGATCCCCAGCCTGTCTTATTCCGTAGTTATGTAATTACAGGCCTTATCAAGTATGTCCTGGCTTGTAGATGCTAGACACGTGACAACCTACGCATGGGATAAATGCCTCAGGACCTTTCCCTGGAGACAAGAGAGGAAACGAGAATTTAACCTCTGAAAGTGCAAAAATTGGAGTTCAGTGAACATTTAGTGACTACCAGGAGCCATGGAAAATATGAAACAACTGGAAGACCTTGAACTTCAGAGAATTATAGTATAGTAGCAAAGGATGCAGAGCACTGAGAGCCCGTTGCTCACCGTGTGTGATTGTGAAGATTTGATTTGTCTTCAAATAGGAATTACTAGACTTGAACTTGAGACGTGTGACTTTTAGCAGTTGTTCATGGAGCGGTCAAGCACGTTTCAGAAAATTTGAAGAGATTTAGCAGTTGGAATAATCACATTCTCAATGTTATTAATATTTTCTTAGCAGAGTAATTATATCGTACAATGAACAGTAACTTCTGTATAGCACGTTCCAGTGGTCTGTGTTTTGAAAGGAAAATGTTCTGTTTGGGTGGAGAACTTTGGTAAAAGGAAATATCTACTTGAGCACTGGTATTTGCTTAAATTCTTAGTTTTTTCTAAAAGGCCCATTGAATTTGTTGGGTCCCCAACCCCCACTCAGGCCACCATGTAGGCGTCTTAAATAAAAATAGACAAACATAGTTCAGTAGGATGCTTAAAATATTTGAGGGTATTATTGATGGCTGTTCTCTCATTCTCATTATATCTGAGTTCTAAACATAGCTACCTAAATTGACTCTCTTCCTCTCCAGGCTTTGTTGATAATGCCTGCTGGATGTTGAAAATACAGTGTGTGAAACTTGTCATTTCAGTCCCATTAGCTTTGCATAGAGTTTGGGCTGTGCCTTCCTCTTCCAGAGGCCTTTGTTTGCTCAGAGAGAGCAGGAAAATGCCATTTGCCTTATTTTAGTATAGGATTAAAATACACGTGGTGAAGATCGCACGGGGCCAGCTGCTGGCTAGGTTCCAATCCAAATGCAGCAGAATGTTTGCTGCCTCTTTGAAAACTAAAGGCGCTGTGTTCTTTTACTACATGAAGGAAGCAGCTGCCAAGAGTTGGTCTTTGACTAATAGTGGGACATAAATGAGCTCCTGACTGTTTTAGTTATGAAATCATGGATTTGTCTTATCAAACATTGTTATGATGGACCTCAGTTAGAGTTTCAGAAGACAAGGGACATGGCTAATTTCTGTTCTGGGGTTCCGAATTATCCAGAGGAGTAGAATGTTCTCTTATGCTGGGCACCAGTCAGGTCCGTTTAAAATTGCCCTGGTTTGGAGTAGCTAGTTCAAAAAAGTATAAAAAGACCAAGATACTCGAAGCTTAATGGCTTTAGTGGAGACTGAAGTGTGGCTTCAGTAATTATCCTTTTTGTTTGTTGAATGTCATCTAACTTGATCCATTGTTATTTGCAGTGCTTAACAACTCTGAAACATGAACAATGGAATTACACAGCATTTTCCTTTTTGGGGGCCACACTGCACAGTTTGTGGGCAGTGAAAGCATGAAGTTGTAACCACTGAACTGCCAGGGAATTCCGAGGATTACACTCCTTAATAGCCTTTCTTATTGGGATGTTAATGTAAACACTGATTTAGTTATGGATTGCAAGTTATTTTCAAGGCAAAGAAAGTCAATGGGGAAATTCCCTGGTGGCCCTGTGGTTAGCACTGTATGCTTTTACCGCAGGGGCCTGGGTTTAATCCCTAGTCAAGGAACTGAGATCCCTCAAGCTGCATGGCACTATCAGAAAATAAAAAAGAAAGAAAGAAAGTAGTGGAAAGTGTGAAATCATGTTACCCTTCGTATTCCATCGTAGCATGTTTGAGTTCTGAGAGTAATTAAGTGTTCTGCAGATGTGAGCCTGTTGACGATTAAACGGCATTTTATTTTCTAATATCTCCAGTTTCTTTAATTTCTTTGTTAATCTGAAAAGTCTGTAGCCCTGTTACTGTGCTGTGTTAGAGGTCAGATGTTTCGGATTCACTCCTCCCACTGGCTGAAACTGTGGGGTGTAGGTGACTGAACACATTGCCTTTATTACCTCTTAACTCATCCAGTTTTCAGATGTGGCTTTCCTAGTGTGGAGAGAATCCTTAAAGGCCTATCAAGTGGGCTGAGTTTAGAAAAAATAAAAAAGGAGGGTTATTCCCAGAGCGTTTGTGTATCACAAGAGGTAATTATAGCAGCAGCATTTCCCTTTTTCTGAGCTTGAGTAATGGTGCCAGAGTTCAGAAGGGATCTTAAAAACAGTGGACTAAATTGAGGTGGACCTACCGATGGGTGGATGATCAGCAAAGCCGTGCTGCCCTACTGGGCTGAACCTCTGAATCTCTTTTCCCTTTCCACTTCCTTTACGTGATGCGTGACTGTTTTGCCTAGTTTCCCTTTGGGAGGTCTGGCTTTCCCACTGATGTGCATGGAGTGGATGAATAGTTTTGCTCCGCTCTTTTCCCTAAAACCCAAGATGGTGAATGCAGAGCTGTGAGGAGCACAGCCATCTCTCCCACAGGATAGAGGCCGCATGCGCTCTCTGGGGAGAAGCAGGTGGTGGAGCTGAGCTGCCACGTGTCTTGTCCAGGCCCTGGCTCTGGTCTTCCAGGTGTTGGGGGAACGGCCCCTCTCGCAGCCACTGACTCTTGCCTTCAGAATAGTGTCCGCTGGTGAGGTGCATATAATCACCTGGTTAAAAAGGCGTTTCTTAGAGACCTCGGTGCTTTTTGTTTACTTACTTAAAGTGTGTGTTTACTTCTGGTTGTGCTGGGCCTTTGTTGCTGTGCGTGGGCTTCTCTTGTGGAGCAGGGCTCCTTAGCAGCTGGGCTTTCAGGCCCCGGATCCTGCAGGCTCCAGTAGTCATGGTGCTGGGGCTGTAGTTGCCCCAAGCATGTGGAATCTTCCCAGACCAGGGGTTGAACCCCTGTCCCCTGCATTGGCAGGTGGATTCCTATCCACTGTACCACCAGGCAAGGCCGACCTTGGTGCTTTTTATGTGTTACTTACTGCGTTGGTTTTCTATTCAGCACCAACCAGTCGCTTTGGTGGCTTTTGGATACACCTAGAAGCTTAATGGGAAAAGGCAATGGCACCCCACTCCAGTACTCTTGCCTGGAGAATCCCATGGACGGAGGAGCCTGGTGGGCTGCAGTCCAGGGGGTCGCGAAGAGTCAGACACGACTGAGCTACTTTACTTTCACTTTTCACTTTCATGCATTGGAGAAGGAAATGGCAACCCACTCCAGTGTTCTTGCCTGGAGAATCCCAGGGACGGGGCAGCCTGGTGGGCTGCTGTCTGTGGGGTCGCACAGAGTCGGACACCACTGAAGCGACTTAGCAGCAGCAGTCAGCTTTGGTGGCTTTTGGATACACCTAGGAGCGTAAGGACTTTCATGTTCCTTCTCTTGGTGGTTTGGGGACCATACTGCCTCTGAGGTCCCCAAGCTGCGTTGGTTCCGTGTGTGTGGTTACTTTGTGGCATTGATTAAAATTGTTTTCTGTCGTTCTCTTTCATATAAAGTCATGTTTATTGTTTTGTTTCTTCACATCTCATTTGAAAGCAAAAGCAGTGAGAAGAGTGGAGAGAAGTGAGAGGACTGACAGCCTCTGTGAGCAGTGAATCTGCCACTGGCCCGTGAGGGTAATGATACAGATTCAGATTACGGAGCCGTGCTGGCATTTCACTCATTGCACACTCTGAATCTACGTTCTCGTGTGCTCTTGCTAGAATTGTGCTGTCTTACGTAAAGCATGGGCAGCCTGCTTAGTGTGCTCGGAGATGACATTTCCATGGCTTCCCTCTGGTCCTTAAAGGTTAACGTAGTATTGAACCTGAAGGCACGAGGCTGGTTGTAGAAGGGTTGGCACCTGCTAACAGTTATGATACGCACGAAATAATTGGGCTTTGGAAGATACAGACCACAGTCAAGGCGTTAGAGTACCTTCAGAATTAGACACCGGTTGTTCATCACTTGTTTTCTTTCTAGGTGCGTGCTATTACGACGCTAATCAGTCTATGTATGTGTTTGGAGGCTGTACCCAGAGCAGTTGCAATGCTGCCTTCAATGACCTCTGGAGACTTGACCTAAATAGCAAAGAGTGGATCCGACCTTTGGCTTCAGGTGAGAGAGAAAATGCTGCTCTTTGCCCCTCACCAGGTAACTCGCTTCGCACGGAAACTCATGATCCTTTTGGTGTTGGTCTCAAGAACAGATTACTGGGGCCCCAGGTCCTTTGTCAAATCTGCTTGTAAACGCTAAAGAGTAATACGCTTGTGTAAGGTCTTTGTATTTTTTCTAAACTATAGTTTATCATCAGTATTGGTACCCTGCCAGAATTGCTGTACTGCTGTGTGAACTCATTTGTGTGGCTTTCTCAAGTCCTTGTACAGGTGCGATATGCTCTTTGGTATGAAGTTGAAGTAACAGCAGCAGCACGGTCATGAGAACTGTAGCTGACTGACAGAAGCTATTGTCCCAGGGCTGAGATCTCTGAATGCCGCTTGTTGTTGCCAGTCAGCATTTGGGGAGTGTGTGAAACATGCCTCTGCTGGTTCCTCCTAACTGCTCAGGAGTGTGGGAAGATTCCACAGTCGGCGCAGCCCCGCATCATCCTGCTGCACCAGAATCTGTGCAGGAAGCTTCTGGGTCATTTTCTCTTTTGACCTAACCTTTCTTGGGGAAGAAAAACGCGCACACACACAATTGTTTCTGCACTCACAAAGCGGGGTGGCTTGAAAACGCAGTTACAAGCTTGGAGGGCCCAGGTGACAGACAAAGAGTCCGCTGAGTGTAAAGCACCCTGCTTGGCTTGTTGGCAAGCTTTTCCCAAACACTCTTCTTTTGGCCTTGCAGGGTTGCAATTCATCGTACTTATTTAGGTCTTGTTTGCTTTGATTACTAAACGGAAGGCAAGATGGAATATTAGAAAGGGCACTGGGCTAAGAGTGAGGCGACGTGAGTTTCATTTCTGGGCAAAAATCACCAATTCTGCATGTAACTCTGACCAAGTTACCATCTCTCTCTGGGAGAAGTGTGCAGGCCAATCAGAAGATCCTGTTTTTAAACGAGTTGAGAAAGCTGCTTTATGTTTCCCTGTATTTCTGTGAGGACTGCTCTGAATGTCTCAGCCAGGCGCTTAAAATCTTACTATGAAAAGAAGCTGCATGTTGCTTTCCCAGCGCTGTAGCTGCTGCTGCTTCCTCTGCGACAGATGACGCAGGACGGGAACACAGAGTGGCAGCAGGCGCGCAGAGCTGGGCTGGGCTTGAGCACGTGGGGGGGTTCACAGTTACTGGGAGATGAG
>NW_011488724.1:150860-168852 GCF_000754665.1 Bison bison bison
GTCTTCACAGTTACTGGAAGATGAGAGAGTGTTAATCTTTAAGGTGTTTTGAATATTAGGACGATTTCAGAGCCTTCAGAACTTTGTACTTTGGAGCATTTCTTTTTCTAGCGCTTTGTAACCCCTGTTGCACTTAACAAAGCGTTGATTAATACTTAGAATCATGGATTCTAAAATCAGAGGCTCTTTTTAGCTTAAGCATCTTATTGCCATTGTACTTATTGTCCAGGCCCCATTTCAAAGTAGCTTTGACGTCCCAGTAACAAAATACCAATACCGCCTTTCTCTGTTTCGTAACCAAGCTTATGCCTTTGGGGCTTCCCTGGTGGCTCAGAAGGTAAAGAATCTGCCTGCAGCGCAGGAGACCTGGGTTCACTCCCTGGGTCAGGAAGATTCCCTGGAGAAGGGACTGGCTACCCAATCTAGTATTCTTGCCTGGAGAACCCCATGGACAGAGGAGCCTGGCGGGCTACAGTCCATGGGGTCACAAAAAGTCGAATACGACTTAAGCAATGAACACTTTCATGCCTTCTACAATTTGGCGTGGGTGTTGCTCTTTCTTGCACGTGTGGAGTTGTGGACCTTCGTAACCTATTGACATCTACTTTGCTTATTTTTCCTTATTTTTCTTTATAAGATAGACATGGCATTTTTGTTGTTGTTAACTACTAAGTTTAAAGACTATGCTTTGAATCCCCTAGGTAGAAGTATCAGAGAAATAACTGTCTTTGTAATGCAGATTTTATAACTGATCTGAATTTTTAAAAAAATTCAGTGTTGGACTGTTCCCTTTTATAAAACATATTGGCTCCTAAAAGTTTAAAAGTAATTTTCTAACAGAATATCTCAAAGAATCTAGTTTCTGCATCACTCTAATCTACAATTAGAGGCTACTTTTTTGGTGGGGGGAGTAGAGACTGAGCTTTTTGAAATGTCTAGTTTAAATTTAAAAAAAATGAACAGTAGTTTAATCGAGAGTCCTGTGAGATTGTGGGCTTCGCAGGTGGCACTGTGGTAGAGAGTCAGCCTGCCAGTGCAGGAGATGCAAGAGATGTGGGTTCCATCCCTGGATTGGGAAGATCCCGTGGAGGAAGAAATCACAACCCACTCCAATATTCTTGTCTGGAGAACCCCGTGGACAGAGGATCCTGGCGGGCTACCGTCCACGGGGTCACAGAGAGTCAGGCACGACTGAGCGCACTCACACAGAAACATGTGGGAGTCTCGTTTAGGCGGAAATCCCACGGGAAGGCTGCCTGAGGAAGTGTTCCTCTCTGCTGTCATGAGTCCCAGCCAAACATCAGTGATTCTCTGTGAATAAAGCACAGTTGTCGGTGTGTCGTGCTGTGCCTGGCTCACCCATTCGAGTGCTTGGCGGTTGGTAAGCTGGGCTGGTGCCCAAGGGGAGGGTGCTGCCTGCTGCCCCTTGGTCCCAGGCGCGAGGTTTCCCAGCACCTGAGTATCTGCAGATGAAGAGCGTCTGGAGTGGCAGTTCCACCGTGTTCCGCCCTCAAGTGCAGCGCTTTGGAAAAGAGCATCAGACAAACAGTGGAGCAGCTCAGGTTGGGAGCCGAGTCTTGGTGCAGAACACCCTGCATCAGGTATCTTTTTACCTGCGTGGTTGGTGATATCGCACACGAGACTGGAGCAGCTCGTTTTGCTCGGTGTCGTAGCACAGGCTGGGGGGCTTCAGCCCCAGAAACTTATTTCTCACAGTTCTGGAGGCTAGGAGTCTGAGATCCGGGTGCCGGTGAAGGCTCTTTCCTGGCTCTCAGAGAACCAGGCAGCTTGCTCTGTGTCCACGTAGCAGAGAGAGAGTTCTGGTATCTCTTCCTCTTTTTGTAAACCGGATTATCTCCCAAAGCTCTCATCTTCATGTGCCATCCCCTGAGATTCAGACTCAGCATGTGGGTTTGGGGAGGACACAGCTCAGTCCATAGCAGTTGGAAATAATGTGTTTTGTCAACAAAACGTTGTCCTGCATTTCTTTGGAAATGATAGGAGGAGGAGTATCTGGAGGGAGGGGGGTGGTGATGAGTGTCGCAATGACGGCTCTTACAGTTGAGAGAGACCTGTGGTGCTTCTCCGACACTTCCACTGAGGTACCGCCCCCTCCCTTTTACATGCAGGTAGGCGAGTCCTGCCTTCGTGGAGCTTATGCTGTAACGGGGAAGAAACGGTAAACAGTCATAAAGGAAGCGAGGAATGGGATTTGAAATGAGAAAGGGCGATAGCCTTTTCTGCTGAGACATGACAGGTGCAGAGTGGAAGGCGGTGAAGGTGGCATGTGTGAAGAACAGGCGTGTCGGAGGAGCAGAAAGCAGCCCTTGTGGACGCAGCGTGATGAGCAAGGGTGGCGTGGCATAGACGGGGTTGAGGCGTAGATGGGAGCCAAGGGTATTGTGATCCTACATACATTTTAAAGAACACTGCTGCTGCTATTTAAGAAATGGATTAAAGGAAGGCAAGAAGGTGAAGCAGAGAGAACAGATAGGAGGCTGTCGGAGTAGCACTGGTGAGAGCATGTGATGGCTTGGACCAGAGTCGCAGCAGTGGAGATAGCGAGAAGGGAGTGAATCTGCGCTGAATTTCTGTGTTAAAATTGATGGGACTTCTTGATGGATTAGATATGGGAGGGTGAGAAGGGCGATCAAGGCTGACTTACGTACACTTAGGTAGGTAGTGGGGCCATTTGCTAAAACAGAAGAAATATTTGGAAGAGGTTTTTTTTTTTTTTAATCTCTTTAAACGTTTAAGTGGTGGTATCAAATAATTCGTTGTTATGGGGAGTCTGGCATTTGAAACAGAGGCTTGACTTCCCGTGAGTGACGGCACAGCCCTTTTGCTCACTTAATTCTGCTGTCTCTTCATTTTGTTCATGCAGTAAATATTTATGGATTGCTTACTCTGTGCCCAGTATTCCTTTAGATGCTGGAGGTTCATGAGTGAATAAAACAGACAAAAATCGTACTCCTAACGGAGATTTAATTCAAATAAAGGAAAAGTGAAAGTGACTCAGTCTTGTCCGACTCTTTGCGACCCCCTGAACTGTGCATGGAATTCTCTAGGCCAGGATACTGCAGTGGGTAGCCTTTCCCTTCTCCAGGGGATCTTCCCAACCCAGGGATCGAACCCAGGTCTCCCACATTGCAGGCGGACTCTTTACCAGCTGAGCCACAAATAAGGGAAGACAGTTTAAAATGACAAGTACATAATATAATAGAAGATGGTTAATGCTCCTGAAACAAAACTGTAGCATAGTAAAGGGGATGAGGAACAGGGGAGACCACAGCTAGGGGTCGGGGGAGACTCACGGAGAAGGATGGTCACAGGGAGTGGACCGCGGGGGCCTCTGAGGAAAGAACATTCCAGAGAGCGAGCAGTGCGGGGGTTCCGGGGCGGAGGTGTGCCTGGGACAGTCTAGGGATAATGAGGGATCCTCTGTGGCTGGAACGGAGTGCACGAAGGAGGCTGTGCTCAGAGAGCTTAATGCAGGAGAAGCCACCACACATGCAAGGCCTTCTGGCTGCTACAAGGGCTTTGTGGGCTTTGTCACAGTCTTTGAGTGAAGTGGCTGGTCATTTAGGTTGCTGAGAAGACTGTAAGAGGGCAGGTATAGACATGAGATCAGTTAAGAAATGGTAGCAATAATCTCGGAGGAGGCAGTGGCACCCCACTCCAGTACTCTTGCCTGGACAATCCCATGGACGGAGGAGCCTGGTGGGCTGCAGTCCAGGGGGTCGCGCAGAGTCGGACAAGACTGACTTCACTTTCACTTTTCACTTTCATGCATTGGAGAAGGAAATGGCAACCCACTCTAGTGTTCTTGCCTGGAGAATCCCGGGGACAGGGGAGCCTGGTGGGCTGCCGTCTGTGGGGTCGCACAGAGTCGGACACAACTGAAGTGACTTAGTAGCAGCAGCAGCACCAATAATCTAGGCAAGAAATGATGGTGATTTGGATGAGGGTATTAACAGAAGGATAAAAGTTGGCTGCATTGGATCGAGTCCACAGTTTGGATGTGGAGTGTGAAAGAGAAGGAGTCAGGACGAGAAAATCGGGGGAGTGCAGCGGTGTGGGAGCTACCCTACATGCACGTGCTTCCTCTCCAGGCGAGGAGGGAGTCATCAACCGTGTCCTGCGCAGCTAAGTGGTCAAGTCGTACGATGACTGAGGCTTGGCTTTGAATGTAGCCAGGAGTCTTCAGTGAGAGGTAGGGATGACAGCCTGCTCGGAGTGGTTTTAAGAGAATGGGAAGAGAGGAGCTGAAGGTGATGTGAACAGCCCATTGGTTTCTTTAAGACTGTTGCTATAAAAGAGAGCAGGAAAGTGGGATGCTGAGTAGAAATTAGTGTAGAATTGAGAGGATTTTTTTTTAAGATGGCAGTTATAGCATGTTTATATGCTGATGGGAATCTAGAGAGAGGAACTGATTTGGATAGAGAGGAAGAAATTATTGCTAGGACAGTGTCTTTGAATAGTGACAAAACAGAATCTGCTCTGCGGGTAGAAGGGTTGACTGTGGACAGGAACATTGACCCTTTATCTGTGGAGCAAGGAGTCTATGACGACAGATGCTGGTGGGTGGCTAGATGTGGGAACGGGTGGAAGTTCTCTCCTGACCGCTTTATCACTCAGATAAAATAACGAAGGGTGGAAGAGAGCAGAGCCGTTGGAAATCCTGGCCAGCGAGTCTCAGTGTACAATCACATTCATTGTAGTCTTTACCAGGTGGCTCTAGGAAGTTGAATGTTTCACCTTCTGGTATTATATTAAGGCAACACCTTCATTCTTAATCGGTTTTGCTTGACTCAGCCTGTGTTCACTTCCCAAAGCAAACGAGCAGTTCTTAGGTATTTCAAAAGACTAATGTCTAAACCACTCTTTCTAAAATACCCCTTATTCATACTGAGGCTGATTTTGACATCTGTTTAATATATGATGTCAGAGAGAGTGAAAGCATTAGTTGGCTCGGTTGTGTCGACTCTTTGCGACCCCATGGACTGTAAACTCGCCCGGCTCCTCTGTCCATGGGGTTCTCCAGGCAAGAATACTGGAGTGGGCTGCCATGCCCTCCTCCAGGGGATCTTCCCCACGCAGGGATCGGACCTGGGTCTCCCATATTGCAAGCAGATTCTTTACCATCTGAGCCACAAGGGAAGCCCTATGATATCATAATGCACAGCCTGTCAACTCTAGGCCTGGGCACAATTGGTTTCCTATCACACTCTCCCCACCCTACCCCTCCAGTTTCTTCCCTTTCAGCCACACATGAAATCCTGAATAATGGCCTATGGTTCAGACCTTCGTTTTAGAAAAAGGCATCCTGGTCTACTCCATCTAGTGTACATGGACTCAATGCCTGTTCTGATCTTGGACTTGCTGCTCCGGAGCTGCCAGCCTTTGATGTTAATCTCGTCTGCATTCTCTGGGCCTCAATTTCCTTCCCTGTGTAAAAAGGAAAAAGTGTAAAAAGACCACTGTTTGTAAAACCACACAGCAGGTCACCTGGGAAACTTACTAAAATTTTAGATTTCTCAGCCTCATAACAGAGTCAGTCACCTAATCTCAAGGGATTGGGGAGAGAGTGGTAGATCTGCATTTTAAAAAAGAAAACATTTCAGTTGATTCCAAACCTAGCTGAATTTGGAAACCCTGGATCTCTGTGAAATCTCTTGGTTTCTTACTGGGCAAACTGTGATCTCACTTTGTTATCACAGTCTGTTAGGTGGGTGTGTGCCAAACTGGACTCCCTAACTGTTCTTAAGAATGGCCGCTCCGTGCTGTCTGAGCTACTGCTTTCTAGAAACAGCTCCCTGTGAGTCTAGTCAAGTGGAGGAGGGATGGCTACTCCTGCAGTTTTCTTCCCTGGAGAATCTCACGGACAGAGGAGCCTGGCAGGCTGTATATAGTTCACAGGGTCGCAAAGAGTCGGACATGACTGAAGCGACTTCGCATGCACACACGCACCCTAGTCAAGAGTAGCTGACCTTCCAAGGAAATGATTATGGAGAAGGGTTTGGAGGTGCAGTATGTGTTGCCCCAGACTCTTCATATGTACTATCTAACTCTCAAACCAACCCAACTAGGTTGGCTCTAGTGTTATCCCCATCTTGCAGATGAGGAAACAGAAGCTCAGAGACTCGGCTAATAATTTACCTAAGATCACACAGTCAGTAAGTGGAGCAGTGATCGAAACACAAGGCTTTCGTCCTTAAGGCCTGTGTTTCTCAGGCTGCAGCACGCTGTGAGCAGTGCACTAGTTTCACATCATCAAGGTCAGGTTTGTTTTTTCTTTATTTGAGGGATATTTGGTTTACGGTATTGTGTTGGTTTCTGCCATACATCAGCACGAGTCACAGGTGTACATATACCCCCTCCCTCTTGAACATCCCTCCCACCTCCCACCCCATTCAGTTTTACTTTCTAAATGGACTTTCAAGTTTCAAATTAGAACAGAGTTCTCACACCCAGTTTTTCCTGTTAACATCTAGTACATTTTTGACAACTAATGAACCAATACTGATATTTTACTAACTAAAATCTGTACTTTATTCAGATTTCCTTAATTTTTTTTGCTAATGTCCTTTTTCTGTTCCAGGATACTTAGTGTCTCCCTAGACTCCTCTTGGCTGTGACACGTCCCCAGACTTCCTGTTTTCGGATCTTGCCAGTGTTGAGACAGGACTGCCATTCAGTTAGGGTTTATCTGATGATTCTCTTGCGGTTGGACTGGAGTTACGGACTGGGGAGAGGAGGACTGGTGCACAGGACTCTTTCCATCGTATCCCAACATGAGCACACACTGGCAACATGATTTAGCACTTGGTGCTCACCTTGTCTCCTGACTTGAGGTAGTGTTTATTAGATGCTTTTCACATCATAATAATAACTTTCTGGCCGTTATGTCTATCATCAGAATCAGGAAAGGATGATGAGTAGAGGGTGTGTCAGTGCAGAAACCTTTTCATACATAGAGAATTTTAAAATATCAACATGATTTGCCTTTTTAAATTTTTTGGTGGCAGGCTGGAGTTTGCTGAAGACAGAATCTCTGCTTTATATTATGACCTTATAAAATGACCTTATATTATGATCGTATAAAATCAAGATCCTTCCAGCTATCCAGAGTCAGAAGCTCTGCAGGAAATAATTTTGTTTCTTTAGGACCATTCCCCAAGAGAAAAAAATCACATCTTACAAAATCACTGAGTAATCTTACAGAACAGCTAGTTTACTTTTGGAGTCAGGGGCAGGAAAAAGAAAAAGTAATGGTCATATCAGATGTCTTTAGGAAGGCCAGAATATCCTTAGAAGCTGGAAAGTGCTGGAACTGCCCAGAAATACCTGCCCAGACTGTCATTGTTTCTCTTCTGTGTGACACCTGAAAAGTGACACACGTAGGCTTCTTGCGTCCTTTGAGGAAGCTTTCTGTCCTGTGTCTATGTTTACTGCCCTTCCCTGAGCCTGTGGAAATGTCACTACGACAGAAAGGCACCCGGGGTGCCCAGCACCGGGCAGCCGCTCTGGCCAAGACCGCCCAGTGCCTCCCCGCCTCAAGTCCAGATGCCAGTGCTGACAGTGAAATAGCTGGGTGTAGAAGTTTTTTAGAATAAAATACGTAAGTGTACTCACAGGCATTGGGTTCTACTTTTTTAGCATTATTTTGCATCTGAACACTTGATACCTTTTTTAAAAGTCAACATGATGTGCACATGTGTTCTGAGAATACCCATCTGTGGAGATGGGGGAGAAGTGGATGCTTAGCAACTGGCAAAGTGTAGCAAGAGGACGCTGTTTCATGCCTTTCAAATGCACTTCAAGCCTCCATTCTCTGTCTTAAAAACAAATCGTTGATTTCACTGCTTAAATATTTCTTTTGTGAAGAAATCCCAACTAGCACTTCCCTGCGAATCTTGTCTTGATTTTACCAAAGTGCATGCAGGTCTTCCCTTAGTGTGTCTCTTCCATGTTGGAAATGCTGCGTCCTTCAGCTCTATTCATTTGGTCCAATCCATGAGCCTTTTCTGTTCTTTCTAAAAACCCTCTAGTTTTTTCCCCCTTATTTTAGATAGAAGGTCAGAGTGTCCTTGATAATAAGCAGTGACTGTCCTTAGACTCCTGAGCTCTCGTGGATCGTGTGTGCTATCTTGACGAGTAGGTTTTAGTTGCTCTTGGATTCCTTGTGCAGTAAGACTTTCAGACTGTCCGGTGTTTCTGTTACTGTCAGATATCCACATAACCCCTTGCCCCACCCCCTCCACCTCCCACGACAGCATTTCATGTTTTACGACCACAGAAAACTTCATTTTGTATGATTTATTAACATTATGTCCTGAATGAAATTGTTCCCCCATATGGGAAATTTGTGTTCCTGTACGGGGGAACACAAATGGTGTTGTCCTTGAGTGCTTCTCACTCCCTCCCCATAAACGACCCCGTTGGTTTCCAGGGCACTCAGCAGTGCTGTGTACCAGCTCGTGCCCCATGCACACTGGTTTGGCTGTTTATTCTCTGTGCAATCCAGGATCAGGCCAGTTTCGCAAGTTTTCCAAGTCTTGCTACCTTGAGATTTTGTAAAGAATCTACAGGGTGCTTTTCTGAGGCGGGTGAGAGCAGTATTTGGTCATTTATTAACTTAAAAACATCAACCTGAATTCTGGGAAACTGTCCTTTCAAAGCTCAGAAGCTACCTCTCATCTTTTCTTTGGGAGGTGAACTCTTGAGCTTTAATTGATTCTGCTTATCAAAGAAGTAGTGAGACAGGCCAGGACCTGGCTTGCTTTGCCGTGGTGCTTGCACCGGGACAAACCTCTCCTCCAGCAATGAAGAACAAAGAAACTGTATGGGACTAAAAATAACTGTGTGCACATTAAGATAAATTGTGGACCAAAAGATACAAAGAAACCAAAAACACCAACTACCACTTTTTTCCAACTACCACTTTTGAGGACAGGGGGTACGGAGCAAAAGCAGGGGGTCGGGAGCGAAAGCAAGTTACCGTGCATGCGTGCCCCCTGCACACAGCACCGCCAGAGGGGCGGGCAGAGCACCTGGGCCAGCCCTCCGGCCAGACCCCGGACACCCCCTGCCCACACCCTGTATAAGAAGCAGGCTCCCCCGACCCCTCCTCAGCCAGTGAGCAGGAACGGGGCCTGTTGTCTGTTCTCAGCCCACCCGCTTCATCAGGGCCCCAGCAAAGTCTGTCCTGAGTTTCTCATCTGGTCTCCAGTCACTGACTGTTGATTGAGGAAGGCCAGGAGCCCTGGTTGGTGACAGTAGTATCCCCGATAATTCTCTTTTCCATGGTTCCCTTGAAAGTGATTATGGGCTATAGATTTTGTATGTGGTTTGTTGACTTTTACACTGTGTTCCTTTTTTGCATCCTCTTCCAATTTTAGTAAGCTTTCCGAAACCCCGTTGCCCAGTCCTAAAATGTCTCTTGCTATTTTACACACACATATATATAAATTGAGTGAGGAATGTGCCGTCAAGCGCCTCACATAATGAATTCTAGCTCTGACAGTGGATGGCCGGCGTGTCTGTTGACTGGGGGCAGTAGTGTGGCATTAGCTTCGATGTCAGCCGTTTCCTCTTTCTTAGTATGTTGAGACGGTTTACGTGAAGGAAAACGAACAGATCTTAAGTGCCCCACTCACGTATACAGCCATGTGACGGTCGCCTGGAGCAAGATGCACAGTGTTTTCATCACTTCGTGGAATCCCACTGTGTCCCTTTCCTGTCGGTGCCACTCCCCACAGAGGTGCCCACCGTTCTGACTTCTGAGAGATCTTTTCTGAGCTTCAGCTTGATGTTTTTTTTTTGATTCATGCATAGGCTGCATCTGTCCGTGGTTTGTCCCTTTTCGTTGCTCTGAGTGTTCCGTAACAAGAATATAGCACCTTTTTTTGAACCCATTCTTCTGTTGATGGCTACTTGGGTTATTTCCACTTTGAATGTAGCTGGAGTCAACATTCTTATATAAGTTTGTGGACATATGTGCTCATTTCTTACTTAAGGTCTCCTTGTCAGCCTTAAGGAATGTTCTAGATGCAGTCAGTACCCAGAGAGTTCTCTATTCACTTAGTCCTGCTCTAAGTAGGAGGATGTGATGATGTAACTAAGTATTTTAGAGGTTTGAGGAGGGAAGACCACTCAGCTGGTGGTAAAGGTATATGTATTATTAGGGCCTCATGATGTGAGAGTTGGACTATAAAGAAAGCTGAGTGCCGAAGAATTGATGCTTTTGAACTGTGGTGTTGGAGAAGACTCTTGGGAGTCCCTTGGACTGCAAGGAGATCCAACCAGTCCATCCTAAAGGAAATCAGTCTTGAAAATTCATTGGAAGGACTGATGCTGAAGCTGAAACTCCAATATTTTGGCTACCTGATGTGAAGAGCTGACTCATTGGAAAAGACACTGATGCTGGGAAAGATCGAGGGCAGGAGAAGGGGACGACAGAGGATGAGATGGTTGGATGGCATCACTGACTCAATGGACGTGGGTTTGGATGGACTCCAGGAGTTGGTGATGGACAGGGAGGCCTGGCGTGCTGCAGTCCATGGGGTTGCAAAGAGTCAGACACGACTGAGCGATTGAACTGAACTGAACATGACCTAAAGTAATGGAAGGAACGTGTTGTTGAAGGGAGGGAAGTTTGTTGGTAGTGCTGTTAAGAGTACGGCTTTTGTGCCGAGCAAACGGGTTTCCATCTGATCTCTTCACACTAAGGTTGGTTAGGAACTGGATGACCTTAGGTTGTGTAACATTTCACTTGCCTCACCTTTAAGGTAGACATGGTACTGTCCACCTTTCAGAGTTTCTGTTCATATTATATACAACACAGCACACAGATGGAGTGGGGATGGGCGAGCTGGTTGAGCAGACACCTTTATACACGTGTTCACAGAAGTACTAGGTAAGAAGGAGAGCGGTCGGTCATGAGTTATCCTTGAGTTCCCAGAGCTCGAAAAGTGACTGCATTCATTTCTTTGTTTGTTCATTTTCATGCCTTTTTTAATTGAGTGAAAGTAAAAGTGAAGTTGCTCAGTCGTGTCCGACCCTTTGCAACCCCATGGACTGTAGCCTACCAGGCTCCTCTGTCCGTGGAATTTTCTAGGCAGGAGTACTGGAGTGGATTGCCATTTCCTTCTCCAGGGGATCTTCCCGACCCAGGGATCGAAGCTGGGCCTCCCACATTGCAGGCAGAGGCTTTACCATCTGAGCCACCAAGGAAGCCCATTAATTGAGTGTTTTTGCCCCATTCTGTTCTGAATAGTGCAGCTGTAGGTGTGAACGGCAGCAAGGTCTGTAAGACAATAAACAAATCAATACAAAGAAAATATAAAGAACTACAAGAAAGTAGATGGAGGTGTTTAAGTTATAAAATGTAATAGAGCCAGGACTTAAATGGATGGATGGGTTTTAAAAGAAAGTATGATTTATGAGGAGAACAGTAGTACACTGATGAAATAGGATTCTGGTCACAGTGTTATTTGTCCACACTGTGTGGCTTGCAGAATCTTAGTTCCCCGACCAGGAATCGAACCCTGGCCCTGGCGGTGAAAGCACCGAGTCCTAGCCACTTGACCGAGGCAGAATTCCCTATTATGATTTGTGTTTTTTTTTAGACCAGTTGTTTTTATTAAGGTTAGATGCTTTTGCTTAAAACGACTCTGAAATATTTGAATCTCCAGCTCCAGTTTTTTGTTTTCATAGGAGGAAGGCATCCAGCGCCTAGATGCCACTTAGACGCGCCAGTTGTTATGAAGAAGGCATAGGGTGTTACCTAAGTGACTCCCTTAAATTCTTTGGGTATTAGCTCCTTCCCAATTCATGGGCCCATTCCTGGTTGATCTTCTTTGAGCTGGTGATTTCTCCTTGTCTCCTCTAGCCCTACGCAGTCCTAAGCAGCCTGGATCTGTGGTGGTCCCGGGAGATGTGAATGAGAACAGAGCCAGTGGGTTCCCCTAGGAAAGGAAGGCATCCTTTCTGTTTATTTATGAAGTTCAGATCCTGGGGTTTTTCCAGAATACATGCTTTTCTAAAGTGAATGCACCTTCTCTCCTGGTGGAGAGAAGAGTGGAGAAGTTTATGTGGCACAGACCTGGGTGAACTCTGGTCCTCCTGCACCTTCTCTCCTGGTGGAGAGAAGAGTGGAGAAGTTTATGTGGCACAGACCTGGGTGAACTCTGGTCCTCCTGCACCTTCTCTCCTGGTGGAGAGAAGAGTGGAGAAGTTTATGTGGCACAGACCTGGGTGAACTCTGGTCCTCCTGCACCTTCTCTCCTGGTGGAGAGAAGAGTGGAGAAGTTTATGTGGCACAGACCTGGGTGAACTCTGGTCCTCCTGCACCTTCTCTCCTGGTGGAGAGAAGAGTGGAGAAGTTTATGTGGCACAGACCTGGGTGAACTCTGGTCCTCCTGCACCTTCTCTCCTGGTGGAGAGAAGAGTGGAGACATGCGTGTAGCACAGACCTGGGTGACTCTGGTCCAGGGAGAGGAGAGACACGCGCACACCGCATCTCAGTGTAGCTCGCTCCTGCCTGACCCAGGTTCTCCTGTTCTGATACCAGGCCAGAAACTTCATGACCAGCAGCATTGTTTTCACTTCTAAACAGAGCCACTTAAGAGGGCACGCACTCCCGCCATCAGAACTGCAGTTAACAAGTTATCAGATTAAATTCAGATTCTGGACCTTGTCCCCTTCCCCAGAAATTGAATCAAAAGACTGCTTGAAATAGAAACAAGGAGCTGTTACTGGTTTTCACGTTAATTTTTAGCTGATCCGTGCTGCCCTGTCTATCAAGTGGTCTTTCATGCAGGTTTGTTTAGAAGTGAAAACAATGCCAACTGGGGATTTCTTTTTATTCACACCTGTAGTATATATAGTTATGAGTGAGGGAGGGAAAGTCGCTCTGTCGTGTCCGACTCTTTGCGACCCCGTGGACTACACAGTCCATGGAATTCTCCAGGCCAGAATACTGGAGTGGGGAGCCTTTCCCTTCTCCAGGGGATCTTCCCAACGCAGGGATCGAACCCAGGTCTCGCATTGCAGGCGGGTTCTTTACCAGCTGAGCCGCTGGGGAAGCCGTGGCATATATAGTTACACAGGATCTAACATTTCCTCACGCCCGTTACAGAAGTCCCTCTTGTTCTGGATGTTCTGTAATGACCCAGCAGGTGATGTTGTTAAAGATGTGGGTATAATTGCAATAATGAACATGTGTGCCCTGAAGCTTGGGATCCAGACAAGCTTTAAAAGCTTTGTCTAATATTAGTGAGTTATTTTGATATCAATCAGTAACTTTCTGACCATGCTACAGTTGAAGAATAAAATAGTAAAAGCAAAAAAAATAGAAGGAGTGTGAGGGGAACACCCAAAGAAGCGTTTGGCCTTTCCCCTAGTGAAAGGCCTCCTGGGAGGTTGTGACTAACTGGACCTAGGTCTCATCCCAACTCCTGAGGCATCCACAACCGTGTGGCTTCCATGAAGGGGTTCCGTTCCACAAGCATTTTCGTAAGAAATAGTTCCTGTCTTCTAGGCTAAATATAATAACACTTACTTATTGGGGGGCTCTAAATGGATCATTTCCGGAGAAGGCAATGGCACCCCACTCCAGTACTCTTGCCTGGAAAATCCCGTGGAGGGAGGACCCTGGTAGGCTGCAGTCCATGGGGTCACTAAGAGTTGGACACGACTGAGCGACTCCACTTCCACTTTTCACTTTCATGCATTAGAGAAGGCAATGGCAACCCACTCCAGTACTCTTGCCTGGAAAATCCCATGGATGGAGGAGCCTGGTAGGCTTCGGTCCATAGGTCGCACGGAGCTGGACACAACTGAAGCGACATAGCAGTAGCAGCAGCAGTAGCAAATGGATCATTTCAGCACTGTACTAAATATAGCATATATTAAGATTGAGGCTGGATATAGGACATCCCTTTCCATTCACCCCTTCCTCCTCTAGGAGGGTCTTTAGCCCAGCATGGGAAGGGGTGTGCTGGCAGAGGTCCTGAAGAAAGCCACGTCTAGAAGAATTCAGTTCCTTTGTATCCAGTACCATGTCCTTGGTGACCAATTTAAATCCCTACTTTAGACTGAATTAAGGAGCACAGTTGGCTGGAACCAAGTCTTGGAAAGCAGGAGTTCAGGGGTTTTGTAGTGACTTTGCCAAAGAGTAAATTTATATTTAAAGTTTTGTTCTTTAAAATGAGCATTATAGTTTTGTATCTTCCCTGGACATCTAAATATTAAGTAATTTCCGCGTAATTATTATTGGCCGCATTGAAGTTAAACTGGAAACATTTTCATCGGCTGAAGAGGAACTGATCTGTCTGTTCCAAACAGAACCTCTGTGGTCCTGGCTTTAAACTTTAGAGACCATTCTGAATAGTTATTTGTCTTCAAGGTATTTATAGCCTACAACAGACTTTATATTCATAAATTGTGTTCTTCTCAATTTTCCTTTCTTCTCCCCCTTCCTCAAACCATAAAACCATGAAACATACGTTTCTTGTTCTATTCACAAAGTTTTACCTATAAAATCAAACCAGTTTAGAGATACACACAGTTAAATTGTAACTCCAGTAGTTTTCCTTTAAGGAGATCCCTGCCTCCTAAGTTATAACTTAGTGCCTCCTAAGTTATAAGTGCCAGCTCAGCTTCTTGTGCCCTGTAGGCTTTCTGATTCCGATGCTAATATGATATTCTGGGAAATGGCTCTCCAAATTATTCTCTTGACCTCTGAGTCTTGCTATCAAAGTCAGTCACTTCACATACTACCATAGTCTCTGTTCACCAAAGGCTTGGTCTGTTTCCTAAGACCCAAGTTGGGTCTTATCTGCAAAATCCATCTCTCCCACCCCCTACACGCAGCAACTCAAGCTTTTCACTTGAGAAGCACCCACACAAGAGGCCATGAAGTAGGGTTGTTGGTTAGTCTGGTCTGTCTGGTCTTATTTTGCCCTCGAGGCCACTTTTGTGTGGGAAGGACGAGTGAACCTCCTTTGGAGCTGCGAGTGAATGCCTTTCATTGGACCTACCCTGAGAAAGTGAGTGCGTGTGAAGAGTTGTTAATACGAGATGGAGAGTGTGACCTCAGACCTCAGTCCCATTGTTCATTCTGTAAATGTCCCCTTTGGCACCATTGCTGTAAGATAGTTTGAAACCATCCAGGGAAAAGGTTTTGACTGCCAGTTAAAAAGCAGTTTAGACCATGTCTCCCTTTTTAAAAAAGCAAATCATATACCAAAGCACTCCATGAACAGAGTGGAGGTCCTTTGGTCTAGTACTTTTCTTCTGGATTCACTGGCATGCTAATGAGTCTCTCATAGTAAAAATTTTCATACTCATAGTTTTCTTGTTTTCAAACTTTACCTCTTAGAAGTACCTAACTCCTAGTGTTGGATCTATTTTCATAGTCATGGAGAGCTATTAGCAAGTCATTTATTGCTGTAAATAAGTCTAAAAGTGATTCGTCTGAAAGCAGTAGGTGGAATAATTTTTTCTATTTCTTTTGCAGTGTAGGTTCAGTAACATGTGGATGAGGATGACCAGGGAAATGTTTATATATTGAAAGTGTTAAAGCAGTTCCTTTCAGCACCCCTTTAGTCGAAGCACTTGTCAGGGAACACCTACTTTGGACCCTTGTTCGTGCAGTCATACACAGAGTGCATACACGGAACAAAGTCTGGTTGCGTCCAGCCTTGAGGAGAATCATCCTCACTGGGGAAAAGGGCAGAAGGAGGACCAGGTGCCTTGTGGTGTCGTACTGGAGCATCGTGTGACTACGGGAGTGCCCGGATTCAGGGCTGATGCCCAGTAGTCTGCGGTGAAGCTGGTGGAATGATAATAGAGATAAAGTGCGCGGTAAATGTAGTGTGTGTGAGCCACCCTGCACCCCAATCCTGGGAAATTGTCTTTTTTTTTTTTCCACTAAACCAGTCCCTGATGCCGAAAAAGGTGGGGACCACTGGTCTAACAGGCTCACCTGAAGGTTATTTAACTCTCTGCAATGTGGTCCTCAAAGTCTAGTCATCAAACATCAGGGTCACCTGGGAACTTGTTAGAAATGCAACTTCATGGACCGTACCACATACCTGCTAGACAGGAAACTCAAAAGTGGGTCCCAGCAAGCTGCGTTGTAACAACTCCTTCAGCTACTTCTGACACAACTGAAATTTGAACTACAGCTGTAAAGGAATTGTAACTTTAACATTTGCACTTAAACCCCATACCTGCCAGAGACGCTCAGAGGGCTCAAACATAGGTTGTGTGCACCAGGACCCAGACACCCCACAGAGACTGAGACAGAGCTGCATCTCAGTGTCTCCCGAGGAGGTAGGGTCAGCAGTGGACTCTGGCAGAGGCTCTGGGCGCAGCAGACCTGGGTGTGGCATAAGCCCTCTTGGAGGAGGTCGCCAGTAACCCCGCCATAGAGCCGCCATAACTTACACAGGACTGGGAAACAGCCTCTTGGAGGGCACAACAGAACCTTGGGCACCAGGACCTGGGAGAAAGGAGCAGCGACCCCACACTGACCCAGGCTTGCCCGGGAGTGCCCAGGAGTCTCCGGCAGAGGCGTGTGTGTTGGTGGCTGCTGCAGGGTCGGGGGCACAGAGTGCAACAGTGCCTTTGTAGGGCCTTCTGAAGGAGATCACCATTATCGTCATTACCCCCACCATAGTTTGGCCTCAGATAAAATAATGGAGGGAACACAGCCCTGCCCATCAACAGAAAATTGGATTAAAGATTTACTTAGCATGGCCCCTTGAGAGTCCCTTGGACTGCAAGGAGATCCAACCAGTCCATCCTAAAGAAAATCAGTCCTGAATATTCATTGGAAGGACTGATGTTGAAGCTGAGATTCCAATACTTTGGCCATCTGATGTGAAGAGCTGACTCATTTGAAAAGACCCTGATGCTGGGAAAGACTGAATACAGGAGGGGAAGGGGATCACAGAGGATGAGATGGTTGGATGGCATCACCAACTCAGTGGGCATGAGTTTGAGTAAACTCCAGGAGTTGGTGATGAACAGGGAGGCCGGGCGTGCTGCAGTCCATGGGGTCGCAAAGAGTTGGACACGACTGAGCGACTGAACTGAACTGAACTGAAGCATGGCCTCGCCCATCAGAAGACCCAGTTTCCCCCTCAGTCAGTCTCTCCAATCAGGAAGCTTCCATAAGCCTCTTATCCTCCATCAGAGGGCAGACAGATAGAAAACCCAATCACAGAAAACTAACCAATCTGATCACGTGGACCACAGCCTTGTCTAACTCAATGAAACCATGAGCCACCCTGTGTAGGGCCACCCAAGACGGACGATTCAATGTGGAGAGTTCTGACAAAACGTGGTCCACTGGAGAAGGGAATGGCAAACCACTTAAGTATTCTTGCCTTGAGAACCCCATGAACAGTATGAAAAGGCAAAATGATATGACACTAGAAGATGAACTCCCCAGGTCGGTAGGTGCCCAATATGCTATGGAGATCAGTGGAGAAATAACTCCAGAAAGAATGAAGAGACGGAGCCAAAGCAAAAACAACACCCAGTTGTGGATGTGACTGGTGATGGAAGCAAGGTCCGATGCTATAAAGAGCAGTATTGCACAGGAACCTGGAATGTTAGGTCCATTAATCAAGGCAAATTGGAAGTGGTCAAACAGAAGATGGCAAGAGTGAACATCGACATTCTAGGAATCAATGAACTAAAGTGGACTGGAATGGGTGAATTTAACTCAGATGACCATTATATCTACTACTGTGGGCAGGAATCCCTAGAAGAAATGGAGTAGCCATCATACCCAACAAAAAAGTCCAAAATGCAGTCAGATCAGATCAGATCAGTCGCTCAACCTGTCCGACTCTTTGCGACTCCATGAATCGAAGCACGCCAGGCCTCCCTGTCTATCACCAACTCCCAGAGTTCACTGAGACTCACGTCCATCGAGTCAGTGATGCCATCCAGCCATCTCATCCTCTGCTGTCTC
>NW_011488724.1:171015-171783 GCF_000754665.1 Bison bison bison
GTCTAGAGCCAGACATCCTGGAGTCCAAAGTCAAGTGGGCGTTAGGAAGCTTCACTACAAACAAAGCTAGTGGAGGTGATGGAATTCCAATTGAGCTATTTCAAATCCTAAAAGATGATGTTGTGAAAGTGCTGTACTCAATATGCCAGCAAGTTTGGAAAACTCAGCAGTGAGCACAGGACTGGAAAAGGTCAATTTTTATTCCAATCCCAAAGAAAGGCAATGCCAAAGAATGTTCAAACTATTGCACAGTTGCATTCATCTCACTCGCTAACAAAATGATGTTCAAAATTCTGCAAGCCAGGCTTCAACAGTATGAGAAGCATGAACATCCAGATGTTCAAGCTGGATTTAGAAAAGGCAGAGGAACTAGAGATCAAATTGCCAACATCCATTGGATCATCAAAAAAGCATGAGAGTTCCAGAAAAACATTTACTTCTGCTTTATTGACTACGCCAAATTCTTAGACTGTGTGGATCACAACAAACTGGAAAATTCTTAAAAGAGATGGGAATACCAGACCACTTCACCTGCCTCCTGAGAAATCTGTACACAGGTCAAGAAACAAGAGTTAGAACTGGACATGGAACAACAGACTGGCTCCTAATCGGGAAAGGAGTACGTCAAGGCTGTATATTGTCACCCTGCCTATTTAACTTATATGCAGAGTACATCATGCAAAATGCCAGGCTGGATGAAGCACAAGCTGGAATCAAGATTGCTGGCAAAAATATCAATAACCTCAGATATGCAGATGATACCACACT
>NW_011488725.1:0-404 GCF_000754665.1 Bison bison bison
ATTTCATTTCACTTTTGAATGGTAGTTTAGCTGGTCATGGTCTTCTAGGTTGAAAGTTGTTTTTCTTCAGCATTCTGAAGATATAATTCCACTGCTCTGACAGTCTCTTTTGCTGCCAAAAAGTTTGTTCTCATTCTAGTTATTCTTTCTTCATAGGAAATCTTTTCCCTCTCCCTTTTTATAGTTTCATTTTTCTATTTTGATTTTATTTAGTGTTCTGTAGTTTCACTAAATTTTACTGAATTATAATAGTTGTTATCACTATTGTTGTTAGTAGCATTATTACTGGGCATTGGGTCTTCCCAGGTGGCACAGTGGTAAAGAATCCACCTGCCAGTGAAGGTGATGCAAGAGATGTGGGTTTGATCCCTGGGTTGGGAAGATCCCCTGGAGTAGGAAATGGC
>NW_011488725.1:504-973 GCF_000754665.1 Bison bison bison
TTTAGGATCATTCCTTCCAAAGAAATCCCAGGGCTGATCTCCTTCAGAATGGACTGGTTGGATCTCCTTGCAGTCCAAGGGACTCTCTGGCCCCATCACTTCAAGGCAAATAGATGGGGGAAAAGTGGATACAGAGACAGATTTTACTTTCTTGGGCTAAAAAAATCACAGAAGATGGTGACTGCAGCCATGAAATTAAAAGATGCTATTCCTTGGAAGAAAAGCTATGACAAACCTAAACAGCACATTAAAAAGCAGAGACCTTATTTTGCTGACAGAGGTTGATACAGTCAAAGCTAAAGCTATGGTTTTTCCAGTAGACATGCATGGATGTGAGGTTGGACCATAAAGAAGGTTGAGCACTGAATAATTGATGCTTTTGAATTGTGGTGCTGGAGAAGACTCTTGAGAGTCCCTTGGACTGCATGGAGATCAAACCAGTCAACCCTAAAGGAAATCAACCCTGAAT
>NW_011488725.1:1073-1437 GCF_000754665.1 Bison bison bison
AAACCAATACAATATTGTAAAGTAAAAAAAAATAATAATAAAAAAATGTTCTCTAATACATGCATTTAAGACCATGTATTTCTGATTACAGCCAGGGCTGTACCTCAGTTTTTTCAATTTTGTTTTTAATGAAATTCAGATTGGAATATTTTTATCATTTCTACTTGGCACATGAGTTATTTAGAGGTTTTCCTTTTTTCTGAAGGTAATATGCAATTTGATTGTATTTTTATTTAATAATTTAAGGAATTTGGTCTTCATTCCATGGATTCTTTGGTATTTATCAAGATTTTCGTATATTTGTATTATTACATCTCAAACTCTTCTTCTAAGTTCAATTCTTCTTTTTGATAAAGTATATATG
>NW_011488725.1:4415-6152 GCF_000754665.1 Bison bison bison
GTATAAACAATATTAATCATATGAAAACAATCAAATATGAAAAGAAGTTGTGTTTAAAATTTCTATATTATAAAAAAGAATATTTTAAATATGGTTTGTGCTGTGTGCTGTGATCAGTTGTGTCCGATTCTTTACTACCCCATGGACTATAGCCTTCCAGGCTGCTCTGTCCATGGAATTTTCCAGGCAAGAATACTGGAGTGGTTTGCCACTTCCTACTCCAGGGGATCTTCCTGAACCAGGGATTGAAATCCTGTCTCCTGCATTTCTTTCATTGGTAGGCAAATGCTTTAATACTGTGCCACCTGGGAAGCTCCTAAATATGGTTTACATCTGCTATTATAAACAATGAACTTGACTTAGGTGTTTGTTGTGTCTTAGGATAGTAGTATAACTGCACATAGTAATAACGATTACCAAGCCATTTAAAAACTAAGCATCCAGAACTTTAAAAGTGGTGATAGTAATTATATTCATAATAATATTTTATGTCATTAAGTAATGTCATTTCTCATTCTTTTTAATTTCTATTTTTGTCAATTTTAATGTATGTGATGTTAAGTAGGGTAGAATATCAATAATTTAGAAATAAATATACATATTTATTGGCTTCCCTAGTAGTGCAGATGGTAAAGAATCTGCCTGCAATGTAAGAGACCTGGGTTCGATCCCTAGGTCAGGAAGATCTCCTGGAGAAGGGAATGGCAACCCACTCCAATGTTCTTGCCTAGAAAATTCTATGGATAGACCATGGAGTTGTGAAGAGTCAGACACGACTGAGTGACTAACACACACATACATATTTATTAAGGATACATGCTCAAATTTTTTTCTGGTAAGAGTCATAATATGCCTTGGACAGCAGAAAGCAGGCAGGATGTGACAGCAATCTTCATTACTTGGGGGAGAAGGACACTACCATTTATAGGGGATTGCCCAGCATCTGGGGCAGGCAGCAAGCACATAGGCAGTTACTAATTAAGCCCTGTGATTAAGAGGATTGAATAGTCAGGTGAATGAAGCAAGGACAGGTCAAGCAGGGACATGTACAGAAAGCAAGAAAACAGCCATCTTGAATGACCTGATCTTACAAATATATTTCTTCACGGCTTGCTCTTTAATCCAATTTTTCATCATCTTCCAGGTGAACACTTTTATTTCAAGACTCAGTTCAAATTCTGCCTTTTCTCTGAAGGCTTTGAATTACGTAGAGTTTATGTCCTATATTAGTTAGTATTGTTGTTTTTATGTTACAAGTGCTTAATGGAAAACATTTAATGTGTTCACCCCCTTTTTGTTCCTACTATTGGTTTGGAATTTATCTTTGTATTTTGTTTCTTTTCACTGATTACCATGAAATGTTTAACATGCACACCTTACTTAACACAGTGTATATTAACCAATATTTCTACTCTCTTGGACAATACAACATCCTTAGACTGCTTTAACTTAGAACACTTGTTTCATTTCTTTCATGTCATGCCCAGATTTTAGTTCCACTTTGTTTTTATATCCTCTCAAGTTAGTCATCATGATTTTTGCTCTTGTTTTAGGCAGATAGTGTTTCTTCTGATTTATCTATGAGTACTTCTTTCTTTACTCACTGTTTATTCTTTTTGTTTGTCTGGATCTATATTTGCCCTCATTCTTGAATATTGGTTTAGCTGGATATCCTATTCTAGGCTAATATTTATCTTCCTTAGTGCTTAAGGTTATTAAGTTTGTCTTCTGAGTTCT
>NW_011488725.1:6252-7581 GCF_000754665.1 Bison bison bison
GCCACTTCCATGTATTTTGTAGAGGGAGATATTTAAAATTATTTATTGCCAGAAACTGATTTGATCTGTATAACATGATGCATGTGTGCGTGCTCAGTCACTTCAGTCATGTCTGACTCTTTGTGACCCTATAGACCATAGCCCATCAGGCTCCCCTGTATAAGGAATTCTCCAGGCAAGAATACTGGAGTGGGCTGCCATGCCCTCCTCCAGGGGATCTTCCTTACCCAGGGATCAAACCTGCATCTCTTATGTCTCCTGCCTTGGCAGGCAGGTTCTTTACCATTAGCACCACCTGGGAAGACTGTATAACATCATATTATACTGCAAATTTTGTTTAAACATTTCTCTTCTGCTAGGCTATGAGTTCCTTTAAGATGGGAAGGATATAGTGCACCATTTTGTGTTTCTGGCACCTATCATAGTACCAGGGGCATAGGGACATTCAATTAGTGTTAATTTAAGTGATATTTATTGGGGGAATTTAAAGGAAAATATTGCTTTATATGAATTATCTGAGTGTTTACAAGTCAAAGCAGGCTTTCTTTGTTATCTGTTACTTGGGCCATTTCACTAATCATACACTGTGTTTTGGGTATTAAGACTTTGCTTAAATTCCTTCTCTTCCTTATTTTCATATTAATGTAACAAAATTGTTACTTGGTTAAAAGTAGAACTGATAGTTCATCTATACTTAATGATATATTTCAGCCTCATAGAGCAAACAAAACTTGTTATAAAGCTCAATTGGCAAATAGTATCTTCATTTATTTTAGAAAGCAAAAGGAGCACAAAACTTGTCTTTAAAGCAAACAAAATAAGATAGATATTAGAAGCTTGTTCTCATACCATTTGGTAGTTATTATCATGCACTAGCCTCTTCTTTAAAATTCTAGTGCTCCATGCATCTATATAGATATTTGATAACTAAAAAAACTCATTAGTATTTCTTAGAAACAATACTTTCCCCTTCCAATGTGTTTGGAAGTCTATTACATCAAATCTCATGATTTCATTAGCTGCTAAATGGAAATTATTCTTTGAAGTGAAAAAAAAGAAATAAAATTTATGCATAGTAGTAGCTGATTCAGTACTGAATTAAGGTTTTAGCACATTTACAAAATCCATAAATATCTTCAAAATGGCTATATTTTCTAGAGCCTTAATAACAAATTAAATGATATAGATCTCTCTTTCATCGTGTCAGTTAAGGATACATTAGTTTCCAGGTGATTTTCTCTATTTTCATCAAAATATGATATTTGAACTTCTATATGGATGAGCAATTAAGAAACTGGCATTGGAATAGATCTGTTTTTCTTAAAGTTT
>NW_011488725.1:9614-12562 GCF_000754665.1 Bison bison bison
AAAGTGAAAGTAGCTCAGTCGTGTCCAACTCTTTGCGACCTCATGGACTATACAGTCCACGCAACTCTCCAGGACAGAATACTGGAGTGGGTAGCTGTTCCCTTCTCCAGAGGATCTTCCCAACCCAGGGATAGAACCTCCCGCATTGCAGGTGGATTCTTTACCAGCTGAGTCACCAGGGAAGCCCAAGAATACTGGAGTGGGTAGCCTTTCCTTCTCAAAGAGATCTTCCCGACCCAATAATGGAACCGGGGTCTCCTGCACTGCAGATGGATTCTTTACCAGCTGAGCTATCTCCGCTGAATAACAATGCCCTATTGCCTCTTGCTTCCAGCACCAGGAAACCACCATTCTTCGCTCTGTTTCTATGACTTTGCCTATTTTCCCTCACATAAGTGGAATCATACAGTATTTGTCCTTCTGTGACTGGCTTGTTTCAGTTGGCATAATGCCCTCCAGTTTTACCCATGTCGTTGCATGGCAGGATTTCCTTTTTAAAACTGGATAATATTCCATTTTATATAAATATATTCCAAATTTTTTATCCATTCATCTGTCAATGGACACAGATTGTTTTCAGATCTTGGCTACTGTGAATAATGCTGCTATATCTCTTTAACATGCTGATTTCATTTCCTCCAGATTTATACCCTGACGTGGGATTGCTGGGTCACAGAATAATTGTATTTTTAATTTTTTGAGTATCCTCTGTACTATTTTCCATAATGTTTGTACCAATTTACATTCCCACCTATAGTATACAAGGGTTCCCTTTTATCCACATCTTCACCAACACCTGTTAAAAAATTATCTTTTTAATAACAGCCATCCTAACAGATATGAGGTGCTATCTCACTGTGTTTTTGATTTCCATTTCCCTGTTGATCAATGATGTTGAATAATCTCTTCATGAACCTATTGACCATTTGTATATTTTTTTTGATAAATGCCTATTTGAGACATTTGCTATTGAGTTGTTGGAGTTTATTAAATATTTTGGATATTATCACCTTTTCAAATATAGGGATTGCAAATATCTTCTACCAAACCACAGATTGCATTATCATTTTGCAGTTGTTTCCTTTGTTGTGCAGTATAACACATCTTTACATAAAATGCATTTTTCGAACAGCCTGAGAAACACTTAGCATAATGTTAGGAGGCTTTAGCCACCTCACCTGCACTTAGAAAATTAATGGAAATTTAGGATGTAGATAGACTGTGAGTAAATTCTTAAGTATAAATGAAATAAATTATAAATTTATTGAGTGGTTAAGATACATATCCCTTCAGAATTTGGCATCATATGTTATAGTATACTGCTGTAGTATAACTTTGGGAAAAAGTAATAATTGTAATACATTTTAACAACAATCTCTGCATAATCATTAATTACATAATTTTCCATTAGTAGCATAGGACATAGGATAGGCTACAACATTGGTTCCCAGAGCCTACTGTGAAAAGTTGAGGAAAAGGAATTAAGAATGGCTACCAGATTCAGTGTAAAAGAAAGGATATTTATATAAATTTTACTGCCACGCAGACAAAGCAGTCTGGTATCAGAGTAGGAAGCTCACCATATTTTGTCTCTCCATAATAGGGTCTGATATTATCTGATATTTTCTTACTGTTAGAGGATCTTCTTTGTAATGTACTCCTGCAGCCTGGACCTTAAAGGTAGGGTAAAAGCAAGGATCCAGCACTTTTCCTTTTTTAAAAATCTCTACTCCATTATACTAATTCCTCTCTCCTTCCTTGACTTTACCCTCTCCTTTCAGTCTTTTCACCTTTCTTCCTCCTTCCTTCTTCTACTCTCCACTGTCTTTATCTTCTTCTACTGCTTGCTATTCATTCTGGCAATACTTAAGGCATTTATCTTAACCCTTATGAAGGTAGGGCTTCCCTTGTAGCTCAGTCAGTGAAGAATCTGCCTGCAGTGCAGGAGACCTGGGTTTGATCCCTGGGTTGGGAAGATCCCCTGGAGAAGCAAATGGCAACCCACTCCAGTATCCTTGCCTGGAAAATCTCATGGACAGAGGAGCCTGGTGGGCTGCAGTCCATGTGGTTGCAGAGTCGGGCACGACCGAGCGACTAGCATGCACTTACTTACTTATGAAGGTAAAGGTGAAGAAGCATATCTCAATGAACCTTAAGAGCTAAAGAATTGTTTGTCGAGCAAAACAACACCGTTCTGACTTCCTTATAGATAGTGTGTCTATGCCTCATCTAGAAGTGCTAGCATATAAAAAAATAAACTTTGATATTCAGTATAGAGCACTCAGATGGCTTAAACTTAGCTTTAACTTGCTTTTTCACATGACTAAAATATCCACTGAGTATGTCCTCTCTTACTTCTGCATCTTCTCTAAATCTTACGCTGACTTTTTTCTAACCAGGTAGGCCACAGACACAAAGGCATTGACTTTATTCTTTCAGCTCTGGAGAATAACTCTGACTTTGTCAAAACACCTCCAAAGAGTTAAAAATATATTATCTGAATTTTCTAATTTTCCCAGTTTTCCTTGTCATGGCTTCTTAAATACACCCATCATTTAAAAGTGAACATTTAATTTCCAAATACATGGGTTTTTTTAAAGTATCTTTGATATTAATCTCTCAATACTAATTCCTCGTTTGAATGCTTTCTTCTCTGCCATCACCCTCTGTGTTTTTTTTTAGTCTTCAAACTTTATTGAGGCTTTCAATGACTAAGTCAAAGATCTGTCTTGGTAAATGTCATATTGCACTTGAAAATATGTGGGTTATTTTCAGATATATTTTGATACTGATCTCTAACATAATTTGATAGTGATAAGAGAACAGACTATATGATTCAATACCTTTAGACCATGAAATTTTTGCACTTTGTTTTATGTCCTTAGATATGTTCCAGTGTCTGCTAGTTTATAATTTATGGGACCATGAATAGAATTTGTATCCTGTTA
>NW_011488725.1:15535-16857 GCF_000754665.1 Bison bison bison
TTTAATAACCTCAGTTTTCATTATATTCAATTTGAAATACATTTTAAGCTTCCTTATGATTTCTATTTTGAACCATGAGTATTTATAATTGAGTTGCTTAATTTCCAAATAGTGGTTCTTTATATATCATTTTGGTTACTTTGTTTAGATATAATGCACATACTTAATATTTATTCTAATAAAGTGTATAATTCAGAAGATTTTTTTATTACAATCACAAAGCTTACCATCAGCATGCTAATTCCAGAACATTTTCAACACCTCCAAAAGAAAGTCCACATTCATTAGCATTCATTTTCCATCACCCACTCCCTTTAGATTCTGACACCTAATAATCTACTTTTTGTTTCTATGGATTTGCTTATTCTGAACATTTCATATTAATGAAATTGCACAACACGGCACCTTTTGTAACTGGCTTCTTTTGCTTAACACAGTGTTTTCAAGATTCATGCATTTTGTAGCATGTATCAGTGTTTCATTTCTTTGTGTCGCTGAATAATAGTATATTCACAATGTTATACAACCATCGTGTATGCATGCTGTAGCTTCAGTCGTGTCCAACTCTTTGCGACCCTATGGACTGTAGGCCACCAGGCTCCTCTGTCCAAGGGATTCTCCAGGCAAGAGTACTGGACTAGGTTGTCAGGCCCTCCTCCAGGGAATCTTCCTGACCCAGGAATTGAACCTGAATCTCTTATGTTTCCTGCATTGGCAGACAGGTTCTTTGCCACTGGCACCACCTGGGGAGCCCTATAAAATCATCATCACTATCTAATTCTAGAATATTTCCAAGACTTCAAAATGAAACCTTACACTTGCCAATTACTCTTTTTCTGCAATCTTTATAACCTACATTCTGCTTTTAATGGATTTACCTAATCAGGACATTTTATATAAGTGGAATCACACTATATGTAGCCTCTTGTATCTAGCTTCTTTCACTTAGCATATTTTCAAAGTTTATCTGTGTCAGAGCATTTATTAATACTTAATTCCTTTTTATGACTGAATGATATTCCATTGCATATATATACCACATTTGTTTTTCCTTTCATCTGTTGATGGACATTTGGGATTTTGTGGTAACATGTTTTCAATTATCTTGGGTATAGTCACTGGACAGAATGCCCATGTTATAGGGTGACTCTAAATTTTTGAGGAATTTATTCAAATTGTTTTCCATAATTGCATTCAGTTCAGTTCAGTCACTCATTCTTGTCCGACTCTTTGCGACCCCATGGATTGTAGCATGCCAGGCTTCCCTGCCCATCACCAACTCCCAGAGCTTGTTCAAACTCATGTTCATCGAGTCAGTGATG
>NW_011488726.1:0-403 GCF_000754665.1 Bison bison bison
CTGGAGCTGCTGGTGGCAGGTGAGGAGCCAGCAGGTCAGTCGGGGACCAGACTCTGCACAGGCCCCACCAGGGAGCCCCAGGGGTGATGCTGGGACCAGGGGGAGGGGTCCCGGGGAGGGACAGAGAGACGGGGTGGGGACGGGAGAGACTCAGAGAAACAGAGACAGCGCTGAGGGGCCAGAGAGGCCCGCGGAGTCTCGCTCAGGACCTGGGCTGGTGGCCGCACCCCCTTCCTCTCTGCAGGACGGCTCAGAGACAGACCCTCCCTCTCAGTGCGGCCGGGCCCCTCGGTGGCCCCCGGGGAGAATGTGACCCTGCTGTGTCAGTCAGGAAACAGGACGGACACCTTCCTTCTGTCCAAGGAGGGGGCAGCCCATCGCCCCCTGCGTCTGCGCTCCCAGG
>NW_011488726.1:4781-5102 GCF_000754665.1 Bison bison bison
GGAAGGAGGCAAAACTGTCCCTGTATGCAGATGACGTGATACTGCATTTACAAAACCCTGAAGACTGCATACAGAAACTGCAGAGCCTAGGGAGGGGGCTCCCTGGTCTGGGGAGTGGACAGGCGGGTTGTCTGGGTCTGCAGTCTCTTCGTGTGTGTGTGTGTGTGTGTGTGTGTGTGTCTGTGTGCCCGCGTGTGTGCTCAGTCATGTCCAACTCTTTGTGACTCCACAGACAGTAGCCCGCCAGGCTCCTCTGTCCATGGATTCTCCAGGTAAGAATACTGAGGTGGGCTTCCATGTCCTTCTCCAGGGGATCTTCCC
>NW_011488727.1:0-403 GCF_000754665.1 Bison bison bison
AAAATCATGCTTTCATAAAGGGTTCTTAATGCTGCTTAAAAACCACTTTCACAGGGCTTCCCTGGTGGTCCCGTGGTTGAGAATCCACCTTGCAAAGGAGGGGACACTGGTTTGATCTCTGGTCCAGGAAGATCCCACATGCTTCAGGACAACTAAGCCCGCCTATGTGCCACAACTCCAGAGTCTGTGCCCTGGAGCCCGAGAACCTCAACTACTGAGTCCATGCATCACAGCTACTGAAGCCCACACACCCCAGATCCTGTGCTCCAAAACAAGAGAAACCACCACAATGAGTAGCCCACGTACCACAAAGGAGTAACCCCCTGCTCTCTGAATCTAGAGAAAACCCAAGTGTAGCAATGAAGACCCAGCACAGTCAAAAATAAATAAATATTAAAGGAAA
>NW_011488727.1:3409-4207 GCF_000754665.1 Bison bison bison
CCATAATCTACCAAGGTGTTGATACACAATTATAGTTTCTGTTTAAAATTTCTGAGTACATGGGATAGATCTGTGCATAAAATTGATAGCTGGGATAGAAACACCATGTACATCTTCTGGTATGGAATATCCAATGGCCCACTCTTGGATAACTTGGGTTGTGAAGCTTGAAAGAGTAAATGAACTGAAGTCTAGGATAAAAGGACAAAAGCTTTTTGAGGGATGAGATCCTATGGATATTTTTATATCATCCAGAGATACTGGAAGTTAATTCTATAGTGAAGAGCTCTAAGAAAGAAATCTTGAGGGTTCCCTTGAGCCAACAATTTTTCATCCTGATAATCAAGAAGGACGACCTTTTCTGCCAGATGAAGTTGCTCAATGTAATATAGAATATTTCTTCTGGTTTAGTCATCTCTGGGGAGAAGTGAATCTCAACTCATTCTGAGAACAAGTTGAGGGAACCGCAAGATGGTAATTATATGGCTATTCAGACTTTTTGCTTTCTAGATTACACTGGTCCAATTCCTCTTTTAAAAAAACATATTATAACCATATAATACGTAGGCTTCCCACTTCCCAGGTGGCACAGTGGTAAAGAATCTGGCTGTCAATGCAAGAGAGCAGCAGGAGACATGGGTTCGATTCCATGTCAGGAAGATCCCCTGGAGGAGGAAATGGCAACCCACTCCAGCATTCTTGCCTGGGAAATCCCATGGACAGAGGCGCCTGGGGGCTATAGTCCGTGCATGTGTGCTAAGTTGCTTCAGTTGTGTCTGACTCTTCGCGACCTCACAG
>NW_011488728.1:0-402 GCF_000754665.1 Bison bison bison
AGAAAGTCCTCTTCAGAGAACTCTTCAATTAGCCAGTGGACATGAAAAGTAATCAAGGGTTGTACATGGAAGGGTTTATGGGTCAAACAAGGAATCTGTATCCATCACTTCAACCCACTCAGGGTATTCCACTGGCCAGAATCCAGTCACGTGACTGCGACCACCTGCAAGGGTGGCTAGGAAGTATAGCTCAGTGCTTGCCACAGGCCTCATTTGTATGTGTATGTGTATGTGTATGTGTTTGTTATTCTGCCTTCTGAAGCAAAAGTAAAAGCAATGTCTTTGCTTTTGCCAAAGAGCCCCTAAACCTTCTTGGCTTTTTCACTCCTCAGTTTTAAAAAACCGTGAATTAACAGAAGCACTGGAAATGGTTTGTTCAGGCTTTTAAGACTGGGAGGAAAA
>NW_011488728.1:4905-5291 GCF_000754665.1 Bison bison bison
ATCTACTTCCCATGAAGTGATGGGACCAGATGCCATGATCTTCGTTTTCTGAATGTTGAGCTTTAAGTCAACTTTTTCACTCTCCTCTTACACTTTTATCAAGGGGCTTTTTAGTTCCTCTTCACTTTCTGCCATATGGGTGGTGTCATCTGCATATCCGAGGTTATTGATATTTTTCCCGGCAATCTTGATTCCAGCTTGTTCTTCTTCCAGCCCAACTTTTCTCATGATGTGCTCTGCATATAAGTTAAATAAGCAGGGTGACAATACACAGCCTTGACGTACTCCTTTTCCTATTTGGAACCAGTCTGTTGTTCCATGTCCGGTTCTAACTTTTGCTTCCTGATCTGCATATAGGTTTCTCACTGTAGCTCTTCCTAAAAAGG
>NW_011488729.1:0-402 GCF_000754665.1 Bison bison bison
TTTCACTTGTCCTGAGTACTTGCACCTTTCTCACCCTGCAAGAGCTTTATGACATTGTCTCAAATCTGTTTTGTCTTTACCCCATAAACAATGGGGTTGAGAGCTGGAGGAAGAAGAAGATAAAGATTAGCCACAATGATGTGAAGAGAAGAGGGAATAGCGTGTCCTCCAAAACGGTGGGTAAAGAAAGTGAAGAATGCTGGAACATAAGTGACAATAATGGCAGATATATGGGCAGTGCAGGTGCTGAAGGCTTTCTGCCGAGCGTCTGCTGAGGAGAGACTGACCACCGCCCGAAGGATCATAGTGTACGATACAGATATGCAGCAGATATCAAACACTCCAATCAGGAGGGCAACCACCAGACCATAGATGACATTGACTTTGATACTGGCGCAGGAT
>NW_011488729.1:4059-5263 GCF_000754665.1 Bison bison bison
GTTGGTGATGGACAGGGAGACCTGGCATGCTGCAGTCCATGGGGTTGCAAAGAGTCAGACACGACTGAGCAACTGAACTGAACTGAAAGATAATAGTGATTAATTCAAAGTGAAATCTAGGTTTTTCTATCTCAGACTTCACATCTGTTTCACTAAACTAAATCCTTTACAAAAACTAACAGGTTGTGAATCAATCTCATTTATTTGTTTTTGTGTTTGTTTACTGGCTTGTTATCTCTGGAGGAATATGAGCCTCCGTGTTTCAAACTAGGGATCTCTATGTCTCCTGCTTCTTAAAATTTCTCCTTGCCCGGTTTCCCAGTCATCTTCTACGCAAAGAACAAGAGGATTGTGTTGTGGGATGATTGTGGGATGATCCATACTTTCTCTTTCAAAGGTGAAGGTAAATACTATTCAGACTTACCTGGAATCTTTCCCACTTCCTTATTTTTGCCTGTGATTCTAGGAAAGTATTAAGGAGACAGAATAGAGAAAAGTATTGGAAGTACAATGACTAAATCACAGGAAGAGAGATCCACCTCAAAGTGTATTTTTGATCTTGCACTGAGCTTTTTTCAATGAAAGAGGCAAGGCAGCACACAGTACTACAAAAAGCATCCCACATTGTGCTGTGCTATACACTACCAGCTCACGTTCTCTCCTTGGTGATAATACATGCCATTACTTGGTCCAGAGTCTAAGCCTGAAGGACCTAATGGGAAGTACAGGGACTAATGCTATTGCTGCTTCTTCTCCTGTTCCCTCATCCCGCACTAGGCAGCCATTATTTGTTGAAAATAGTATGCAGCACCCATTGCTGCCTGGGCTGTTTATAATGGAAAACAGGCATATTTAGATTATTGTTTGACCTCAGCATCCATCCCCTCAAAATCAGAATGAATCAGGTACTGCTTAGGCCCTAAGAAAGCATGCTTCTCAGTTTTTAAAAAACCTTTATGCTGTTTCTCTAGAGATGGCCCAGGACAGTGATTTTTAGGAATTTAGATTCTGAGACACAGACTAAAATTCTGTCAGGCATATGAAGAATCCTTTCCATGATCCTTTGGAGAGGAATGTGAGAGAAAATGCTGAATCCTGAAAAGAAAGTTCTAAGTTCTCTGAGATAGTTTCACTCTTTGTTATTGTTATTCTAAATGTTTTTCTTGAAATATCAAATTTACTTTTTTAGTGATACACAATGCTA
>NW_011488730.1:0-401 GCF_000754665.1 Bison bison bison
ATTTTACATATGGTAATGTAAGTTTCCATGTTACTTTCCATATATCTCACCCTCTCCTCCCCTCTCCCCATGTCCATAATTCTATTCTGTATGTCTGTTTCTCCATTGCTGCCCTGTAAATACATTCTTCAGTACCACTTTTCTAGATTCCGTATATGTGTGTTAGAATATGTATTTATCTTTCTCTTTCTGACTCACTCCACTTCATATAATAGGTTCTAGGTTCATCCACCTTATCAGAACTTACTCAAATGTATTCCTTTTTATGGCTGAGTAAATTCCATTGTGTATATGTACCACAACTTCCTTATCCATTCATCTGATGATGAACGTCTAGGTTGCTTCCATGTTCTAGCTGTTGTAAATAGTGCTGCAATGAACAGTGGGATACATGTGTCTTT
>NW_011488730.1:501-752 GCF_000754665.1 Bison bison bison
GGAGGAGAAGGGGATGACAAAGGATGAGATGGCTGGATGGCATCACTGACTCGATGGACGTGAGTCTGGGTGAACTCCGGAAGCTGGTGATGGATAGGGAGGCCTGGCGTGCTGTGATTCATGGGGTCGCAAAGAGTCGGACATGACTGAGCAACTGAACTGAACTGAAGTGAATATATATATATATATATATATGTGTGTGTGTGTGTGTGTGTGTGTGTATTTGAGAACATAAGGCTAGTGTTCTTTCA
>NW_011488730.1:852-1851 GCF_000754665.1 Bison bison bison
GGTCAGTGGATTAGCACTGAGAAATGATAGTAAAAATGATGAGAGAATAAGAATTCTTACCCTCATAGGTAGTACTAGTTATTTTCAGTGGTAGTGGCAGATAATAATTCTGTTGTTTAATAAATGTATAAGTATGAATAGATGTAAGTTATTTACAGGAAACAAGCAAGACTTCATAAGAGCATATGATGATTAAGAAAAACACAGAACACAGCACCTGGTACATTATTGCTGTTGAAAGATTTTAACTTTTCCATAATCTTCACATGCTTTTCTTTCTTGAATCCTGAGTTTCTGTTACTTAAGTGGGTTATTTTTTTTTTCCCGCATCCCACATATAGCTTTATAAAAATGACTTTACTGAGGTATCATTAATGTAATTGCAGTAATTTATACTATACACTTTGAATTTTGACATATATATACACATACTCATGAAATGTTCACCAAAATCAAGATAATCAATATTTGTGTTACCTAAGGTTTTCTTTTTTTTTAATTGAAGGATAATTGCTTTCCAGAATTTTGTTGTTTTCTGTCAAACCTCAACATGAATCAGCCATAGGTATATAGATATCCCCTCCCTCTTGAACCTCCCTCCCATCTCCCTCCCCATCCCATCCTTCTAGGTTGATACAGAGCCCCTGTTTCAGTTTCCTGAGCCATACAGCAAACTTCCGTTGGCTAACTATTTTACATATGGTAATGTAAGTTTCCATGTTACTTTCCATATATCTCACCCTCTCCTCCCCTCTCCCCATGTCCATAATTCTATTCTGTATGTCTGTTTCTCCATTGCTGCCCTGTAAATACATTCTTCAGTACCACTTTTCTAGATTCCGTATATGTGTGTTAGAATATGTATTTATCTTTCTCTTTCTGACTCACTCCACTTCATATAATAGGTTCTAGGTTCATCCACCTTATCAGAACTTACTCAAATGTATTCCTTTTTATGGCTGAGTAAATTCCATTGTGTATATGTACCACAACTTCCTT
>NW_011488730.1:3057-4719 GCF_000754665.1 Bison bison bison
TTGATTTTGTACCCTGCAACTTTGCTAAATTCACTGATAAGCTCTAGTAATTTTCTGATACTATCCTTAGGGTCTTCTACATATAGTATCATGTCATCTGTAAACAGTTAGAGCTTTATTTCTTCTTTTCCAATCTGGATTCCTTTTATTTCTTTTTCTTCTCTGATTGCTGTAGCTAGGCTTTCCAGAACTATGTTGAATAAGAGTGGGGAAAGTGGACACCCTTGTCTTCTTCCCAGTCTTAGGGGGAATGCTTTCAGTTCTTCACCATTGAGAATAATGTTTGCTGTAGTCTTATCATATATGGCCTTTACTATGTTGAGGAAGGTTTCTTCTATGCAGTATTTTTATTTTAAACATGTATATTGTATTACATTTTCCACAACCTGCTTGTCCCACTTAATATTTTTCAGGCATATTTGTGTTCATAAACACACTTATGTACATATATATATATATATACATATCCATTTGTATATGTTTGTATATTTGGGTACATATGTATATATGAGAGAGATATATTAACATTTTAACTGCTGTATAATTAACTTAAAATGTATACAACTGTTTATCAAATACTTAAGGCCATTGTATTACTTTAAGTATTTTTTGTTAATGTAAACAGTAGGGCAATAAACATCCTCCTACATACTTTCTTGTGTACTACTATGAGAAATTGGGTCATGGGGTAAGAATGTTTTCCAATTTAATGGATATCACCAAATCCCTCTTTAAAGTATAAAACCCAGGACAGTATGAGTTTTATCATTTCCCTATATCCTTGACAACATACCATTATGACCCCATCAGTTATCAAAGAGCCATCATACTGGAAACAAAATATAGTATGTGTGAAATAGTATATCACTGTTGTTTGTCATTTCCATGTCTGCGAGTTATATGAATTGCAAGCCCACATCCTTTACTCTTTTCTCTATTGAGCTGATTGTCTTTTTTTCTGTGATTTGTAGATATTTTTGTAATATTTTTGAGTCATTGCATTTCCTAGAATATACAATTATCATTTCCAAGGCTATTGCTTTTCTAACTTTGTTATGGTCTTGATTTTCATACATGCTTATATATGATTAAATATGATTATATCAGACTTAAATTTCCTCAGTATTTCCTGTATGCTTTTTGCATTTTTTTTGTTCCTATCAAAAAACCCTTATATTTTCTTTCATTATTTAAAGTTTGTTTTCAGTTTCTTTAATCCATTTGGATTGAATTTCTAATTAGTGGAAAGCCAACTGTTGCAAAAGCACTAGTTGAATAATCCATTCTTACTCTACTGGTTTGTAGTAAAAGAAATAATAGTCACAATAGATAAGATATTGATAACCTTTACGTAGCCTTAATACACACCAGCACTCTTTCAAATATTTTATATATGTATTAACAGTAATCCTTAGTTAGTAAATGGCAGTGCTGATATTAAAAACAGTTTCTCCATATCCTTTACAGAGCTTGTTATCTCTTGTATTTTTGGCAATAGCCATTCTGTCAGGCATGAGGTGATATTTCATTGTGGTTTTGATTTGCATTTCTCTGATGGTTAGTAACATAGAACATCTTTTCACATTCTTAGTGGCCGTTTGTATGTCTGCTTTAGATCCTTGTCCGTTTTTTAAGCTGATTTTTTTTTTTTTCATTCTTCTT
>NW_011488730.1:4876-5886 GCF_000754665.1 Bison bison bison
AGCTTCTTATCACATATGATTTGTAACTATTTTCACCCATTCCTTAGGTTGTCTTTTCATTTGCCAATATTTTTCTTCTGCTGTGCAGAAGCTTTTTAGTTTTATGTAGTCTCATTTATTTTCACTTTTTTTGCCTAACCCTCAGCCCCAGTGTTAACCATGATCCTGACTTTTGTGATAATTATACCCCTGCTTAATCTGACACTGTATTTTCATACATTCTTAAGATATAGTTTAATATAATAATTCTGTGTTAAGTCCTTCCTTTAACATTTCCTTTTTTGTGAGATCAATATGTTAATACTTGTACCTGTAGTTAAGTCACTTGTATATCTAATAATCTCAATTTTGCAAATATGTCACAGTTTATCCATATTATGGTTTTTGGAGTTATTTCCAAATTAGAGTGAATATAAACACTGTGGCTATAACTCAACTATATTTGATTGCATATGTGTGGGAGTTTTGCAGAAGTTAATACTTTGATTTCTATTTTGCATTTTCCGAAGCATTGAGAATGAGATTTTCACATTGCAAACACACGAAACTGTGTCACAGTTTTAATTGGGATGGTGTTAAATTTTCAGATAATTTGGGAGATAATTTTTATACACTTGAGTATTCTAATCCAGGAATATAGTGTAACTCTCCTTTATTTTGCTTGTCTTTAGTACGTTGAAGTAAAATTTATAATTTCCCTAGAGTTTTATACATACTTTATTAGATTTATTCCTAGGCATTTCATATTTTTTATGCCTTTAAAAATTTAACTTTTAAAGTGTTATTCTAACCATCCATGGCTACAATACAAAAATAAATTTTTATAAGTTGATTTATCATCTACTCAACTTGCTGTATGTACCTGTTAAATGTATACTAATATATCAGATAGTTTTGACTTTCCTATGTAGGCAATAGTGCCATTTATGAGTATTGAGTGAATAAATATTAATAATTCAGTAAATATTTAATTAATATTAAAATACCAAATTCTTGGTATTTTACTTCCT
>NW_011488730.1:5986-8709 GCF_000754665.1 Bison bison bison
CACTTTCATTCCTAGGTTGAATGCTTTGTTTTTAAATACAGATGGGTTAAAATTGTTAAGTTTTTCTATGTTTTTGAGATAATCATGCATTTCTATTTTGATTTATTTAGTGTTTAGTTATGGCAAACAACATTAATTATCTAATGTTAAACAGAACTTGCATGCCTGGCATTAACCCAACCAGGTCTTGACACACTTTATGTATTATTGGAATTGGTTTGCTTCATTTTAGAGGTTTTTAGATTGAAGTTCATGAGTGTGACTAGCTTATACTTGTACTTCTTAAATGTCATTGTTTAAGCTTGCTTTCAAGGTTTTCTTAGGCACATAACATGAGAAAAATAAAATAGTGTTTTGTGGTTCTCATTTCTCTTGCCTGTTTCATATTTTTTTTATTTCCTTACCAAAATTGATACATGAAGAAATAGACAATTAAAAACATTTCCTACAGATAACTCTGGTCCGAGAGGCATAACTGCATAATTCTATCAAACGTATGGAAGAAATAATGCCATTTTGCATGAACTCTTTCACAAAATAGAGAATGTTTTCTAATTTCTTTTAGTAAACAAATTAGTATAGCCCAGTGTAGTCTTAATAGCAAAACATGAAATATTATAGGAAGAGAATTAGTTATATCCTTGATGAATATAAATGCAAGAATCTTTAACAAAATATTAATAAACCAGGTTGAATAATATAAAAAGGCAGAATACATCATGACCATCTGAGATTTGTCTCAGGAATGTTAAGATTAGTTTAACCTATGAGACTTGATTAGCATTAATTCATCATATTAACAGAATAAATCAGAAAAATAACATGGTCAGAGCAACAGATATGAAAAAAAAAAGAAGACATCTAAAATCCTTTATTGAAAAATAAAAAATATATAAACTAGAGGGAATTTTTTCAACTTGATAGGGGATATCTATAAAATTCTTAAATAGCATTCTTAATGAATACCCTTACAACTTCTATTCAGCATAGTACTGGAGGTGTTGGCTCAAATACTAGGGAAATAATAAAATGAAAGGTGTAACTGTTGGGTAAAAAAAGTATATCTGTTTGTATTCACAGACAATATGATTGTATTTATTGAAAGGTCAAAATAGTAGACCTAACACTTGAACTGTGCAAGACTTCAGGACACAAACTTGAACAAAAAGTAATTTTATTTCCTTTTATTCATGATTGATAACTGGAAATAATATCTTAAAATATAATATAGAATAGTATGGAAACCCCAAATACTTAGGAATAAATCTGACAGAAATTAGGTGCAAAGCCTCTACCCTAGGCCTACAAAACATTGAACAGAAAAATAAATTACAAATACATATGCGATGTTCATAAACTAGAGACTAATTATTTTAAGTAAAAGAAAGTTTTATTGGAGATAGGTATTAATGAGATAAATGAGGCTTTCTTTTCTACTTTTTAAAATATTTTGTTAAAGTACCATGATTTAAAATGTTGTGTTAGTTTCAGGTGAACAGCAGAGTGATTCAATTATACATGTATATATTCTTTTTTGGATTATTTTCCATTATGGCTTATCACAAGATATTAAATAGAGACTAATTACTTTTAACTAGTCAATTCTCGCCAAATTGGCCTATACATTCATTGCAATTATAATCCAGACCCCAGTAAGTTATGTAGAAATAGTCAAGGTTACACTAAAGCTTATATGTGAATGTAGAAAATCTAGACTAGATAAAACATTCTTGGGAAATTACAAGTTGGAGGAATTATACTACCTGATTTTAAGACTTAGTACACATTTATGGTAGTTAAAGCAGCAGCAGTAGCAGTAGTAATGTATTGACATAAGGAATAGATGATAAATATTAATAGATCAGTGAAATGGAAACAGTCCAGAAACAGACCCTCATGTATGGTCAAATCCTTTCTAACAAAGGTACCAATACAATTCATAAGTGAGAGGAAAATATTTTCAAAGAATGATGCAGGAACAATTGAATATACAGAAGAAAAAGTCACTTAGACCCCATACCATACAGAAACATTGAAATTATTTGCAAACATTTACAAAGGTGAAAGTTATATCAATAAAAGTCCTAAAAGAAAGCTTTAGGGGAAGATAACTAACTAACTTTGCTATTTTGGACAAGAAAATATTTTTTACAATACAAAAAAGCAATAATAATGGAGGAATAACATGATTAGCTGGACTTACTAAAACTTACGTTAATCAAAGGTACCACTTAGAAATTGAAAAGGCATGTAAAACACTGGGATAAAATGGTATCAATATATGTCCTAAAAGGTATTCATATCAGAAATATATTAAAAAGACTCATACAAATATGTATCAAGGATATATAGAAAGCATACAAATAAGTAACAAGAGGAAGGATAAGATTGGGCTCAGAGTAAGGTGTGAAGATGTGATGCAAGTAAGAGACTGAGAACCCAAGGATGTGGGTGGCCTTTAGAAATTGGAAAAGGCAAGGAAAGGGTCTTTTTCCCCAGAAGGAATTTAGCCCACTGACAGCTTGATTTTAGCCCTCTTAAGACTCATTTCAAACTTCCCACTTCCAACTGTAAGATAATACATTTGTGTTGTTCAAGACACTAAGTTTGTGTTAGAATTTGCCAGGACTAGGCTTACCAAACGTTAATCATTTTCTTCCTTGACAAAGAAACATGAAAGATTTAGTTGCTCAGTTGTGTCAGACTCTTTGTGACCCCATAGG
>NW_011488730.1:8809-9325 GCF_000754665.1 Bison bison bison
CTCCAGGGCATCTTCCCAACCCAGGGATCAAACCCAGGTCTCCTGTATTTCAGGAAGATACTTTACCATCTGAGCCACCAGGGAAGCCTTTTCTTTCTTGAGATTTGGCCAAAGATAATCTTGTTCAGAGAAACGAAAATTGAAACATGAATGAGGTTGGCAATATTTTCACATTTATAAATGCTTAAGCTTCTCAGGATTTATTTCCTGTTTACATTGATTAATAAACATGCACATTTACTATAATTCTGGTGGGCAGAATTCCCTAATGAATTCCAGTGGGCTAAAATCAGGACTGTCATCAGGACTTCATTTTTTCTTGACTTACTATTGGGTATCTGTCTCCCGGCCTTTCCTTGCTTTAGAAGCTGTCCTCATTCTTTGGCTTGATAGCCCCATTCCATCTTCAAACTAGCAACGGCTGGTTGAGTCTCTTGCTACCATTTAGAGAAATGGTACCAGAGGGTTCTCCTGTTTTTCCTTTCCCTTCTGATTGCCTTTGGCTACAATAAATTT
>NW_011488730.1:9425-10557 GCF_000754665.1 Bison bison bison
GGCTACAATAATTGTCCAGATAATCCAGGACAGTCTCCCCGTCTCAATGTCAATTGATTAGCAACCTTAATTTCTTCTATAACCTTAATCCCCATTTATGTCATAAACAAACAATACAGGTTCTAAGCATTAGGATGTAGGACATTTGCCTACTATACACTTGCCTTGATGTTTTATACTGGATATATATTGAGACATGTTGAGATGGCTGGAGAAGTAACAGGATATATTTTAAAGATCATTGGTATCAGCACTGGAGTTTTCTGTTTACTAGCTGTAATAACTTGGATATGTCACTTAAATTCTTGTCACCATAGTTTACCTAGCTAAACAAGACTATTATGATCACACCTACCTTTTTATAAAGGTGATTATAAGGATAGAATGTCATAGTGAAGTTAATAATGAAATAGTAATAACCATTCATTGAATTTTCACTATTCAAGATAAAGAATGGGTTCTAAACAAATGTTGATGACTTGAGTTGTGATTCAAAGCCATCACAGAGTGCAGTGGTGGTTTCTGGCCACTCGAGTAATTGAGTTTCACCTGGTTTTGGCTCTGTCAGATTGGTAGTGTATTTCTATGCTCATTTGTGACTGCAGTTCCCAAATATTTACTGCCATTTCAGCAGGTGTGCATGCTTTGCATACATCTTATTCTGCTCCATCTTATTTTAGAAGTGAATTGCAGTGGGACTCTGTTCTAAGCTCATTGAACATGCCTTGTTCTTGAGGACTCATACTGCAACATACTTGGTTTGCATACTAGTTAAGGGAGCAGTCATACTGATATACTGAATTGACTCTAATTAATACTGTATTTTGCAAAAAGAAGATCCAAGGCACAAGAAACCAAGATGTAAATTAGTGTGTCCAGTCAGAGATCTCATACTTTGCTGACTGGCTTGAGGTCCTTGAAAAGGTTCACCTAAGGAAATGTGGCTACCTGAAGGGGCACGGTTGCTTTTTCTGTAACTTTTATTGTAGCACTAGATTATTCGATTCACTGTGCTTCACTGTTCAATGTGTGAATTTATTTGCGGTTGGGATGTGAAAGGTGCCATCAGCCCTATTGCAAGGAAATCTGGTAAATACCTGCCTCATTTCTCTGCACTGTCGGATCTGGAGTT
>NW_011488730.1:10657-12415 GCF_000754665.1 Bison bison bison
TCTGGAGTTGACTGAGAGCTGGAATGGCCCACACTTGGCCGCTTTTTCCCCCGTGTCTTCCATCAGACCTGGACTGGCATAATTAGATGCTGCTTTCTCTTCAGACTAATCACCCTTATGCCTGCCTTTAGTATTGTTTACTCTTTATTTCCTTTGAACAAAATAATGAATTCCATTTCCTTTTAGTCATATTCTGTTTGATCCCCTTATCCCTTTGAAGAAAGTCAGTGGAGCTCTGTATAAAAGTGGTCTGTGGGGATAGGTTTAGATTTTTTGACATTAATCTTTTAGGCATATTCATCTTTAGCAAATGAGACTTTTTCATATTTCTCACCTCTTCATGTCTGTTTAACACTGATCAGTTTTCAGTCCTTAGGCTTGTTTCACTGTTGTATATGTTGCTTGTGTGTGCTCTGTCACTCAGTAGTGTCTGACTCTTTATGACTCTATGGACTGTTGTCCACCAGGCTCCTCTGTCCATGGGATTCTCTAGGCAAAAATAATGGACTGGGTTGCCATGCACTCCTCCAGGGGATCTTCCAGACCCGGGGATCAAACCTGGGTCTCCCTCATTGACAGGTGAGTTTTTTACCACTGGGCCACCTGGGAAGCCCCTTCATATATGTTGATGCATTTTTAATACTGCATTTCTAAGTATTTGTGTGTATGTGTGTGTGTGCAACCTGTAAATGAAGGGTTTTTTGCATTGATATTTTAAATATAAGATGAAATAATATTTTGTTTTGGATAATTATAAACTCTGAGCCACAATAACAAAATATATTGTAATAATTTTGGTAGTATGTAAGATTGAAGAGGGTAGTAATGTTAGCCTGTATAGAAACTTCCACTGGAAAACTTCACAGTTTAAAAAGTTGTTCTTTTGTTAACTAGGATTCTAATTCTTCATGGCTAGATAGATGCCATGTGCACTTGGAGGAAAGCGTATTGGTCTGTGTTTGTTTTTGCTAATTATAACATTTTAATTAATTAATATTAAATAACTAGATTGAGTTGCCTTTAAAGTATCTAAAAAAAAAATGAATCAATAGCATTGTTGAGCCTTTTATTGCTCAGCCTTCCCAGCACACAACCCAGACCCATGCTGGCCTCTTGCCCCTCAGAGGGAAGCATGCTGCCAACCGTTGGCCCCCAGTTAATTGAGCAGAAGTCTGTATGGTAGCACAACCAGTGATTTCAGTGCCCTCTGGAACACTGAGTTGACAAGACTGAGTCTCAGAGATGTCTCTAATGGGCTAACTTCTTCTGCTTTAAGACTCTATTCCAGTGGAACAAATTTGATCTGTTCAGCTGTTCTTTGGCACCTAGCCAGGTTCTGGATGGTGTAAAACAGGCACCTATTTACAACAGTGGCATTGTTTGTAGTAGCAGGAATCATGCTGAAGACAGTAGTGTCTGCTTACTGCCATGTTGTAATTAAAAGACAGATATTAACTCAGATTCCTTTCTCAAACATCTCTTTGCAAAATTCAGCACTGTAGGGAGAGGGAAGTTTGAGATCTGTTCCCCAAAGTGTCCCAAAGCTTCTTGACATGGCTTAAGTCTTAAGACCTTTTGCTTATCACCTTGGTCAGCTGTCTCTCACCTGTTGTCATAGAGGTTGTTGATGTCACACAGAAGTAGATCAATAGCAAAGTGATTTTTCTGTAATGAAGCTTGAAAATATTTTATTTGGCAAAACTAATACAATTATGTAAAGTTTAAAAATAAAATAAAATTAGAGAAAAAAATAAAAAA
>NW_011488730.1:12788-14953 GCF_000754665.1 Bison bison bison
GTACAAACAAAACCTCGTATTTTTAAAGTACTTAGGATGTGTAAGTAACTTTTAAGGCATATAAAAACTCTACGAAATAGATACTATCATTGTCTCAGTTTTATAAATGGAGACACACTAGCTGAGAGAGGTTAAACGACTTACCCCTTTGGTCAAGCTGATAAGGTTCAAAGCCAGAATTTGAACCCAGATAGTCTGGCACTAGAGTCTTTGCTTATGACAGCTGCATCTACTGTTTGAACATACACAGAAAAAAAGTTTCTTGCCTTTCCCATGAAGATTTTCCCCAGTCTCCTCCCCTAGTCAAAATGAATATGCCACCTCAGACTTAACTCTGAGTGGTCTGGTCAGTAGTAAGCATAGTTTACATTTCCTATGCAGGATCCCTGTAGCCAACCACAAACATTTAAGGATCTGTTTATTGAAAACTAGGACATCATCTGAATGTAGGGGCATTGCCTAGTGGAGTGCTTTGTTAAGTGTGCAGTTTCCTAGGCCCTTCCTCCTGGAGATACAGATTTAATAAGTTAAGGATGGCATGTGAGAATGTACTCCTTAAAAGCTTCCCAGATGACTTGGTGAGATATTTGTGTTAATAGTAAAGTTAACTCAACCATAAAAAAGAATGAAATATTGCCATTTACAACAATATGGATGGACCTAGAGATGATCATACTAAGTAAGTCAGACAGAGACAGAGGAATAGAATGTGATATTGCTTATATGTGAAATCTAAAAAAAAGAAATGATACAAATGTACTTATTTACAAAGCAGAACCAAACTTGTCAACATAGGAAACAAATTTATGGTTACCTAAGGGGAAAGACAGGAGAAGGCAATGGCACCCCACTCCAGTACTCTTACCTGAAAAATCCCATGGATGGAGGAGACTGGTAGGCTGCAGTCCAAGGGGTCGCCAAGAGTTGGACACGACTGAGCGACTAAACTTTCACTTTTCACTTTCATGCATTGGAGAAGGAAATGGCAATCCACTCCAGTGTTCTTGCCTGGAGATGGGGGAGCCTGGTGGGCTGCTGTCTATGGGGTCACACAGAGTTGGACACGACTGAAGCAATTTAGCAACTTAGCAAAGGGAAAGATGACAACAGGGGTGATAAATGAGGAGTATGGGATTAACAGATACAAGCATTTACTATATAGCACAGGGCCTATATTCAATATCTTATAATAATCTATAATGGAAAAGAATGGGCAAATAGGTATGCATCACTTTGCTGTTCACCTGAAATCAAGACAATGTTGTAAATCAGCTATGCTTCAGTACAAAAATACTGTGACATTCAGTGAACTTTAGAAGCACTGTACTCAGTGTATGGGCCTAATTTGTAGCTTAATCTAGCTGTTGAGCTAAATCCTTTAGATGAAATTAGTCATCCCTAAGTATCCCTGGGGGATGGGTTCCAAGACTCCATGGGTACCAAAATCTGCAGGTGCTCAAGTCCCTTATATAAAATGATATAGTGTTTGGATGTAACCTACGTACATCCTCCTGCATACTTTAAAGTATCTTTTGATTATTTATAATACCTAATACAATGTAAATGCTATGTAAATAGTTGCTGATGCACGGCAAATTCAAGTTTTGCTTTTTGGAACTTTCTGAAACATTGTTTTTTTCCTGAATATTTTCAGTCCATGGTTCATTGAATCCATAGCTATGAAACCACAGATACTGAGGGCTAACTTTACTCTTCAGTAAAAACTCAGCCAAAAGTATTTTCCTGCTTCTCTAAAATGAGAATTCTAACTGCACCTATTGAGTGATTACTGTGAAAATACATTCCATGCCCTTGGCATGATCCCACCATTTTCATACACATTAGGTAATGTTATGGCACTAAATATTGACCAATACATTTTGGGTAAAAACATGAGTTTGAGTGTACTAAAGGGAGATGTCAGAACCTAGAAAAAATCAGTGTTTCTGTGTAATTGTTTCAGTATCTTGAAATAGGCTTAATGTTTCCTCTCTAGCACCTATGCTATTATTAAAGATCAGAAATGCATCTTGGACAATATAAAAGCTGTGGCTGTTAGTTACATAGAGAATGGTCTTGGGCGAGGCACTAAATCTATTTCTGTCTCCTCATTTGTTACCTGGGATCCAACCATTTCCCTTTTTTCAAGGTAATGTATCATTAAT
>NW_011488730.1:15053-15625 GCF_000754665.1 Bison bison bison
CATTAATTAATCAATACATTACTACTCAAATCTACTTTTAAATAAAAACTTAGCTCTTATTATTAGCTGCTGAAGTTAAAAAAAACTGTGGCCTTATTTTATTGTGCTTAAATGTCTCTCAGCAACTCAGGCAGTAAGAAAGAGGCATTGAATCCAACCTCAGCTTCCATTACAAGTTGTCTCTTGCATTATATTATGTGAGAGCTTGGAAGAGTAAGGAATGATAAAAAGGCCCGGATGAGCCTGTGTATGTCTCTACACTAAGCACTGGTTAGCACCTACTGAATATTGAATAGTCAGTTATGTCCCTGATGAAAGAACAAGTTCTTAAGGGGTCATGGCTAGTTTGGTTTGTTCTCTGTGGTTCTTAATTTCTGTCTTCAGCCCTAAGGCTGAGTCTCACTCTATCAGTTTAGTCATTTGTATATAACATGTTTCCAGGACCCTTTGAAACTTGGTTCATCACAAAGGTGACCAAAACCTATAGTGTGAAGGAGTTCAACTTCAATGTAAACCATCATGAGAATTCCATTCATTTTAAAGTAGATGTTTATATGCCACAAACTCTCCAC
>NW_011488730.1:15970-17466 GCF_000754665.1 Bison bison bison
GTAGCAGCAGCAATGATCCTTAAGTTGCAGGATACAGGAAGCTTGGGGCTGGTGCACTGGGATGACCCAGAGGGATGGTATGGGGAGGGAGGTGGGAGGGGTGTTCAGGATGGAGAACACGTGTACACCCATGGCTGATTCATGTCAATGTATGGCAAAAACCACTACAATATTGTAAACTAATTAGCCTCCAATTAAAGTAAATAAATTAATTAAAAAAAAAAGAAGTATGATCTGGAGAGACTTCTTTTGGTGTTTGCTCCCTTGTTTGTGTGTCTGGCACTGCATTCACTTCCTTTGGTTTGGTCCTGCTTTTGTGCCTTTAAGGGGAAAAAATAAAAAAGCTATTATTTTTAATGCAGCCTTTAAGTTCTGAGTCCTAAGCAATATTTAACTCACAGTAACAACGTAATTTCCTTCAAATATCTCTTCACAGCCTGGGAAGTAGGCTGGATGTCTTGTGTTGAATCCATGACTGGCCCTTTTGCAATTGACTAACTGATCTAACCATAGCTATTTAGAAATAGAAATCAAATACATCGGAAGCCATTTGACTTCTCTCAAAGTTCTTGTATGAGAATATAATTCACTGTCATCTCAAATTGTCCTATGAGTTATTGATAGGGAACTAATACACTTAATAAACTCAGTTCATCCACATTCTTTGGATGAAATGTGGGTGCAATGAAGCAAGTTTATAATATCTATGTAGAATATGAATATTTTCATATATTAATATGAAAGTGAAATTGAAAGTTGCTCAGTTATGTCTGACTCTTTGCAACCCCATGGACTATAGTCCATGGAATTCTCCAGGCCAGAATACTGGAGTGGGTAGCCTTTTCCTTCTTCAGGGGATCTTCCCAACTCAGGGATCAAACCCAGATCTCCTGCAATGCAGGCAGATTATTTACCAACTGAGCCACAAGGGAAGCTCATATATTAATATATGGGAACTAAACATGAAGTAAGAAGACACCTGTGCTTATATGGCCTTTGACATGTGTCCCTTGTTTTATGGTGATGGATATGGTGGCAAAACGGTTCAAAGTTCGGTAATACTGTTGATGTTCTTGTTTAGTTGTTAAGTTGTGTCCAACTCTTTGCAACCCCACTGACCATAGCCTGCCAGGCTCCCCTGTCAATGGGATTTTCCAGAAAAAAATACTGGAGTGGATTGCCATTTCATTCTCCAGGGAACCTTCCCAACCTAGCGATGGAACTCAGGTCTCCTGAAGCTCCTGCATTACAGGTGGATTCTTTCCCAATGCATCACCTGGGAATTGCCTCCATTTTATTGAGCACTGACTATATGTCTAGCGCTAAAGGTTTTCTTTGCCACCCCATGGACTGTAGCCCACCAGAGTCTTCCATCCATGGGACTTTCCAGGCGAAAATACTGGAGTGGGTTGCCATTTCCTTCTCCAGGGGATCTTCTCGACCCAAGGATCGAACCCAGGTCTCCTGCATTGCAGGCAGACGCTTTAACCTGTGAG
>NW_011488730.1:19002-19471 GCF_000754665.1 Bison bison bison
CTTCACGACCCAGATAATCACAATGGTGTGATCACTGACCTAGAGCCAGACATCCTGGAATGTGAAGTCAAGTGGGCCTTAGAAAGCATTACTACAAACAAAGCTAGTGGAGGTGATGGAATTCCAGTTAAGCTATTCCCAAACCTGAAAGATGATGCTGTGAAAATGCTGCACTCAATATGTCAGCAAATTTGGAAAACTCAGCAGTGGCCACAGGACTGGAAAATGTCAGTTTCCATTCGAATCCCAAAGAAAGGCAATGCCAAAGAATGCTCAAACTACCACACAATTGCACTCATCTCACACACTAGTAAAGTAATGCTCAAAATTCTCCAAGCCAGGCTTCAGCAATATGTGAACCGTGAACTTCCTGATGTGTAAGCTGGTTTTAGAAAAGGCAGAGGAACCAGAGATCAAATTGCCAACATCCGCTGGATCATGGAAAAAGCAAGAGAGTTCCAGAAAAACA
>NW_011488730.1:20898-22083 GCF_000754665.1 Bison bison bison
GACAGAGGACAAGATGGTTGAATGTCATCACTGACTCGATGGACGTGAGTCTGAGTGAACTCCGGGAGTTGGTGATGGACAGGGAGGCCTGGGGTGCTGCGTTTCATGGGGTCGAAAAGAGTCAGACACGACTGAATGACTGATCTGATCTGAAAGTTTTTCTAACGTGTTCCAGTGTAATTGGAAACAGGAACAAATGTGATTAAAATATTAGCATCTTCTACTTACTGTAAATAGAAAAAAATATTTAGCAAATGCCATGATTTGTTTCATTATTTCACTTGTCTTGATCAGATGTGTTACTGTTTGCTCTTAACTGTACTGGGTTACTCATTGTGTACCATGGAGCATAGGAAGACTCAGACTTCTTTGGTGAATGGTAAGTGCAATTTCTTGAGTTAATGACTGTGGATGGTGAGTGGTGAGGTCAGAAGATGCCCAGAGGTATTTCTGGGCAATTTATGCCCAACATTGTCATTTTCCTTAGCTCCTCTCACAGGATTAGTGAGCTCCCATTTTTTAATACTACCTTGGTAAACTTTGAGGGCCATAACAACAAGAACTGTGTGTGTAATGTTCACTTTTGCCTCCCTGGAACCTAGGATAGGGTTTGAAGTCACCTTCAGTAAATGCTTGATGCGCATCACTTGACAATGGGGTGCAGAGCAGAGTCTGTCTGTAATTAATCATATTTACACAGTGTGAAGCAACACTGCACATTTCCTACCAGATAGCTTTATTTTAATAAATGTTAGGTTTTTGGAATGTCTGTGGTAGCTGTAGTTTTTCTAACCTGTACTTTTCTGCCTTCCAATATTCTGCTTTGGTTTTGGTCATATAAGACATATAACCCCTCAATGACCCTTCACTTTAACTTTTTTTTTCCATATTTGCCAAGCAGCGATTTATTTTTGTTATATGAAAATGAACCAGGGGTAAGCACAAAAAGTGTCACTGACATGAAATACATATGATAAGAAGAGAATATTGAAGCCTGTGTGATCCTCATGCTTGGGTAATTGAATTTTCATATTAGAATGGTGTAGAAGTTGGTTTGGGGGAAGGCAATTACAACCCAGTCCGGTATTCTTGCCTGGAGAATCCTGTGGACAGAGGAGCCTGGTGGGCTACTGTCCATGGGGTCGCACAGAGTCAGACACGACTGAAGTGACTTAGCAGCAGCAA
>NW_011488731.1:0-400 GCF_000754665.1 Bison bison bison
AGGAGGAGAAGGGGAGGACAGAGGATGAGATGGCTGGATGGCATCACTGACTCGATGGACATGAGTCTGTGTGAACTCCGGGAGTTGGTGATGGACAGGGAGACCTGGCGTGCTAGGATTCATGGTGTTGCAAAGAGTTGGACACGACTGAGCTACTAATCTGATCTGATCTGATCTGAAGCAACTTAACAGCAGCAGCAGCAGTAGCAGCAGCAGCAGTATATAGTCTACCTGAAGGAACTGCGTTTTGATATACTTAGGCTAGGTTTCCCACATTTCACGAGAGGCTGCAGATCTTAGTATTCTTAAAAAGAGTTTCTGGCTTGGTCCCCGTTAAGGTAGGGCATCTTTCCTTAAAGTGACAGACAAAAACCATGATGACAATTTTACAAGGAGAGAA
>NW_011488731.1:4929-5290 GCF_000754665.1 Bison bison bison
CTGGATCAAGGAAAAAGCAAGAGAGTTCCAGAAAAAACATCTATTTCTGCTTTATTGACTATGCCAAAGCCTTTGACTGTGTGGATCACAATAAACTCTGGAAAATTCCAAAAGAGATGGGAATACCAGACCATCTGACCTGCCTCTTAGGAAACCAGTATGCAGGTCAGGAAGCAACAGTTAGAACTGGACATGCAACAACAGAGTGGTTCCAAATAGGAAAAGGAGTACATCAAGGCTGTATATTATCACCCTACTTGTTTAAGTTATATGCAGACTACATCATGAGAAACGCTGGACTGGAAGAAACACAAGCTGGAATCAAGATTGCCGGGAGAAATATCAATCACCTCAGATATGC
>NW_011488731.1:9347-9938 GCF_000754665.1 Bison bison bison
CTGATTCCTTCTACTCAGTTATCCTGTTAGTATCCATCCTCTATCAGTTTATTGTACCTATAACACCTATGATGTTAGAAATGGAGTTAGATGCTATAATGGCAAAAGATAGAAAAAGTCCCTGTGCTCAGGACTTTTTAATGATGAACATTTAATGATGACATTAAAACTATTAATAGTTTTAATTCTGTGTTCATCTATTAATAGTTTCTGTGTATCATCTATTAATGATGACATTAAAACATTCAGTTCAGTCACTCAGTCCTACTCTTTGCGACCCCATGGATTGCAACATGACAGGCTTCCCCGTCCATCACCAACTTCCAGAGCTTGCTAAAACTCATGTTCATTGAGTCGGTGATGCCATCCAACCATCTCATCCTCTGTTGTCTCGCTCTCCTCCTGCCTTCACTCTTTCCCAGCATCAGGGACTTTTCCAATGAGTCAGTTCTTCGCATCAGGTGACCAGAGTTTCATAGCTTCAGCATCAGTCCTTCCAGTGACTATTCAGGAATGATTTCTTTTAGGATTGACTGGTTTGATCTTCTTGCAGTCCAAGGGACTCTCAAGAGTCTTCTCCAACACCACAGT
>NW_011488732.1:0-399 GCF_000754665.1 Bison bison bison
CATCTTTATAAAATAAGTAAGTCATGTGTGTACTGTGCTAAGTCGCTTCAGTCGCGTCTATTTGTGCCCCTATGGACTGGAGCCCGCCAGGCTCCTCTGTCCATGGGCTTCTCCAGGCAAGAATACTGGAGTGGGTTGCCATGTCCTCCTCCAGGGCATCCTCCCAACCCAGGGATCGAACCCAGCTCTCTTATGTCTCCTGCATTGACAGGTGGGTTCTTTACCACTAGCGCCACCTGGGAAGCTCCTAAGTAAGTCATGGGGATGTCATACACAGCATATTTGAAAGATGCTAAAAGTACATCTTAAAAGTTGTCATCACAAGGAAAAACTCATAATTATGTGTAGTGGTGGATGTTTTCTAGACCTATTGTGATCATTTCACAATAGCTACAAATA
>NW_011488732.1:4763-5089 GCF_000754665.1 Bison bison bison
AAAAACCATAGCTTTGACTAGATGGACCTTTGTTGGCAAAGTAAGGTCTCTGTTTTTTAGTATGGTGTCTAGGTTTGTCATCCCCTTGCTGTCTAGGTTGGCCACAGCATTGTCATGGCAAAGGGGCTTGCATAACTCAATGACGCTATGAGCCATGCTGTGCAGGACCACGGAAGACAGACAGGTCACAGTGGAGAGTTCTGACAAAACGTGTCTCCCGCCAATGCAGGAGACATAAGAGGCATGGATTTAATTCTTGGGTCAGGAAGATCCCCTGGAATAGGGCATGGCAACCCACTCCAGTATTCTTGCCTGGAGAATCCCAT
>NW_011488733.1:0-416 GCF_000754665.1 Bison bison bison
AGTTTTCTCCACAAAATTTGTTGTAAAGACCATTTCCCTATTAAATAGTCTTGGAAATCTTGATGAAAATCACTAGACAATAACTGTGAGAGTGCATTTCTTAGCTCTCTTGTCTATTTCTTGGCTTTATACATCTGTTTTTGCTCTATTTGCACACAATTTTGATTCCTGTCTGTTCAGTTCAGTAGCTCAGTTGTGTCTGACTCTTTGTGACCCCATGAACCACAGCATGCCAGGACTCCCTGTCCATCACGAACTCCCAGAGTTTACCCAAACTCATGTCCATTGAGTTGGTGATGCCATCCAAACATCTTATCCTCTGTTGTCCCTTTCTCTTCCTGCCCTCAATCTTTCCCAGCATCAGGGTCTTTTCAAATGAGTCAGCTCTTCACATCAGGTGGCCAAAACTTTGGAGT
>NW_011488733.1:4262-5175 GCF_000754665.1 Bison bison bison
CACACAATGGACTACTACTCAATCACTTAAGAAGAAAGACATCTTACAACTTACCACAACTTGAAGGGACTTGGAGGATATTATGCTAAGTGAAATGCATCAAGACAGACAAAGACAAATATGGCATGATTTCACTTATATGTGGAATCTAAAAAATAAACACATAAATGAAACACAACCCAGACTCAGATACAGAGAACAGATGTTTTCCAAAGGAGAGGAAGGTTAGAATGAGTGAAGTGGATGAAGGAGATCAAGAAGATCACATTTCCAGTCATAAAATATTAAGCCATGAGGATAAAACATACAGCGTGGGGAATACAATCACTAATGCAATGTTGTATTAACTTTGGATGGTGACAGATAGTATCCAGACTATTGTGGTGTACATGTCAATGTATACACAAGTTGAATATTGTATGTTGAATATATATACCTCAAGAAAACTTGGCTGAAACTTAAGTTTCTTCAATTCTGTTGTTGAACCTCTCTAGTGAACTTTGCAATTCAGTTATTAATTTTTAGACTCCAGACTTTCTGTTTTGTACATGCTATAATTTCTACCTCTGTGGTGATATTTATCATTTTTTCTTTAAGTCTTTGAGCACATTTAAGATGTGCTTTAAATTATTGGTCTATTATTTTTGATACCTGTTTCCTCAGGGACATTTTCTGACATTTTTTTTTTCCTTTGAATAGGTCATATTTTCCTCTTTGTATGCTTTGTGAGTTTTTGTTGATGTTGAAAACAAAAGCAGCCACCTCTGTATCACTGAAGACAGGATCTCTGCCAGACATGAACTTTACTAGTTAGCAGAGTGTGTTCTGTACTTTGAAATAAACTGGTATGAAGGCTTTAGGTTGACTCAGGCCTTTGCTTGGCATGCCTATTGCCTAGGCCCATGTGCAGGGT
>NW_011488733.1:8677-9095 GCF_000754665.1 Bison bison bison
TTTTCACTGTACGGGACTGGAATGCAAAAGTAGGAAGTCAAGAAACATCTAGGATAACAGGAAAATTGGGCCTTGGAATATGGAATGAAGCAGGGCAAAGGCTAATAGAGTTTTGCCAGGAGAACGCACTGGTCGTAGCAAACACCCTCTTCCAACAACACAAGATAAGATTCTACACATGGACATCACCAAACGGTCAACACCAAAATCAGATTGATTATATTCTTTACAGACAAAGATAGAGAAGCTCTATGCAGTCAGCAAAAACAAGACCAGGAGCTGACTGTGGCTCAGGTGATGAACTCCTTAATGCCAAATTCAGACTTAAACTGAAGAAAGTAGTGGAAACCACTAGACCATTCAGTTATGACCTAAACCAAATTCCTTATGATTATACAGTGGAAGTGAGAAATAAATT
>NW_011488733.1:9350-9801 GCF_000754665.1 Bison bison bison
ATGGATGTGAGAGTTGGACTGTGAAGAAAGCTGAGCACTGAAGAATTAATGCTTCTGAATTGTGGTGTTGGAGAAGACTCTTGAGAGCCCCTTGGACTGCACGGAGGTCCAACCCGTCCATTTTAAAGGAGATCAGTCCTGTTTGTTCATTGGAAGGACTGATGCTAAAGATGAAACTCCAATACTTTGGCCACCTCATGTCAAGGGTTGACTCATTGGAAATGACTCTGATGCTGGGAGGGATTGGGGGCAGGATGAGAAGGGGACGACAGAGGATGGTCCCCTGGTCTTGTTTTTGCTGGCATCAGCGACTCGATGGACATGAGTTTGAGTGAACTCCGGCAGTTGGTGATGAACAGGGAGGCCTGGTGTGCTGCAATTCATGGGGTTGTAAAGAGTTGGACACGACTGAGCGACTGAACTGAACTGAACTGAATATTCCATTGGATAT
>NW_011488734.1:0-398 GCF_000754665.1 Bison bison bison
TGAGGTCAGGCCGACAGTCTGGGAAAAAAGCGTGCACCTGAGTGGCATACTAGACTGGTGTCTGTCGTGTTGCAGGATGTTGCACCCTCTTAACACTCACACGTTAAGGTTCTGGCAGATTTATTGATTCCTTTCATTAACGATCCGGGAAGATATGAATAACAACTATTTTGTTCCTAATTGATGCACATCTGCTGTGCACATGACTAAAATCTGTTCCCAGAATTTTTCATTGCACAAGTTTGGGAATTTCATTTAAAATATACGTCTATATATTTATCTTTTTCTTTCTTAACATTTGTTATGGATGGTGACTTTGCCTAAGCCCAAATCCAACTATCATGCTCAGATTTCTACACAATAGGAAGATAACTTATCTTTTTTTTTTTTTTTTTTTT
>NW_011488734.1:3497-4020 GCF_000754665.1 Bison bison bison
TCCCTCTTCCTCAGGTTGGGGAAACTGGTTCCACTTTGCTGTCAGGCCAGTCTGTGATATCCTGGCTTAGAAAGTTCCAGGGCCTATACTGCTTAAATAATAAGATTCTACTCTTATCTCTTGCCTGCCTCCTTCTGAAAGTATTCAACTCAGTTTACTGAAAGGTAAATGGTGAGCACTCAGGATTAAGTAATACTTCCAACCCACTTAAAGTTTCCTCATTGCCAACAAAGATACATAAGACCTAGGAATAACCATATTTTCCAAAGGCCATATACGTCATAGTTCACAAAAATGAAAAGTGAAAGTCACTCAGTCGTGTCCAACTCTTTGTGACCCCATGGACAATACAGTCCGTGGAATTCTCCAGGCCCGAATATTGGAGTGCATAGCCTTTCCCTTCTCCAGGGGATCTTCCCAACCCAAGGACTGAACCCAGGTCTCTCTCACTGCAGGTGGACTTTTTACCAGCTGAGCCACAAGGAAAGCCCACAAAAAATAGTTCACAAAGCCTACCATTAAA
>NW_011488735.1:0-398 GCF_000754665.1 Bison bison bison
AGTCGTGCCTGACTCTTAGCGACCCCATGGACTGCAGCCTACCAGGCTCCTCCGTCCATGAGATTTTCCAGGCAAGAGTACTGGAGTGGGTTGCCATTGCCTTATTTATTGACTAGAGACACTTTAAATTCACCACCACCAAAGAAACACATATAATGGTACAGATTTATGATAATGTGTGCACAAATAACATAAAGGAGAAGTAACAACAACAAAAGTTCACTCTTTAGAGCTCAGCCTCTGCAATTAGGTTGGTTAATTTCAAACTCTGAATTCGATTTACAAACTGGGTAATCTTGAACAACTTATTCCATCACTTAGGCCCTGTTCCCTAAGCATTAATATGGACATAAAAAGAGCATCTACTTCAGAGCATTTCTGTAAGGATCAGATGAATG
>NW_011488735.1:4727-5192 GCF_000754665.1 Bison bison bison
TGATCCCTGTCTCCTGTACAATGTCACGAACCTCAATCCATAGTTCATCAGGCACTTTATCTATCAGATCTAGGCCCTTAAATCTATTTCTCACTTCCGCTGTATAATCACAAGGGATTTGATTTAGGTGATACCTGAATGATCTAGTCGTTTTCTCCACTTTCTTCAATTTAAGTCTGAATTTGGCAATAAGGAGTTCATGGTCTGAGCCACAGTCAGCTCCTGGTCTTGTTTTTGCTGACTGTATAGAGCTTCTCTATCTTTGGCTGCAAAGAATATAATCAATCTGATTTCGGTGTTGACCATCTGGTGATGTCCATGTATAGAGTCTTCTCTTGTGTTGTTGGAAGAGGGTGTTTATTATGACCAGTGCTATTTTCTTGGCAAAACTCTATCAGTCATTGCCCTGCTTCATTCTGTATTCCAAGGCCAAATTTGCCTGTTACTCCAGGTGTTTCTTGACTT
>NW_011488736.1:0-397 GCF_000754665.1 Bison bison bison
TGTCTCTCTTTTTATCTTTTATATTTTGTCCTACTTCCTTTCAAAGACAATGGGCTGCATTTCTGGGTGCCTGGTGTCCTCTTCCTGCATTTAGAAGTTGTTTTGTGGAATTTGCTCAGTGTTCAAATGTTCTTTCGATGAATTTGTGGGGGAGAAAGTGGTCTCCCTGTCCTATTCCTCTGTCCATCTTATGGCCACACCCTCAACATAAATTATTTAAACTACTACAACATTTAAGTATTGTTGGTAAATTAAGCCAGGAGGTAAGTTTAAGTTTCTTCTCAGGTACTGAAAATATCCCTTCCACTACCCAAATCTGTTCCCCTTTTCAGATTATCTCAGAATATAAATGTCTCCTTTGGAATAGTAAATATTTTAGAATACAAAATAGGATGCT
>NW_011488736.1:4110-4349 GCF_000754665.1 Bison bison bison
TTTCTACTGAAAAAAAAAAAAATGAACTAAATATGAAAAGCAATTACCTGAAGACCTTGCAAAGTAGGAATATTAAGCTCTTGGAAAAGGGAGTGAAAATGTGAAGGACAAGCACCATTCTGTTTTTCCTGTTTTTTGTTTGTTTATTTGTTTTTTGGTTGTTTGCTCTTTTCTTCTCTGTCTCCTGGCTTTGACCCAAGTCACAGAAATCCTCAGATAGAAAACTCCTAGAGAAATGT
>NW_011488736.1:4634-5327 GCF_000754665.1 Bison bison bison
TATATATAAGAAATAAATAACTGAAATGGAAGTAAAATTAAAAATATCTATTTTCAATTATATCTATCTATATCTATATGTGGGCTTCTCTGAAGGCTTGAGATGGTAAAGAATCTGCTTGCAATGCAGCAGACATGGGTTCATTCCCTGCATCAGGAAGATCCCTTGGAGAAGGAAATGGCAACCCACTCCAGTATTCTTGCCTGGAAAATCCCATGTACAGAGGAACCTGGGGGGCTTTAGTACATGGGGTCATAAGAGTTGGACACAACTTAGCAACTAAACAACCACTACCATTTCTATATGTATATCTATATCCATATCTATAGACAGAGATCAAAATCTCTCAAGACAGTAGTTGTTAGTAACTCTTCCATTAGTTCTCATAGAAGATTGTAAAGTCACTGTGTTTTTCCTTAACCATGATTCTGTCAGTGAGATCTGGCCAATCCTGCTACCTTCCAACTCTGTCAAGTATATAATCAGTTAAGTTCAGTCACTCAGTCATGTCCTACTCTTTGCGACCCCAAGAATGGCAGCACGCTAGGCCTCCCTGTCCATCACCATCTCCCAGAGTTCACTCAAACTCACATCCATCGAGTTGGTGATGCCATCCAGCCATCTCATCCTCTGTCGTCCCCTCTTCCTCCTGCCCCCAATCCTTCCCAGCATCAGAGTCTTTTCCAATGAGTC
>NW_011488736.1:8197-9036 GCF_000754665.1 Bison bison bison
GCATACAGGTTTCTCAAGAGACAGGTCAGGTGGTCTGGTATTCCCATCTCTTTCAGAATTTTCCACAGTGTATTGTGATCCACACAGTCACAGGATTTGGCATAGTCAATTAAACAGAAATAGATGTTTTTCTGGAACTCTTGCTTTTCTTGATGATCCAGTGGATACTGGCAATTTGATCTCTGGTTCCTCTGCCTTTTCTAAAGCCAGCTTGAACTTCTGCAAGTTCATAGTTCATGTATTGTTGAAGCCTGGCTTGGAGTATTTTGAGCGTTACTTTACTAGCATGTGAGATGAGTGCAATTGTGTTGTAGTTTGAGCATTCTTTCACATTGCCTTTCTTTGGGAATGGAATGAAAAATGACATTTTCAGTCCTGTGGCCACTGCTGAGTTTCCAATTTGCTGGCATTTTCAGTGTAGCACTTTCACAGCATCATCTTTGAAAAAGCTCGACTAGAGTTTCACCTCCACTAGCTTTGTTCATAGTGGAGCTTCCTAAGGTCGACTTGACTTCACATTCCAGAATGTCTGGCTCTATGTTAATGATCATACCATCATGATTATCTAGGTCATGAAGATCTTTTTTTGTACAGTTCTTCTGTGCATTCTTGCCACTTCTTCTTAATGTCTTCTGCTTCTGTTAGGTCCATACCATGTCTGTCCTTTATCAAGCCCATCTTTGCATGAAACGTTCCCTTGGTATCTCTAATTTTCTTGAAGAGATCTCTAGTCTTTCCCATTCTGTTGCTTTTCTCTAATTCTTTGCACTGATCCCTGAGGAAGGCTTTCTTATCTCTCCCTGCTATTCTTTGGAAGTCTACATTCAAATGGGTATATC
>NW_011488736.1:9136-10843 GCF_000754665.1 Bison bison bison
CCTCAGTCCATAGTTCATCAGACACTCTGTCTATCAGATCTAGTCCCTTAAATCTATTTTTCACTTCCACTGTATAATCGTTAGGGATTTAATTTAGGTCATACCTGAATGGTCTAGAGGTTTTCCCTACTTTCTTCAATTTAAGTCTGAATTTGGAAATAAGCAGTTCATGATCTGAGCCACAGTCAGCTCCCAGTCTTATTTTTGCTGACTGTATAGGGCTTCTCCATCTTTGCCTGGAAATAATATAATCAATCTGATTTTATTTTGACCATCTGGTGATGTCAATGTGTAGAGTCTTCTCTTGTGTTGTTAGAAGAGGGTGTTTGCTATGACCAGTGGGTTCTCTTGGCACAACTCGATTAGTCTTTGCCCTACTTCATTTTGTACTCCAAGGCCAAATTTGCCCATTACTCCAGGTGTTTCTTGACTTCTTACATTTGCATTCCAGTCCCCTATAATGAAAAAGATATCTTTTTTGGGTGTTAGTTTTAAAAGGTCTTGTAGGTCTTCATAGTACCATTCAACTTCAGCTTCTTCAGCATTACTGCTTGGGGCATAGGCTTGGATTACCATGATATTGAATGGTTTGCCTTGAAAATGAACAGAGGTCATTCTGTCGTTTTTGAAATTCCATCCAAGGACTCCATTTCAGACTCTTTTGTTGACTATGATGACTACTTCATTTCTTCTAAGGGATTCCTGTCCACAGTAGTAGATATAATGGTCATCTGATTTAAATTCACCCATTCCAATCCATTTTAGTTCGCTGATTCCTAAAATGTTGATCTTCACTTGACATTCTCCAATGGATCCATTCTCCAGCGGATTTTCCCAACCCAGGAATCGAACCGGGGTCTCCTGTGTTGTAGGTGGATTCTTTACCAACTGAGCTATCAGGGAAGCCCCAATTAAGTAAATTAATAATGATTACATCCCTTAGTATTTGCAAGAATATTCCTACTAGCTAAAATTAAATTAGAAATTCAAATAGAATGTTAGAAATTCATTCTGTCATTCATTTAGCTACAAGAACCACAATTTTCATGAGCTTGTTTAAATAATTGAATTCTTTATCTGACATTACTCCTTTTTTGGGTGTTTTTCCCCAAGTTAATACAATATTGACAATTCTTTGAAGAGTAATCAGTTGCTTTCATACACATAGATTTAACATATAAAGATAATACCTTCTATTAGGTAGTATACTCCTTGAATAATAAAATATTCCCTGTCAGTGTTTCTTTCTAACTATGCAAAGGATGCACTTTTAATGTTTAACTGCTCTTGTATCCCTTATGTCACCATATGGTTTTCACAGATAACTTTAGTCTAATTGGTTTGAATCAAGCAACTTACACAAATATTTAAATATAGTCAGAATATAAAATACTTCTACCACAGGTCCTTCTGCACTATTGATTTGAAATATGGATGCTTAAAAAAAGTTCTGTAGAGTTAGTCTATTTGAACAGTTTGTAATTACACACATTCTCAATTGTCTACTTTCAGGACCATGATTCTAACAAGGGAAAATGACTGACTGAGTGCCTTAAACACAGGACCTACTCAAGAAGAACATAATGCCTGTGATTATTTATATTTAGTTAGCACAAAATCAGCGTTTCTCAATAAAACTGTTAAGGATACAGTTTTATGACAAAATTCTATGCTATCAGGCTAATGTTAAACTACATTCTTGGTAAT
>NW_011488736.1:11029-12445 GCF_000754665.1 Bison bison bison
CCATTTAGGGTTTAGTTCCTGTATAGTTATCAAAGACTGTCAATGAAAGTTGAGTCATTCTTGATCATTCCTCACATCTATCCATTTTCCTTCTTACTTTGGACCATTTCTATCATGCTTATTAGTATTTTGCTTGATACTAATTCCAAAGTCCTTTTTCCCCATGAATATATATGCTTATGAAACTCAATGAGACTGAAGTGTCAAGAAGAGGAAGTATATTTTCTGTGTCATGTTATCTCCCCATAGTAACTAGCACAAAGCTTTACATATAATAGGAACTCAACAAATACTGATGCCTGTCAGCCCATGTATGTTCACAGTATATTGTGAATATGCATACTATCAACCAGTTTTTTCCAGTATATACTTAGTTTCTAAGTGCAACTGCTACATCTTTTTGTGGGCAGTAATTTGCTTATGTCACTGAAATATGATCAAAGGACAACTTTCTGTAGTCCAGGAACTGAAACCTTAATAATAGTTTGCAATTATTAGTCTGTCCCCAAACTTCAAAATGATTAATAAAATATATGAAACCTTGTTGGGCTGATTTTCCCCTTTAGATGGATTAGCATACAAAGCTAACTTTAAAGTAGATATTTATTTCTTTGAGAGAAACCCATGCCCAAGGATTATCTCAGAGGATTTGTGCTTCATTTTCAACTGATATGACAGTGAAGCACAAAGTTAAGCTGAGACTATAAACAGTTCAATAAAATACATTACTTTGAGTTTATCACCTTCCAATTTTAATGATATAGAAGTAATAATGTTACATGACCTTGGTATTATTACTTGGTTAGAATGGCTGTACGTCAACTGTCAAATAATCTAGAGAACATAAAGTATGGTCACCATTAAATTCTGGTGCTTTTCTCTTTGAGGAAAGTAAACTCTTCTTCCTTTAAACAGTTATTCATCAGCCAATATTTTTTTGTAAACTATTGAATCACTTCTTAATTTCTCTTTCTTATCTAGGCATTTTTCACTAAAACTGGTAATTCTTTTAATGACAAGAATTTAACGTTGAAGACAAAATAAAAAGGAAATTGAAAAAGACTTCTAAAGAATGAACTTTCTTTTTACACTTGTCCTTCAAAAATTGTCACTAGAGTAATTTGACTTTTTCTATGATGCATTTATTACTTTCGTTGATCTGAACATTAACCATTATCCATTCTCAAATAATTACATACAAATGGAACCATATACATGTACATTTCAGTACATGGGTGTGATACTTACTCTTTTTGAACTGGTTGAGTATCAGACCACTAAAAACTGAATTAATGCTATTTGACATAGAAACCAGATGGAGGAATGAGCAAGAATTGTGTGTAATGATCCTACTATATAGGAGACAAATCCATCTTTTGCCAAAATGCACTTTCGTCTCTCACTAGGGATTCTTAC